>NC_059388.1:24332747-24670247 GCF_019703515.2 Myxocyprinus asiaticus
ATGAAACAGCTTCCACAGGCTGCTTTCGTAAAATGTATGTCTGGTTTTATGATTATAGTCTGACATTTTCTTCTGCTATGGAAATGGTCTTCACACCTGAACCTCAAATGGGTGTCAGATTTAATAAAATGATATAGTGGTGACACGCTTTCTAAACGGCACAGAAATATTCAGGCCACATGATTTGCAAGCTTTCAAATTATGTCAGTGTCTCGACATCCGATAAACAATTTTTGATTGATTCAGGAAGGCTAATTGGAATTGAAATACAACACACACACCTGGAAAAGAGCAGCAGCCAAGTATACGGTCATGAAGACAGGTGTCAGGGTGGTGTGACCCCTCTCCATCAGATCAATTGTGTAAAGGAAGATCAGATGACCAGGAATGACCAACAATAGCAGTACCTGTGCTGATCTGTGATTGGCTCCTTGAAAAGAACAAAATATTTTTAGTAAATAAGGAACTTCAGCAAAATTTCAACTAAAATTGTAGATTTTTTATTTTATTTTATTACAAGTAGCACTTAGTGATTTTAGGTTTATGGTATGGTTTTTCAGAAACATTATAATGAAAATTATGTATCCTTAATCTTAAAAAGGTGAAATGACTAATTATATCAATGTTAAAATGCTTTCTTAAAAAGATTCAAGTTCTGACCCGGAGTTCAGATGCAAACAACCCTCCACGTGTGATCTGTGCATGTGTGTAGCAGTATGGATTTGATTTAATCTACACTTAGGACTGTATATGTATAAAATAACTCATAAAATCTAATTCACAAACAGTAAACTTCACACTCTATTTGTATTACACACTGCTGTCCTCAAAACCCTGCAGTACGATGTCCCTCAGAGGCCATGGAGCAGATTTATGTCGCTCTCTGCAGATGGTACTGCCAAGCTTGCAGTGGGCACCTTGCCCCTCATGTGCAGGGGCATCTGGATTCTGTCCCGAGTCCACTTGTTTCGCAAAGAATGAATGCTGCATAAAAGCTCCAGCACATCAACACGTGCTGTCCTCAATTGTTTACTGGAAACTTTCTCTGCAGTCTTTGAGATTGATCGTTTTACACAAAACACTGTTACACACACTCCATTAAAGCTAATGTATACACATTCGCAAGCACTCGTAAATAATGTTGCTCTAAACACTTGTAATTTTTTCACCCTCTCTTGTATTTGGGCAATGAAACTCAAAATGTCCATAGAGCATGCTTTTGAGTTACTATCTTTGTTCATTACAGCTAAAGTTGGTAATTTTTTCAATGTTTAAATACTTTCCATTCCCAGCTTAATATGCAGAGACAACAATATGCAAGTTATCTGTAGGCTGATTTCTCCAAAAAGTGTAAACACTGTGGCTCTGTGGCACTTTCAAAACATTACTGTTTGTGTGGGTATCTTGACCAACCCCTCATAGCAACACTGGCTTAACCAATGGTGTGAGTTTGGGGCGGGATTATCTGTATGTTCGATAGGGGAAATGTTCGGGAAACCTGTTTGAAAACAATCATTATTTTTGCAATTTCGTTTGCCGCTGCTAATGGCGCGGAAATATCACACTAAACCTTAAAAGAATAGATCACCCAAAAATGAAAATTCTCATTTACTCACCCTCATCCCATCCCAGATGTGTATGACTTTCTTTATTCTGCAGAACACAAATGAAGATTTTTAAAAGAATATCTCAGCTCTGTAGCTCCACACAAGTGAATGGTGACTAAAACTTTGAAGCTCAAAAAAGCGCATAAAGACAGCATAAAAATAATCCATAAGATTCCAGTGGTTAAATCCCTCTTTTGAAGCGATCTAATAGATTTTGGATGAGAAAAGACCACAGTATAACCCCTTTTTCACTGTACATCTTATATTGCAGTCTCTAGGCACGCTCATGATTTTAAGCTTGATTACACTTCCTTGTGCTTGACGCATCCATATAGTTCTAGATGGCTCTTGAAATCATCATCGCCAAGGAGACAGCTGAGCTGATGTCAAGATTTATTGTGAAAAAGGAGTTATATTTTGGTCTGTTCTCACCCAAAATCAATTACATCGCTTCAAAAGACATAGATTAAACCAGTGGAGTATTATGGATTATTTTTATGCTGCCTTTATGTGCTTTTTGGAGCTTCAAAGTTATGATCACAATTCACTTGCATTGAATGGACCTACAGAGCTGAGATATTGTTCTAAAAATCTTAATTTGTGTTCAGCAGAAGAAAGAAAGTCATACACTTCTGGAATGGCATGAGGGTGAGTAAATGATAAGAGAATTGTATTTTTTTGGGTGAACTGTTCCTTTAAAGGGACCCAAAAATGAAACCTCTGGGGTTACCTGTGCCACAGAAGGTGCGGCAGGGACAGCACCAGCCTTTGGTCTCGTCGGGCACCTCTCCAGGGGTGCTGTGAAAGTGCAGATGGGTGGAGATCCGACTGGACTGGATGGCCACAAGGTTCCCCCCGATACCTACAACACAACAGTATTTTGTCATCATATACAGGTGAGAGTATAGAGTAGGAATAAAAAAAACAAGGAGGAAATCAGCTGTGTGTCTGATTTGATGCTTTTAAATCTTGCTCTGTGAGTGAATTCTCACTTCAATGAAGCTTCTACTGTGAAATTATTTTTTTTAATCCATGAATACAGAATTAATTTGGACTTTCAAACTGGCTACCATAATTTACCAGCCTTAACACTGTTATTGTCCCCTGGCTCTTGATCTTTCGTTCTCTCTCTTACACACGCACACACTCCTTGCCCTCTCTCTCTGTCCTGAGTAAAGTGAAGTGTTGTCCACAGCCACAGAAATGATAAGTCACACCCAGTGACAAAGGACAGAAGGAGCGAAAAACACAGACATAGTCTCCTCTCTTTTTAACACCATCTGGTTTGATCTTCTGCTTACAACAAAACCATTTGCAGTAGAATAGTTTATGAATTAAAATAAAACAGAATCGACCAAAATAGAGTAAAATAAAACAGGACAATAGAACAGAACAGAATAGCAAAGCGCAGAACAGAATAGAATAAAATGAAAAGCAATAGAATGGAAGGAATTAAACAGAACAATAGAACAGAATAGATTAGCATTGAATAGAAAAGCATAGAACAGCATAGCACAGACTAGAAAAGAACCAAATAAAAAGGAACAGAACAAAAGCAAACAACGACATAGAATAGGACAGAACAGAACAATGTATAAAAGAATAAAACAAAATAACAGAATGGAACAAAACAACAGAATATAACAGAATAGCATAGAACAGAATGGCACACAGTAAAATAGAATAAAATGGAGTTGAACAACAGAACAGAATAGAATAAATGGGAGCGAACGGAATGAAATAGCACAGAATAAAGTAGCTTAGAAAAGAACAAAGAAGAACAGAAAAGAATAAATAGAACAGGACGGAATAGAATAGTTTATGACTGAAAAGAATAGAACATACAGAATAGAATAGTTTAGAACTAAATAGAACATAACAGAACAAAATAGAATAGTATAAATGAAATAGAACAGAACAGCACAGAATAAAATAGTTTAGAACAGAACAGAATAAATGGAATAGAACAGAAAAGAAAGAATAGAATAGCTTAAACAGAACAGAACAGAACAGAATAGCACATAATAAAACAGCGTAGAAAAAAACAATAGAAAAGAATAAATGGAATAAAACAGAACAAAATAGCACAGAATAGAGTTGTTTGGAACAGAAAAAACAGAATAGAATAAATAGAAGAGGACAGAATAGAACAGCTTAGAACTAAATAGGACAGAATAGAACAAAATAAATGGAATAGAACAGAACAGAAAATAATGAAATAGAATAAATGGAAAAGAACAGAACAGAACAGAATAAATGGAATAGAACAGAAAAGCAGAGAATAGAACAGAACAGCTTAAATAGAACAGAACAAAATAGCACAAAATAGAGTTGTTTGGAACAGAACAGAAAAGAACAAACAGAACAGAATAGAATAAATAGAAGATGATGGAATAGAACAGCTTAGAACTAAATAGAACAGAATAGAACAAAATAAATGGAATAGAACAGAACAGCACAGAATGGAATTGGAAAAGAACAGAATAGAATAAATGGAATAGAACAGAAAATCAGAACAGCTTAAAACAGAACAGAAAAGAACAAAACAACAGAATAGAATAAATAGAACAGAACAAAATAAATGGAATATAACAGAACAGAACAGCACAGAATAGAATAGAATAAATGGAAAAGAACAGAACAGAATAGAATAAATAGAAAAGAACAGAAAAGCAGAGAATAGAATAGCTTAGCTTAAAACAGAACAGAATAGAACAGAACAAAATAGAAAAGTATGGAACAGATAACAATAGAATTAAGTATGCAAGGCATAGTGAATAAAAATAAAAATAAATAAATAAATAATAATTAAACAAATAAAATAAATCACCATGGGGGGGGGGGGATGGTAAATCTCTTTAAAACCCTCATGCTACTCCACCATGAAAGACAATGTGAAATGTTTTTCAGCTCAAATCTTTGTGCATGACATTTGCTATAAAAAAAGTTAAACCCCCCACAAATTATGTCTAATTGTCTAATTTAGCCCTCAGTCAAATACTAACAGGAAATCAATAATGAGAATTAAAATAAGAGACAGCCAATCTATTTCTCACACATACAGTAGTGCATTCATGCCAACAATAGCAATAACATTAGCTATCGTTAAAGGGCAGACCTGAGGGAGAGCGATTATCTTTTAGCACAGCACAGGCCTCTGCTCTATTAGTTAACAAAGCTGGGTTTGTGCTGTACGCAGAGTTTACCATTATGCCACGCTGTGCCACGTCCCCGTGGCAGTGCTGGAAAGATGCCATCTGCACGGAGGACTGTGTGGGCATGTGTCTGCACAAAGACGTTTTGGATAAGTGCTTGGGGATTTAGGAATGAGTGTCTGTGAATTTTCCAACCTTCCCCAGAGCAGTGAGATCCAATTAATGCGATGCTTGTTAGGAAGAACTCAAATGTGCTAAAGACGCTTTGGGAAACCAAATAATAGCTTCAAATAGCTTCATCAGGGTAGTACTAATTAAAAAACAAAATACTGAAATTAAACTTTTTCTCCCCAATTTGGAATGCCCAATTCCCACTACTTAGTAGGTCCTCGTGGTGGCGCGGTTACTCGCCTCAATCCGGGTGGTGGAGGACAAGTCCCAGATGCGTCCGCTTCCGAGACAGTCAATCCGCGCATCTTATCATGTGGCTCGTTGTGCTTAACACCGCAGAGACTCACAGCATGTGGAGGCTCATGCTATTCTCCGCGATCCATGCGTAACTTACCACGCGCCCCATTGAGAGTGAGAACCACTAATCGTGACCACGAGGAGGTTACCCCATGTGACTCTACCCTCCCTAGCAACCGGGCCAATTTGGTTGCTTAGGAGACCTGGCTGGAGTCACTCAGCACACCCTGGATTTGAACTCGCGACTCCAGGGGTGGTAGTCAGCATCAATACTCGCTGAGCTACCCAAGCTCCCGATATGGAACTCTTATTTATATATTATTTAGCACTATATTTACATAATTTTACACAAAACTTCAACTTTGTAAAAAAAGAATCTTTAAAAAAATAAAGACTGTATTTTAAATGGTAGATAGCGGTTTCTGTTGAGTCATCAAATTTTAGCAATTTATTTGCACATGAAGAAACTAATAATATATTAGGAAGAATGATATAGCAGTAATCGCATTTTCTCACAAAAGGCCAAATCAAACCCAGTGTACATACAGTGCAGTGCATAGTGAATATGACATTTACTTATAGCACACGTGAAGCACTTTTACTTTGAAGTTGCACCTCAAGCGCTCGTGCGGATCCAGCAAGCAGCAATCTCCTCACAGTTTAAATGGGCTGAATCACCTGCTTGGATTATCACGAAATGACCATCATGATTTGTGAATTAGAGGAACTTTTCATCCTGAAGTTTTGATTCTGGCTGACTGAATATGCGCTTCAGGGGAAGATATGTGAAGAGTGCTCGACAGGAAGAAACGGCTGGATTTTTGTGAGGTTCGTGAATTACAAATGTTTAAATGAGACATCTACATATTTGCAGACAGTAAATGATAGAAGTATGAAAAAGTATTTGCCTTTTTATCATTAGACAAGAAAGTTAAAAGTTACAGGGAAATGCTGAGGAGATGTTGACAGAAAATGTGCTTTAGAGGAAGAAATATGAGCGCTCACAGGAAGCTGGATTTCCTAACATTTTGGGAGTTTTTTTTTTTTTTACATCGAGATATCAGCATAATTGTAGACAGTATATGATATTAGTTTCATTGATATTTGCCTTTGTAACATTAGACAAGACAGTTGTTTGGAACAGAACAGAAAAGTTACAGGGAACTGTTGAGGAGAGAGAGGGAGAGTGAAACACGCGAGCAATTTAACTTTATGAGCTCATACACGCCTATGTCGGCTCTGATATGCGGACCATTAAATGAGACTGTGTCTATTATTGTATTAACACGATGGCACGTAAAAAAACAACCAAACTGTGATTGGTCATTTACATGTCTCAGATGCTTAACATGCAAGCAGGTGATTCTCAGCGCCCTCGCGACCCTAAGAAAAAACAAATCGGTCAAACGGGAAAATTTATCAGCCAGTGCCCATAATTTTAAAAAATCTGAATATTGGCAGATTTATTGGCATCGGCGATATATCGGTCAACCACAAATTTTTATGATTGCTATTTTTTTTTTTTTTTTAAACATCTTGAAGATTGTGCAAGGGGGATGCAAACTTATGCACTCAACTGTATGTGTCACAATTTCTTGCAATTTGCTTTATTTTCCTTTAGTACTGATAGTTTACTTGATTAATTACTTGGAAAAAAGTTAAGCAATATTTATTTGTTATGTGGATCCTTTACCATTGTTCTATTATATACCATTGTTCAATTTTAATTAATAATATTTGTAGTATACTATATCATATTAAATATTCATATACCTATATTTACTATATTTATATTAATATTAATGTATTTAATATTTGTAGTATACTATAAAATAGTAAATATTTATATACATATATTTACAATATTTATATTAATATTATTTAATTTTATTAATAATATTTGTAGCATACTATATAATAGTAAATATTTATATTTATATACATTCACAATATTGATATTAATATTAACTGATTTAATTAATAATATTTGTAGTACATTATATAACAGTAAATATGTATATATTTTTACATATATCATAATATTTATATTAATATTAATTTATATAATCTTTTTAAATAAAAGAGATTCAATAACATTAGTTTTCTGTAATATTAAAATTGGTATTGAGAATTGTGAAATTTTACTGGTATGGTTTTGAAGACAAAAGAAAAGAAAAAAAAAACATATACATACATACATACATACATACATACATATATATATATATACACACACACACACAGACATATACACACACACATATATATATATATATATATATATATATATATATATATATGTGTGTGTGTGTGTGTGTGTATGTATGTATGTATGCATGTATATATGTATATATAATATATATATATATATATATATATATATATATATATATATATATATATATATACATACATACATACATACATACATACATACATACATACACACACAAATAGAACAGAACAAAACAAGAGTAAAAATGAATAGAATAGAATAAAATGGAACAGAATAGCACAGAACAAATCAAATAAAATGGGATATTTTGGAACAGAACAAAAGAACAGAATACCATAAAATAGAATAGCTTAGAACAGGACAGCACTATAGAACCGAAAAGAACAAAACAGAATAGAATAGATAACAACGGAATACAATGGAACAAAATGACAGAACAGAATGGAACAGAATTTTTACTGGTACTGGTATAGAGTATTGAAATTTTGGTGCGTATTGCAATCATTTAAATGATTGCCTCTGACTCGCTTCCTGTTTGGGCAGACAAACCATAACAGCCTCTGTTACTCATCCCATCTCACTCGTTCCATCATTTTACCCTTGTTTTCCAGCTTTCTTTCCTCTTTGTTCACTCCACCCTCATTTTCTTTTAAAAATCTGGCATAGAAACCATTGATTTTGAGGCACACTTACCCAATCTGATAAACTGTTTAGATCTTCTGATATAAACTGATCTTCTGTCACACACACACTCACAGATTCAAACAGCTGTTTGGTGTTCTGATACAGGCTGCAGACAGCGTAAATGTCTCTAATTAATGTGTTTTAATTAAAAATCGTATCGCTCTTTGTAGAGGTGCCACTATCCTGGCTCCCTTCCCCGTTACCACGAGAAACTGAACTACCGCAATTAATGACTGTGCCCCATGGCCAGAAAAGCCCTCGCAATCTCATCCAGCTCTATTTCAGTTGTATCCGATCCTTTGGTTTTATTCTTAACTCGGAAACATTCATTAAAAATCATGAAAGTCCCATATATCCGCCCTAAAGTACTCTTGCACAGCTTTAAGTAAGGAAGATTATTACAGACGTTTCTATCAGGGAATAAACAGTCAGAGAGGACTGAAATAGCAGCTGTAATATTATTTATAAAACACTGATGTGGGTGGTAGAAATAAAGGTGGTTGGATTGAGGTTTTTAAAAGCTTTAACCTTTTTAAGAAAGTCATACAGGATTAGAAACAACAGGAAATTGAGTTAATGTTTACAGAATTTTCACTTTTGGGTGAACTATTCCTTTAAAAGAGCACACGCAGTAGAGAATGTCAGCTTCATAGAATATTATTGTATTAAATAAATCTCACCATTGATAACAGGGGTGTAAACCACAATCCCAGCCAAGTTGGGATCAGACACAGTTTTGTCCAGGATGAGTCCTCCAATACTGAAATGGGGAGAAAACACATCAGGTCATGTTTTTCAGTCTGCTTGTGAATCCTTGGCTAAGTGTGTGAAAAAGCTGAGTGTATGTAAGTGCATGTCTGACCTGCTGATGAGCATGGCAGTTATAACGGGCTCCCAGCCCGAGTAAAGCAGCTGTCGACTGGCTGGATGCTTGGAAGAGATGACCATCCACAATGGAGTCAGACACATGAAAAAGGCACACACCAGAGATGACACATATGGGTGAGAGTCTGAAAGAGAGAGAATAGTTATAGACAGACCGGTGTTCTGAAAGAGGTTCAGGCACCAGCACCATTTAGATGGGAAAAGTGGTAAAACAGATATCTAGATGACTCTCGAGAGCTTCAAGCATCACTGAACTAGCATTATATGGCCTTCAAACCCTTATAGTATTTAAGAACATCGAGAAAGAAAATATGATCTTCTTAAAATTTAAATCAAATCTTTTGATGCCAAATGCAACTCCAAAACAGCTTGTACCCTCATACTAAATGTTATTACACACTAAACAAACCAAATCTTTAAATCCTAAACATGGAGCCAGCATCTGTGTGTGTGACTATATTTAGTGAAACGGGCCTGACAGGGCAGTGGCTGGTGTTAATCATGGCATAAGCCTCTCTCTCTGTCGGTTGGCACAGCTGGCATGGTTTTGGCATAGCGTGGTGGTGCTGTTTGCCGTGCCCTCACCTCACTTCACCTCTTATGGAGAGAGAAAGAAAGACTAAAAAGGTCGTCAACACTGAGCCAGTCTGGAGTTTATCACAGTGAGTCATTGGGGGGAAAGCCTGATTAAACCAGCATAAACACAGCAAAACACCATTTGGGACGGCCCGCAAGTGACTTTCACACCTTTTGTGTACGTGTAATACACAGAATGAGAGAGAGAGAGACAGTGTTTGTGTGTTAGTTTGTGTCTGTTTCAGAGAGAGATGTAGGGTGTATTTCTGCTTGACGGAGAGAGACGGTGTGTGGGTTGTGAAAAAGTAGACACAGAGAGGTCATGAAATCTGTCACAACACTCTCATTGTCCTGAGCCAGACTCATTAGCAGTATTACCCTGCCCTTAAAACATATTAACCCCACAGTCCCATTACTCTTGCAACAGTGTGTACATGTAGGTGAGAGATGTAATGCTATACTTAAAATACACTATACTTTACAGTATTGGTTGTAATCTAATATGACAAACACAAGACTAAAATGACAGCATTTACTTCACTAACTAACCTTTAGACTGCACTTCTAACATATCTATCTATATCACAATAGTTTAGGACAGAACTGAGTCTAAAGTCAAGGATTGTGGCGCCCTCTCTTGGCATAAAACTGATAATACGTGGTGTCCCTCATGGAGACGAAATTACTACACTGCTTAGATTTATCATACTCTGATCTGCAACCTATTCTGGGTGAAAAAATAAAGCACACACTCTCTCTCTTACCCAGGCAGTTGTAGAGGCCCTGGCTGATCCATGCCAGAATGGCCAGCGTGATGAGGTCACCAAAGCTGGCAGCGATGGGCGTGGCTACGTTATCAGGGTTGATGCCCGTCTTCTTAGAGCCCACGATGACGCCCACCATTATTATACCTGAGACAAGACATACAAAAGACACAGCTCAATCACCTAGGCACTGGTCAATATGACACACCTACATCAGAGATCTGAGCATTCCTTAAAGGGGCCATATCATGGAAAACCGGATTTTCTTTCTATTTAGATTGATGTACTATTTACGTATAGTTTTAAACTGCCTGTTGTATTCTAAGGGTCAGACAGAGAGTGGTCATTTAAAACTAAATCATGAAAAAAAAAAAAAAAAATAAAAAAAAAAAAACATTGACTTACATAATAAGTTGACCTCAAGACTTCAAAAAAAAAACACACACAAATCTACAAATTTAGAATGTGGCCCCTTTAAAAAAAAGTTATCTTATCTCTGATCGTGATACACAATGTGGATATTATTTAATGTTGAATAAAATCAAAGAACACAGCTCTAGTAGCTATATACAAGAGTATTAAAGTATAATCTGAAGTTTGTACCCTGTAGTACAGATGCTATAAAGGCTGTAGCTACACTACTGGAACAGAGAAGCACTGCGTGACTGATCTGGAACTTTCCTTCAGGAATCCAGCCCAATATGACGGCCGCTACAGCCGCCAGAAACCCAATAACTGTGGCCTGCACCTGAGAGAGAAAAGAGGCAACACTAGGTAAGGTATATAAGACATATACTGTGCATATATACATGCTACAGAGATACTGTGGAAGGCTTTGTTTGGAAAATGTTAATAAAGCATTTTTGTTACATTTTGTTTCATTATCTTTCCTAAGAAGGCAATAAATGCATTTTATATACAGTTTTTAGTTTTAGTCATATTTTTTAGTCTTTCGACGAAAATGTCCTTTAAATGTCAATAATATCATATTCATTCATTTTAGTCAGTTTTACTCCGACTAAAATGGCATATCATTTTAGTCAATGAAAATAATATCTATTAGTTGATGATAATGTGCAAAATGACAAAAACATGTGTCAAACGGTAACAGACCAAACTTTAATTAAATATTTAAACATTTGAAACAAACTTATAATAAAAAAAATTTAGGGGGGATTTTCTCTTTATTTCTCCCGAATTTGGAATGCCCAATTCCCAATGTCCTCGTGGTGGCGTAGTGACTCGCCTCAATCCGGGTGGTGGGGGACGAATCACAGTTGCCTTCGCGTCTGAAACCGTCAGTCCACGCATCTTATCACGTGGCTTGTTGAGCGCGTTACAGCGGAGACATAGCGCGTGTGGAGGCTTCACGCTATTCTCCGCGGCATCCACGCACAACTCACCACGTGCCCCACCGAGAGCGAGAACCACATTATAGCGACCACGAGGAGGTTAACCCAACGTGACTATACACTCCCTAGCAACTGGGCAAATTTGGTTGCTCAGGAGACCTGGCTGGAGTCACTCAGCACGCCCTGGATTCGAACTCGCAACTCCAGGGGTGGTAGTCGGTATCTCTACTCGCTGAGCTACCCAGGCCCCTATAAACATTTTCTTAATTTAAACATAAAAGATAGACTTCAAAAATACTGCACAACTGTTGTTGTGAAAACCTGCGCTCCTGAAATAATAGCATATAATGAATATTCTGAAGTTTTAGATACCCTTTAGAAGTTTAGATGTATATTCTGAATACTTCATTCTTTAGAAACTGTTATTAATTTTGAGTGTTTAGTAGTTTAAAATGAGGCATTGCTTGTAGCGTATTCAAGGAAAAGGCGTATTCACAACGCAAGTTGCGCATATTATTACTAAAGCGTAATTTACTTTGAGTTCACCTGTTCATTCAACAAAGTGTCTGCGCAGATGTAGATTGTAATATTACATATATGTTGTGGATATAGTGATTAATTACATGTATAAATAGGATGCATTTTAATGAGGTTATTAACCCGTTTGTAAAGCGAATCAGTTTGCCAGTGTTGAGCATGTTCAACTCGCACAGCTCAAGATGGGAAATCCTCAATATACTGGATTATTGGATTAAAATGAATCCATATCTAATGTCTTCCTCTATAAACAGATGCTTCTCTAGATGTTTCTTCTTCTGTTTATATCTTGCAGTATTGTTTTTTTCCTCCTCATATTTCTGTCAAGAGTATGCTTTAATAAAATTATTTGATTATCGTCATGATGCATCCTCAATTAGTGTTTTCACCAGTGATTTCATTGACGAGATTATCTATGATTATCTATCACTTATTAAATGTAAGCAAATTTGTGACATTGACCATGTTAACGCCGTAGCACAAAAAGTCTGATTTCTTTGCGCCCACTGAATCACACAAGATGCTCTTTGGGACATTTTCAGATCATGCTGGATAACATGGATCATCAAGTTTGGCACAAACTTGTGGAGTCCATGTGGTCACAAGTAGACTTTTGGTCTACATAACACCTGCACAAAAACAGCACATTCCCAGCATCGAAGAGCAAGTTTTAATCAGTTAAAAATCAAACCCGTCATCTTGGTAAGGTCTCTGTTCCAGGTAAAAACCCAATGCAGACTAAATGTGTGAGAGTATTTAAAGCCGCAAAGCTACTGATGCAAATTCAGCCTGCATTTGCTTCTGTTTTTAGAGCAGAGTTGTGCATGTACTGTAAGCCTGGGCAAAAACCAAATAAATACTTACTTGTTTCAGTGCCAAGTTTCCAATAATGAGATTCCATTTCTCTATGGGGGAGTCCATTTTCCCCACATTCACCTGAGGAAGACAAGATTCATGAACACAATTTGTACTCTCGCACTCCATTTGCATTCAGTCACCCCTTACCAAAAACATACTGTGGCAGTACAATGGTAAAGTGATGGTATTATATGGTAATACCATGGTACTTTGATATGTACCATAGCACTGAATAATTGCCACATTAATGGTATTTATATGGTACTCTAAGGTACAAACCGTTTTGCCATGTTACCATAAAAAGAAATAAAAAAAAAGCCTGCTTGAACCATGGTACTGTTTGTTACTTTTCTGTTAGTGACTCAAGCTATTTAATGTAGTATATTTAAGGCATTTCATGTGCATTTACTAGCATTTCTTTGTGCTAGAACATGTTCAGGTCTTTTCACTCCAAAATCAAAATATAATATAAAACTAAGCCTATTCTTAGGACCTATTATTCTTACATTTGCATTGTAAAATTATTTTCTTACTGTGTAAACAGCTAAATCGAGAAAATCTTGAATAGAAAAAAAAAAAATTATTTAAAAGGATAGTGCACCTAAAAATAAAAAATGCCATTATTTACTCATGCTCATGTTGTTGCAAACCCATATCACTTTCTTTCTTGATTGGAACACAAAGGGAGATGTTTGGCAGAATGTTACCCTCAGTCACCATTCACTTAATACAGAAAAAAGATGCAATGAAAGTGAATGGTGAACATGCTGCAAAACATTTCCTTTTGTGTTTCAAGGATGGAAGAAAGTCAAATGTGTTTGGAACAACATGAGGATGAGTAAATGATGACCATGTTTTATTTTTGGTTGAACAATCCCTTTATCAAAAGACCAAATTAACTCTGGGTGGTGAATTTTGAAAAGAAACTAGTAAGACAGGACATGTTATTATAAAATGCAGCAATAAACTGAAGAAAAAACACCATCTAAGTAAAATATAATAATGTTCTGGGTTTGGAATGGATCTGTGCTCACAGTTTAAGATGGCAGACTCCACAAGTGCGTGTGCTTAAATAAAAAAAGAAAACAAATGTAATGTGAAGCAGCAGCGTACAGAAGAGAGACATCTGAGGGCAACAGACTCCGTAAAGAGCAGCTCAGTTTGAAATGACGTGTGTGTTTGTCTTTTTCTCCCCAGCTGTGTGAAGGTGAACAGAAGGCCTGTACTTTAGACCCTGTCCTCCTCTCACTCCACACCACCGGGGTTTATTTATTCTTTCACCTCGAGGGGGGACGACACATTTGCCATGAGAACACTAGACATCAAACTGTGTGCACTGAAACCCCTCTGAGTGCTAGAGTCAAGGCCAGAAAGAAGCAAAGGGCTGAAAAACTAGCTACAAAAAAAATTTGAAATCGCCTTTTCAGCAGATAGCAGCCGAGACTCCAGTGCCCAGAGAACAGGACAGTTTCTTCTATACAAGTTATGAATTAGCTTGTGTAATTTATGTAATCTACACTGGGTCTGTGCACACACACACACACACACACACAAACACACACACACACACACACACACCTAAACATACCTGAGTTTTAACTACAAAAAAAACGTATTTAAAACTACAGTGTGACATATTTACACATTAACAATATTCAGCAGGAAAAAGGTAGCTCGGATGTGATTGGACTGTGAAAAAGCTGTCCTAATCCGCAGAAAAGTCCTGTCAGAGGTACAGAAGAACATTACAGAGAACAACAGTGTGGTTCCAGAAAAAAAAAAGTCTATTCACCTTTTCCATAGGCAAATAGATTTTTTTAAAGATAACTTATAAACCTTTACTGACAAACCTACTGTGAGCTCAGAGGTTGTTAATCAATGGTGTATGCTTTTGTTGAAGCCATCAATCCGCCTTATATAACTTAATGTAAAAAAATCATGTTTATATACGGTATGTTAGAATTTCTGGTGAATAACTACCCTCCTGTGACCCCGCGTCCACATACATGCACATTACGTTTTGGCTTAATTTCATTTAAACCGACTGATCTCAGTTCAGGGGACTCTGGGCAGTCAGTAAAGGGTTAAACTACATGCGATCAAACATTGTGGCGTCAATCACAGACGAGTTTGTTTTTGCGAGAAACGCCAACAAAACTACATCTGGTATGAAACTTATTTAAGTTTTTACATTGAAATCTGTTTGAGTCTCTAGTTTCATCCGATAAGCCATTTTTTTTAATTTGAGCGATTTATCGCAAAAAAGCACGCTGTTAAACACAATGCCCACATTTGTGGACTGCATGCTCAGTTTCAGTTAAAATATCCTATATTTACTGTGCACTATCACATAGAGAATCAATGGATGCATCCAAAAACTGGAAAATGTTGCTTTCAGGGGCTTTATATGGTGTTAGGATGAAAATAAGGTACATTTCTAACTGTTCTGAGACCACTGCAGACAGACAGCACACTGGAGGTTACGTCATTCACTAAATAGGGAGCAAGGAAGCATCCTATTGCTCTCTATGCAGTGCATTCAATCCATACTTCCTTTTTAAAGTTCAGTTTTAGGTTGCAGATGATATTTGGACCACTCAACATGTTTAGCAGACATGAGACAATGGTAATCAGTACATAGATTCAGAATGTATAATTTTATTTTAATATGGTTGGCAGTGATTGGATAATGCTAGACAACACATAAAATCAGAATTAATTAAGCTAATGTCTGATGTCATGTCTGTAATGTCTCAAAAACATGAATAACCAACACTCCTGGAAACATAAACAGTTTGATAAAACAAATCTGACTTTCTATAGCTTGATATTATTTAAAATTTCACAACTTAGTCCCGCTGTCCACATATGTGGCCATCAACTTTTATCAAATTTTTTTTTGCATGTTTCTTAGGGCCTACTAGATACAAATCAAAAGGGGGAATCAACAGCAGTCATGCAGGGGTCTCAGGAGGCTACACTACCCATGATTTTACTGAGAAAGATCCAACAATAAGAAAGCTGCAACAAACAAAGCGTGCCAAAAGAGCTCTGCAGTGACCACCCACTTCCATAATGCACTGTGAATTGGTTTCTCCAGTCTTACACTACACTATATTTGTATATATATGAACATTTTGGAATATAACATTTTGCAAAATAAAATGTATGAAAAATAGTCAAGATTGCGCTGCGGATGGCAGCCTCGGTGTGGAGCTCTCCAATTCTTTTGTTGTTTTTGTTTGTTTGTCCTGTGTTTAGTAAGTTCAATCAGTTTTACCAGGAATGAACTGCTGAACATTCAGCAGTACATACCAGACCATCTTTTCCCAGTTTTGGACTATTCAGACATTTGTTGGACATTTTAGTCGGAGGCACAGCTGTGTTGTGAGACACAGGCGAGGGAAGCGAACCGGCACCCTGGTCAAGCTCCAACAGCGTGGTTTTCGAACAGCGCTGCCGAGTATTCATCTAGCGAATCTCCGCTCTCTTCCTAACAAAATGGACAAACTACATCACCTCACCCATTCAAACAAGGACTTTTCAAATTCTGCTGCCTTGTGCTTCACAGAAACCAGTGAAGCCATTCCAGACAGCGCGTTACATCTGCCGAGCTTTCAGCTGTTCAAAGCAGATCGCATTGCAGAGTTAAAGGGGAAAACGAGAGGTGGTGGAACATGTTTTTACAACAATGAAAGTTGGTGTACAGATGTAACAACATTTAAGAAGATGTGCTGTGTTAATTTGGAAGCACTCTTTATCAACTGTAAGCCTTTCTACTCACAGCGAGAGTTTTCCTCGTTTATTCTGGTGAGCGTTTATATTCCTCCACATGCATGCATAAATGCAGCACTGCAACAGCTGGCTGATCAGATCACAGACACAGAACAATAATACCTGGACTCACTTATTATTCTGGGAGATTTTAATAAAGCTAACCTCACCCCTGAATGGCCAAAATCCAGACAGCACATTACACGCCCCATCAGAGACAGAAAAACATTGGATCATTGCTACACAACAATAAAGGATGCATATCGCTCTGTCCCTAGAGCAGCTTTGAGACTCTCTAATCACTGTCTGGTTCATCTTCTTCCAACCTACCGGCAGAAACTAAAATCAGCTAAACCTGAAGTAAGGACTGTAAAGAGATGGACCAATGAAGCAGAGCTGGAACTACAAGCCTGCTTTGACTGCACAAACTGAAGTGTATTTGAGGGTACAGACACCAATCTGGACAAGCTCACAGATACTGTGACATCATATATCAGTTTCTGTGAGGATATGTGCATTCCTACTAGGACTTAACATACAACAAGGCCTAGTTGGCATTTCACCCACTTGTCTAAAATCCTGTGCTGACCAACTGGCCCCCATCTTCACACAGATCTTCAATAGATCACTGGAGCAGTGTGAAGTTCCCTGCTGCTTCAAACACTCCACCATCATTCCTGTCCCAAAGAAACCCAAAATCACAGGACTTAATGACTACAGACCTGTCGCTCTGATGTCTGTGATCATGAAGTCATTTGAGAGACTGGTGTTGACCCACCTGAAGAACATCACTGGACCTTTTCTAGATACTGTTCAATTTGCTTATCGAGCAAACAGGTCTGTGGATGATGCAGTCAACATGGGATTGCATCATATCCTGCAACATCTGGACAGACTAGGGACATATGCAAGGATCCTTTTTGTGGACTTCTGTTCGGCTTTCAACACCATCATCCTAGCTATTCTCCAAACTAAATTACACCAACTCTCTGTTCCCACGTCTATCTGTCAGTGGATCACCAGCTTTCTGATGGACAGGCAGCAGTTACTGTGGCAGGGGAAATTCACTTCCAGCACATGTACAATCACCACTGGTGCCCCCCAGGGATGTGTGCTCTCCCCACTACTCTTCTCCCTGTATACCAATGACTGCACCACCAAGGACCCCTCTGTCAAGCTCCTGAAGTTTGCAGATGACACTGCTGTCATCGGCCTCATCCAAGATAACGATGAGTCTGTATACAGAAGGGAGGTTGAATGGCTGGCTCACTGGTGCAGTCAAAACAACCTGGAGCTGAACATGCTCAAAACAGTGGAGATGATTGTGGACTTTAGGAGGAACACCCCACCATTGACCCAGCTCACCATTCTAAACAGCACTGTGGCAGCAGTGGAGTCATTCAGGTTCCTGGGCACTACCATCTCACAGGACCTGAAGTGGGAGACCCACATTGACTCATAATTCCTTCACCAGCTGAGGAAGTTCAACCTGCCACAGGTGCTGCTGATACAGTTCTACTCAGTAGTCGAGTCTGTCCTCTGCACCTCAATAATTGTCTGGTTTGGTTCAGCTACGAAATCAGACATCAGAAGACTACAATGGACAGTTCGGACAGCTGACAGGATTATTGTTTTGCCCCCTGCCCTCCCTTCAAGAACTATACATTTCCAGAGTGAAGAAATGGTCTGGAAAAATTACTCTGGACTCCACACACCCAGCCTACTAAATTTTTGAACAGTTGCCTTCTGGCCGACACTTCAGAGCTCCGAGCACCAGAACCGTCAGACACAGGAACAGTTTTTTCCCCTTAGGCTATCCATCTCATGAACAGTTAAAACTACCCCACTGAGCAATAATTATGTGCAATACACAGCTTAGTCTGTTTATATTTTTCCAACATACCCTACCTCTTCTGCCATACATTTCCTTGCATCTGAATATAACAGATTTGTATTTGTACATATATATATATATATATATATATTTGTCTTATTGTGTATTTCTATATATACTTATATTTTCTATTCACTTTTTATTGTTATTCTATTTTTTTATTATTATCTCTGTCTTGTTGTATTGTTTGTGCACTGGAAGCTTCTGTCACCAAGACAAATTCCTTGTATGTGTAAGCATATTTGGCAATAAAACTCTTTCTGATTCTTCTTCTGATTCTGATATACTCTAAGTACATACAGTGTGGCCCACAAAAAAACGGAGCCCCTATATTTGATTGCTCATAACATAAATATACATAAAGGCATTTGCACGATTTTTGGTGTACTTCTACGACTTTTTTAAACAACAAAATGACGTCACCCTGACGTCATTGTGAGCAACAACTTGCTGCAAATAAATAAATAAATAAGAAAATCGTTTAGCTAAGTTTTCAATGGCAGCAAACTTAGGTGCTTCTCTTTTGCCATGTGGCCCCATTTTTTTAGGGCCAAACTATTTACTTATTGTAGAGCCGAGGAGGGCGGGGCCGGGCTGGAATGACGCACGCCCGGTCCCCAATCAGCCTGATGGGCGGCCAGGGAAGACAGTTCGAGAGAGAGAGAATTACAGACAGCAGCCCTGCATGTGTTTATGTTTGTGTGTTTTTGTTTAAGTTTATTATTAAACTATTATTTATATTCTCAAGCTGGTTCTCGCCTCCTCCTTTCCCTATAACCCCCTTACACTTATTTATTTATTTTTAGCAAGTTGTTGCTCACAGTGATGTCATTTTGTTGTTTAACAAGTCGTAGAAGTACGCCAAAACTCGTGCTAACACCTTTTACATTTTTCAGATATGAGCAATCAAACATAGTGGTCCCATTTTCTTTGGGTCTGCCTGTAGTTTCTATACTTAAATAAACTGTTTTATATATTTTTATCAGTTTTCATTTGATTATGTCATTCACAGTGCTTTTTTAGTTAATTCCCTCAATAAAGTCGTTAAGTACACGGTCTTGTACCTTTGTCTTTTTGTCCAGTTTTAATTTATTTTTTGCTTCAAATCAAAGTTTGTAATGTAAATCACACGGAAGCTGGTTGGTTTGGTTCATGGCTTTGAACCCTTTTATGAAAGGTTTCATGAAATCCCTGTGGAAAAAATGAATGGGAAAAATACTTCTGGAAACAAGGTGGCTAAAAAAAGTGGACATGCACTGTTGCTTTCTATTATAGTTTGATAAACATTGTGTATTTTCCTTTAGAATAACATGCACTGATGAAACATGCACAATAAGACCAGGGGCATTTCTTAAGAAAGTAAATACATTGGATTTTGATTTCATGTTAACTTTAAAGCCTGTTTGTACGTGTTCTTCACTTAAGACATATGGATTTTGAGATACCCATGCAGTCATGACCATAATAACAGACTAGCTAGTCATATATAGTTTACAGTTTACAAGTCTACAGTGAGAGGCAAAACTAAGCAACAACTGTTAAGCAAATGACAATTGTTGCTAAGTCACTAAACGACGTGTTGGCACACCTTAACTGAAGCAAAACAGATCTGAGATATAATTATGATGATTTGCAAACAGCAGACTGTGTGTATACATTTGAGCATTAAAAGCCTCTGTCATGTGTTGCAGTTTGGATACTAACCGCTGTGGAAAGTCTGGATGCCAGAGTCATCTCCAGGTTTCCTTTCAGACCCAGGAGAGCAGGAACCAGGATGAAGATCTCTGTAATGTTCTTAAAAGCTTCCCAATGCTTAGAGAAAAAGAGAGGAGAGATTTTCAAGAAGGAATGTAATATAAAACTGTGCTGGACCTGAAATGGATCTTTCCTCACATATAAACCCATTTTAACGTTCATTTAAAGGGATCGTTTGAGGCAGTCAGTCCCTAACATTCTGCCTAACATCTCCTTTTGTGTTCCATGGAAGAAAGAAAGTCATACGGGTTTGGAACAAGAGGGTGGGTAAATAATTTCAGAATTCTAATTTTTGTGTTAATATAGCTTGTTGAGTTTTAAGGTAGTCACCTGTAATCTTAATTCACCAATGCCAGTAAATACAACTTTCAGAAGCTCACCTGTACTATATCCAACACCACTCCGGCTGACACCGTCCCAAACCCAGCCAGGAGGAAGGGCACCAGTATCTGCAGTGCCATGGCGAGTGGTGACTCTTTGGGCATGTTCCTGGTGGTCGATTGCTGCCCTTCTTCTTCGCTCTCCTCTTCCTCATCCACCTCTTCTCCTGAAAGCCTGCCATCGGGCAGCATGAGTTCCGTCTCCGCATAGCGTTCATCTCCAGCATCGGATAGGCTGACGGA
Organism: Myxocyprinus asiaticus; assembly: GCF_019703515.2. Taxonomy (NCBI): domain Eukaryota; kingdom Metazoa; phylum Chordata; class Actinopteri; order Cypriniformes; family Catostomidae; genus Myxocyprinus; species Myxocyprinus asiaticus. The sequence goes on from NC_059388.1 coordinate 24,353,916, forward strand.
TCCTCGGCCGCTGCGATCTGAGTGACGGCGTGGTTCACGATGGAAGCCATTTTTGAGGTTCTCTGGCTTGGGCGTGCTGAGGTCCACCATGGCCAGCCGTTCCTCCTGTATAGCAGTGTAACCAGAAGGTACCATGGTCTGAAGTAAGCAGGGTATGGGTCTCAGTGTTAGAGAGCTCCAAGATCCTCCAGCCTGAGATGTCAGACTAGTGCCCAGGGAGCTGAGCACAGCGCCCCCTGTGGTTCGGAGGCTCATAATGTAGACTGGAGCTGGGTGGGCTCATGGCCCTCCGGACACTGAGAGGGGCAGAAGATCAGTAGAAGAGGCAGGTGGTGTCCATAGCAGTAATGAAGAAGCTCTGCTTGTTTCACAGTAACCTGGAGAAGATGAATACAGAGTGAGACTGTTACTCTTAAAGAAATCTTTCCCTTTTAGTGTTTTGATGATCCACTGATTACACTGAAATGTCAACACCATCATTATGTGCTTTTGTACTCTGCCAACAGCAGCCATTTGATCTAGATGCTGAATTGGCAAACAAATGTTTAGTACAGTCTAAACCTCAATAAACTAAAGAGTAGTTACTAAACACACCACACATGGAGCTACCTTTTACACTACTTTAAGTGCGAATAGATTATATGTATACTGGAATAAATTCATCATACCAAATTAATTACAAATAATGAGCCCAATTTCAGTTTAATCCTATACAACTGTTTCATGAAAAATGTGTATAAATATTGTAAACAAAGTAAATTCAGTGCTGATAGTTTACAAAACTTCTCAGAACTTAGGTAGAGAAACAAATGCATCTTAAAAAGCACTTAATCTCCACAAATCAGCAGATTATTATGCTTTTTATGTAACTAAACACACATTTTAATGTATTATGCATGTGCTGCCGTGGCATGGAAATGACAGGATGCATGATCAGCTTAAGAAAACAAGGAAATACAAAGAAATACGCCAGTTATGTGAAGTTTATATGGTCTAGATCTGTAATAAACATTCAAATATGTGTCACAACCTTTTTATAAGCACATATGGACTTGTGCATAGGAATGAACCCAAAACATAAAATATTCTCCAGCTGCCTCATCATAAAAAACACTTAATACAATGACTCAAACCCAAGTCAAATGAAACCAGTGCTTCGTTTAATGGGTTAAATATGTTACCGATCACCGTGGATGGTAAAAATGATCATAAATGAATGTATTTACCGAAGTGTTTTCAGTTCAGCTGAGGCGAGGTCCGCTGCTTTCCTGATCTCTGCTGGACTGTAGCAGGTAATGACAGCGCCGGCGCGTCATCACTGCGTGCACTGCGACAGTCGCGAGCGCACATTTCAAAATAAGAGTTCTGGGGTGTGCTGTGTGTTATACATATATGCAGTATGCTCTACAAAATCTAGTATGGATCACTAATGTATAGTAAGTAGTGCATAGTATGTGTAGGATATATGAATGCAACATATATGTAGTATACGCTATAAAATCTAGATTGGACTACTAACGTATTGTAAGAAGTGCATAGTATGTGTAGGAAAAATGAATGTAACATATATGCAGTATGTACTACAATATCTAGTATGGACTACTAATGTATAGTAAGTTGTGCATAGTATGTGTAGGAAATATGATTGTAACATATATGCAGTATGCACTACAATATCTAGTATGGACTACTAATGTATAATAAGTTGTGCATAGTATGTGTAGGAAATATGATTGTAACATATATGTAGTATACGCTACAAAATCTAGTATGGACTACTAATGTATAGTAAGTAGTGCATAGTATGTGTAGGAAATATGATTGTAACATATATGCAGTATGCGCTACAATATCTAGTATGGATTACTAATGTATAGTAAGTAGTGCATAGTATGTGTAGGAAATATGATTGTAACATATATGTAGTATGCACTACAAAATCTAGTATGGACTACTAATGTATAGTAAGTAGTGCATAGTATGTGTAGGAAATATGAATGTAACATATGTAGTGTGCGCTACAAAATCTAGTATGGACTACTAATGTATAGTAAGTAGTGCATAGTATGTGTAGGAAATATGATTGTAACATATATGTAGTATGCGCTACAAAATCTAGTATGGACTACTAATGTATAGTAAGTAGTGCATAGTATGTGTAGGAAATATGAATGCAACATATATGTAGTGTGCGCTACAAAATCTAGTATGAACTACTAATGTATTGTAAGTAGTGCATAGTATGTGTAGGAAATATGAATGTAACAATCTACAATCAATTATATTAACAGACTAATACTGAAATACTAGAAATATGTTATTATGTTTTAAACACATTTATAGACAGTAGCACATCTTATAGGTATTTTAAAATGACAAATGTAGCAACTAGGTAGCTTTCAGCAGTGTTAGAAATGTACTTTAATTCGAAAGGGATAGTTTATGCAAAAATGAAATTTCTCTCATTTACAACCTCATGCCATCCCAGGTGTATCACTTTATTTCTTCTGTCGAACACAAACAAATATTTTTAGAAAAAGATCTCAGCTCTGTAGGTCCATACAATGCAAGTAAATGGTGGCCAGAACTTTGAAGGTCCAAAAAGCATATAAAGGCAGCATAAAAGTAATCCATATGTCTAGTGGATAAAGCCATATTTTCAGAAGTGATATGATATGTTTTGGTGAGAAACAGATCAATATTTAAGTTCTTTTTTTTACTATAAATCTCCACTTACACTTTCACATTCTTCTTCTTTTGTGTTTGGCGATTCGCATTTCTTGTGCATATCGCCACCTACTTGGCAGGGAGGAGAATTTATAGTATAAAATTATTTAAATATTGATCCGTTTCTCACCCACATCTATCATTTCGATTCTGAAGATGTGGATTTAAACACTGGAGTCAGGATTACTTTTATGTGCTTTTTGGGCCTTCAAAGTTCTGGCCACTGTTCACTTGCATTTTATGGACCTACAGAGTTGAGATCAACAGAAGAAAGAAAGTCCTGCACATCTGGGATGGCATGAGGGTGTGTAAATGAAAATATAATTTTTATTTTTGGTTGAACTATCCCTTTAAAGGCAATATTTTGCCTCCTGGAATTGATTTTCAGGGGCATTTTTACCTTTATGATTGCATATTTTTTTTATAACAATATAAACACACATCATCCAATTATGTCAATAAAAATTCTCAATGTGAACAATTATGGTTGTTATCTATAAAATCCAAAACCTCTTTATATTGTATTCACATTTAACAACTCTCCTCTGAGACACTACATGTAGAACTAGACAGGCCAAGAATAGAATAATATGAAAAATATCATATCATAAATTGAAAATATAAAATGGGAAGAAATTCACTACAGGGGCATTTTTGCCCTGGCATTTGAAACATCCGGGGCATTTTTGCCCTGAGCGGTGGTTAAATTCTGAATAAAAGACGTTGTCAGACAAGCAGGGCAGCTTAAATTCCTGCCAGGTCACACTGAGGTCAGGTTTCAGAACAGACAGAGCCATATGAAAAACAAGTAACACCAGCCAGGATGTAAACACAATTTGAGAAGAAAATCATAGCAACACAAATTTACTAATTATACATACTCTGAACACGAGCTTTCACAAATGTTGGCTATCTAGAAAACTAAATGATGAGGATAGTATTTTTTTTATTTTTTTATTTTTTATTTTTAAGTTAATTATTTTAATTTAAACAAAATATATACATTTGATACTATCATAAATACTTGAGGTAACTTTTTTCCTGTAAGGCCTACATCCATGACTCTAGGGGGCGCTAAACACGCTTCAGATTCTTGAGTGCGGAAGTTGTTATGTAGCGTGTAATTTCACATGTGGACTCACTGTAGTGAATGTGTTCACATGAGTATCTAAATATGGCTCAAACACAAAGCAACATTAAGAAAACCTCTTCAAGAGATTTAATCTCCTGTGGCACCGAAAAAGGTATTGTACATTTTGTGAAAACGGTATATTTCAGGCTTTTAAACTACATCTCTTGCTTTGCATCGAGATTATTTCATGTGCGGATGTACTTTCGGACCAGGAGTGATTTGTTCCGTTACTCTGTGGTCACATAAACATTTATTAAGTTTATGTTTTCATTTAAATATTCTTCCTAGCTGTAGGAATCCATGAGAAACTTCTATTGAAGTCTAAAAGTGCGCCTTCACTGCAGACACAGAGGGTGCCCAGAACTAGTGGTATGTTTTTTGTCATTAATTGAATTAGCAGATTATTATATTTCATGATCATATGTGTCATTATTGATGTCATAAACATAACATGTACTCAGTATGCATAACTGGCATAGTCAGTTAAGTGACAGTGTACGTTTATTTCTGTGTGGTAGTTTTGGACAGATTGCACAGTTTCATTCCCCAAATCGCCCAAGCCAATGAATCTTTGAGACATCAGATGGAAGAGGCACCTGCTGGTTATTTTGACATTGAGAGTGTGGAGGATGCAGAGAAAGTCATTGAAATGGTAGGTAAAATAAAGGCAAAGTCTCATGAAAATTCAGATATAAGGAAAAGTTCTGTAGCAGTTCCTGAAATATAAGGCGCACAGGGGCGTAGATTCCAGGGGGGTAGGGGGTAGGTAACACAAAATATTCAAGCCACATCAGTGCCATTGCAGACGCATATCTTAAATTGAAGCCAGATGTATTTCTCCTGCAGGATGTGGCTCTTGTTGAGCTGGAGAACTCGGACAGCAGTGATGAAGATGACTCGTCATCATCAACATCATCTGAAGAAGAAGACAGCTCAGAGGAAGATGTGACCACTGTCACTGTAGAGAATCTTAAACTACCAGGAGACAGGAAGAGAAAGGCCAACATCCAGGTGCTGGACAAAGAGAGTGAGTGAGACTGCCTGCTGGAACTGGGGAATAGCACTGGACTCACTCAATTTCTGCCTATGGATGAAATATATTACTCTTCCAAGTGTGCTGGAAGCCTCAAGTCTTTTATTGGTTAGACATAAGCCCAGATCAGTGGTTTTATGTCTTGCTGTTCAGGCAGACTCAATTGTGAATGCATTCATTCAGTTTAAGAGTGGCATATTTGCCAAAATGAATGAAATGTCCCTCTGTTAAGCTGTCATGGTTATTGCAGAAAACAGTCTCAGTTGCGGATATTGAAAATCTGCACATTTTCTTTTCTGCTATTAATTCTATATTAAGTGAAAGAAGAGTTTTGTTAAAAAAGGTAAACATTTTGTAGTTTCAGCCTTTTAATAAAGAAAAACACAGTTTTTGTAATTACCATTCTTTATTGTAAAAATGATTTACAGATGCTCATTTTTCATTTTGTCTGTTGTTGCAATACTGTTGTGTAGAATGAATGTTTGGCAGTGTGACAGCAGTATTTATCTTATACAGAAGACTGAAATACTGATATATTTGCATAGAATAACACTTCTGTCAAATGCATGTTGTCAAGTCTTAATGCATAACAAAAAATCATACAGTGATTATGAATCTGCAGAGAATACTTGGCAACATGTTTTCATTCATGCTAAAATGACTGATCATGTCACAAATACTTAATTTTTCACATTGTCAGGTTCACAGTGTGTTTGTACTGCATTAAAAAGTGGAAGATAGTGTAAGCCTTTTATTTTTGTTTTTAAAGGTGTCATGACATGAGGAATACAATTTTCCTTGATATTTTGTCATGTATGAGGTCATTTTACATACTGTAATTTGAGAACTCGAAGCTTCCGCATCAATAGAAAAAGAGCACTTATTTAAACCAAGCTGAAAAAATGGCTCGTTTGGATTTTATGACGTTACACGGACCAATACATCAGCAAAGGACTGCTCCAGCAAGACATCAGCGCCCCGCCCACTGGCGCTTATTTAGAAAGGTGAAAACAACAGATGGGCCTACCATTCCTCTACACTGTACACCATAGAGAACCTCCATAGGACACCTTCCTAAATGTTTCTCTACATAAACATGCACAAGACTTAAGTGCTCTGACCGTTAACCTGCATCTCACGCCACTTTTAAAAGACACAATTTCAAGTCATAACTCTTTAAAAGGAGATCCCCATTTGGTGTCTTGCTGTTTTGAGTATAAAGGCATCCTGGATGTGTTTTTTTCTCCCATTTGTGCCATTTTTAATTGTTGGTTTATGTAAACATGCACTAGATATCTATGATCATTTTGATGCGTTTTCAGTGGGGTGGAGAAGGATATAGCTGGAGGCAGAGTTACAAAAAGGGGCAGGAGCTCCAAATGCAACAGTGTGAAAGTGACACACCCTTTTGGAGTAACCCTGCCCTCTTTTTGAGATTCCACCCCCATTTGGAGATCTCCGGCCTGCAGTGCTACCTACTTGGCGATGTGTGCCACATTTTAAGAGCAGAACAAATCCAACTTTTAAAAACGTGTCTGTTCTGCTTCACTCCACTACTGCTTTCGGCTCATATCTGCATGGATTGCTTGGGAACCAGTCACATATGATTCAAGATTTGCAAAGGAGCTGTTTTTGAAGGATGGTGCAGTTAAAAACACAATTGGACCCGATGGCAAAACCGCGAGTGACCAATTCCATTCACAAATATTTCAAATGTCATGTCTGACTGTTTGATAGTTTATGGTGCTGCTGTGCTTAAGTGAACAGTTTAATATATTTGGTTGCAATGTGTTGGGTGTGTGCATTTTGTGTAAACCCTGAAATTTAGTTTTATGTTCTGGAGCTTGTTCATTTTCTTCTGATTGAGTTTCAAATATATATGTTAGCCAATGAAAACAGTGAGCATTTACGTTGAAGTTAAAAGGAGATATTCAGGCCAAAACTGAGCGTTTCAGAAAGGGCCAGAGACAGGATGGAAAATTATCATATATTACTAAATTATGACTGTTTTGGTGCAAAACAACTTTACTAACATTCTAAGCTCAGTGAAGGTTATTATATATATATATATATATATATATATATATATATATATATATACACACATACATACATACATACATACATACACACACACACACACACACTACCGGTCAAAAGTTTTGAAACACTTGACTGAAATGTTTCTCATGATCTTAAAAATCTTTTGATCTGAAGGCGTATGCTTAAATGTTTGAAATTAATTTTGTAGACAAAAATATAATTGTGCCACCAAAACAACATTTTTATAAAAAATAAAAAAAAAGTTTTTGAAATGGATGACTTGGACCAAATAATAAAGAAAAGCAGCCAATAAGTGCCCAACATAGATGGGAACTCCTTCAATACTGTTTAAAAAGCATCTCAGGGTGATACCTCAAGAAGTTGGTTGAGAAAATGTCAAGAGTTCATGTCTGCAAATTCTAGGCAAAGGGTGAGTACTTTGAAGATGCTAAAATATAACACAGTTTTGATTTATTTTGGATTTTGTTTAGTCACAACATAATTCCCATATTTCCATTTCTATTATTCCATAGTTGTGATGACTTTCTATTATTCTAAAATGTGGAGAAAAAAAAAAGAAAACAAAATTATAATAAAGAATGAGTGTTTCAAAATTTTTGACCGGTAGAGAGTGTGTGTGTGTGTGTGTATATATATATATATATATGTGTGTGTGTGTGTGTGTGTGTGTGTGTGTGTGTGTGTGTGTGTGTGTATGTCATGACCCCTATAAATTATTTCATTTCAACATTTCCAATCATGTAACATCTGTCTGGAATGCTAAATTAAATATATTAAAAAAGACAATTTGTCTCATTCTCTAACAAAATATATACAGGTATATTAATTAAAATGTGATGTGAAAATGCTATGCATATTAAAAAACCTTTGAGATGTAGAAATATGGTAATATGGATTTCATAAAGTGATATGGAAGGCTTCCCTCAATGTGCATGTTATAATAATCCAGAGCAGCTATTGATACTGTTGTGTTTTCTTCGTTAAAACTAATTAATTCGGCACCTTAAGTTAACTCATTAAGATGCTTGTGTTTCAGCCTCTCGATCTGATGACCGTTATCTTTTTTTATATTTAAAGCTGAAGTGTGTAACTTTTTCAGTGTTAAAATACTTTCTCATATCCCAGCTTAATATGCAGTGACAACTATAAGTAAACCATTCATATGTTAATTTTCTCAAAAACTGTAAACACTTTGCCAGTGAGGCACAATAAAAATTCCTGTGTTTGTTCTGAGCAACCTGCTTTGAACTGCCCCAACAACATTACACAACCAATGGTGTGAGTTGAGGGCGGGACAATCTGACTGTTTGAACAACTGCAGGCAAGGAGCGGATTCAGAAAGCTGCAATTCTTGCAAGTTTTGCAATTCTGATCGGTGGCGCTAGTGTTGCAGAAATTACATACTTCAGCTTTAAAAAAAAATGTTTTTTTTTTGGCCAGCTTAGAGTGGCAAATCAGGATTTGTCCCTCTCCAAGCATAAAGCAGTTCCAGAAAAAGGGGTGATAAAATTTTTTAGGCACATTAGTATAGTCCTGGCAGGAAATGCTCTTTTCCAATCAAACCTGCTTCAAGAAAAAACCAAAGACAACAGATTGCTGCTGTAGTTCTCTCAAGAGTCCAGCTGCATGCTTCTCTCAGTACTCCACTGTCACAGCTTTAGTCCGCAGGTACTCATGCAGGGCTTCCTCACCTAGGTACACACATGCACAAACATCGTACTCACGTGAGTGACCACATCTGGTTTTTATCAGGTTAAATATAACTGAAGAACTACATTGATCTGGAAGAGATTGTTCAGTGTGTGTGCGTTTTGCTTGGGCTTACCGAGGTCTTTGCCAAAGCCAGACTGTTTGAAGCCTCCGAATGGTGCTGCCACATCGGTTTTGTTGTAGGTGTTGACGAACACGGTTCCTGCCTCTAGTCTCTCGCTGACGTACATGGCTTTGTTGATGTCACGGGTGAAAACTCCAGAGGCTAGACCGAACTCTGTGTCATTGGCTCTGCTTAAAACTCCATCTACATCACTCAAAAACATAAAACAGCGATGTTGTATTGTTATTTTGAATGTTTTATGTGATAAAGCACATTTTTTAGGCTACAGTATTATAAACCCGTAACCCAACAAACAACTTCTTGTTCTTAGAACATTTTCCAAACATTACATTGTGGTTGTGGGAACGTGAAAAGTCTTAAAGGGAACATAATGTTACTTAGATTGGTATGACATTCATGAAAACGTTCTAAAATCAGTTTTTAGAAGAAGACATTTTTTTTAAAGGAATAGTTCACCCAAAAATTATAATTCTCTCATCATTGCCATCCCAGATGTGTATGACTATATTTTGTCTGCAGAACATTAACAAACATATTTAGAATAATTTTTCAGCTCTGTAGGTCCTCACAATGCAAGTGAATGAGTACCAAAACTTTAAAGCTCCAAAAAGAACAAAGGCAGCATAAAAGTAATCCATACAACTTCAGTGGTTTAATCTGTATCTTCAGGAGCGATATGATAAGTGTGGGTAACAAACCTTTTTTACTATCAATCTCCACTTTCACTTTCACTTTTTCTTATTATTATTTTTGCTGATTCGCATTCTTCATGCATATTGCCACCTACTGGGCAGGGAGAATTTATAGCAAAAAAGGACTTAAATATTGATCTGTTTCTCACCCACACTTATCATATCACTTCTGAAGATATGGATTAAACCACTGGAGTCATATGGATTACTTTTATGCTGCCTTTCTGTCCTTTTTAGAGCTTCAAAGTTCTGGCCAATATTCACTTGCATTGTATGGACCTACAGAGCTGAAATATTCTTCTAAAAATCTTCACTTTCTGTTCAGCAGAAGAAAGAAAGTCATACACAACTGGGATGGCATGAGGGTGAGTAAAGGATTAGAATTTTCATTTTTGGGTGAACTATCCCTTAAAAAATCTTGTTTAACCGACAAACGAACAATGTTGCATTAAGATCGTTCTCCAAACATTGTGAGAACTTTTATCGAATTCTAATAACATCAAAGGGATGTTCCATTAGCATTATTTAAAAACTTTTGTTTTACCGTTACTGACTTTAGCTAAAGTTGTTGGAATTTTCCCTGTTGGTTGGTAAGCTGAATTTCTCAAAAGCTCTTGCATGTCAGACTGCCGTAAAAAGAAAAATGATCATCCTACTAAGGACAAGGAAAGGCAGCTTACCCATCCTTGAATTTGGATACCACCATAACGGGACCAAATGATTCCTCTTTGGCAATAAACATATGATCTTCTACTTCTGTGAAAACCGTAGGCTCCATGAAAAAGCCTGTGAACATACATAAATGCACATCACAAATGGAATAATGCGCATGTGAATTATACAACTTTGGATTTTTTGAGCACTTAACCAAGCCACAAGCATAAGTGCACTTCATATTTATTTAATAATAATAATAATGAAAAATCTCTTTCTTTTGTACTAGCTTCTATACTACTCAAGCTACTCTTGGAACCTGGCAGTGCAATACTGAATACTGTGTATTGTTGACTTTTTTTGTATGACTATTTGCTTATGTTCCTCATTTGTAAGTCGCTTTGGATAAAAGCATCTGCTAAATGTAAAAAAGTTTTTTTGGCAAATCACTCTCTGGCTATGATCTGGTTAAATTTCATATGGTTTGGATGGTGATTTGGACTTAAGGTCCCACCTGGTCTGTCCACCTGTCTCCCACCGTAGACGAGCGTTGCCCCTTCCTTGACGCCGATCTCGCAGTACTCCACCAGCTTGTCCAAGTGGGCCTTGTGGTTCTGAGGTCCATGATCTGTGGAGCGATCCAAAGGATCTCCAATCTTCATCTTCTTAATTTCCTCAACCTGAGCACATGAAAACAATGTTATCATTGTATATCGACAACACAGTAATGCTCATCTCAAGCAAAACCATGATGTAAAGCCGGACAAAATCTGCGTTATTTGGAGAATAAAGTTGAATTAAACACGTACCACTCTCCTGATGTACTCGTCATGAATAGACTCCTCTACAAACAGCCTGCCAGCAGCGATGCAGTTCTCTCCTTTGTTGAAGAAAACAGAACTCATGCCCTGCTCAGACACACAAACACACCCAGTTAAAGAGGCAGATGATCTTACTTCTTAAGCCTTCTGTGATTCATGGGATCAAATGTCAATCTTCTGTCAGTAGTTTTCTTCTCTCACCATCCTCACTGCCTTGTCCATGTCACAGTCGCTGAAGATAATGAGGGGAGATTTGCCGCCCAACTCCAGAGACACCTTCTTCAAGTTACTGACTGCACAGCTGCAACAGGAAATAGGATCATCAATTGGAAACTCTTTCAGATTTCAATGTACAATGAGTAAGAGTTTGTCCAAACATGAAAATCACTAACCCTTTGGGTAAATGCAAAAGTTATAGACATTAAGTGCTGTGTAATAGTGACTAAATACAGCCCTACTGACTTACCTTTTCATGATCTGTTTGCCGATGGGAGTGGAGCCTGTGAACCCCAGCTTACGGATATCAGGGTGATCAGACATCCTCTGCCCGACCAGACCACCTGAGAGAAAGAACATCGGTCATCAAGGAGAGATAAAAAAATAACACTGACCTTTTACAATAATATGAAAGGGGGGCCATAAAGTAACAAATTATCTGTGCAAGCACACATTATACAAATGGTCCATTGGGCATCTCAAACAGTTTTGCGAAAATGTGCAGCCCATAGAATGGGATAGTGTTTTGTTGATATATTTACCTGATCCTGGTAAAATGTTGATTACTCCCTTCGGAATGCCAGCTTTGACTGTTAGCTCTGCAAACTTCAGTGCAGTCAGAGGGGTTACCTGGAAAATTAAACAAATTTTAAATCAAATCAATGTCCACTTATTTATTTGGTAAGTAGCCATGTAATATGCAGGATACTGTCAATCCTCAACTCCCTGTCTGATAATGACCACATGACTGTACATTTTCCCCTACATATTGTTGACTAATCCACCAGGCATCTAACAACTGACTAGTCGATTAGTGGGGTCGACTACAAACACAAAAATTTTTAGCGGTGGTGTTTTTTTCTTCTCCCCAATTTGGAATGCCCAATTCCCAATGCGCTCTAGTTCCTCGTGGTGGCATAGTGACTCGCCTGAATCCGGGTGGCAGAGGACAAATCTCAGTTGCCTCCGCGTCTGAGACTGTCAATCCACGCATCTTATCACGTGACTTGTTAAGCGTGTTACCGCGGAGACCTAGTGAGTGTGGAGGCTTCACGTTGTTCTCTACGGCATCCACCCACAACTCACCACGCGCCCCACTGAGAGCGAGAACCACATTATGGCGACCACGAGGAGGTTACCCCATGTGACTCTACCCTCCCTAGCAACCGGGCCAATTTGGTTGCTTAGGAGACCTGGCTGGATTCACTCAGCACGCCCTGGATTCAAACTCGTGACTCCAGGGGTGGTAGTCAGCGTCAGTACTCGCTTAGCTACCCAGGCCCCCAGTGGTGGTGGTTTTAATGTTAGACACAATTCTCAAATTAAATGAGACACAACTTCTTAGAGCGTTTTTGCGTGATGATAGCTTGCTGTGCTTACAGTGAATAACAGTCAGCACATTAAGACCTTCTACAAGACGTTTTGTCTCTTTAATTCTATTATTATGCACTGTTATTAAAGCAAAGTGCTGTATCAACAATACATTTCAATATGATCACTGTTAGATGTTAAATCCTCTGCTATGAGTAATATTCCCATATTTGTCAGGTGCTGTGGAGAGATTAAAGCCTTTTCCTGATTCTGTCTGAGACTGTTTAAATAAATAGTTGCAGTAAAGATTTAAACTATGTTGTGAACTAGATTATCTTGCAGTTCTGTGCTTTTGAATGTGCAGCGAGGATCCCCCTGAAGCACTCCAATTACATTGAAGCGTAAGCCGTTTTGTGCCATTCTGAATTGGAGCCTTTATTACTTTTCTTACTTTGATAGTTTTGTGAAGTAAGTTCTTTAGCCTTTTTATTGGTTGAATATCCATCAGTCACTCTGTTGAAGTGCTGCACTTTGCGTCCGTATCTCCCTCTAAAAGGCGTCTGATCGGGGTCACGTGAACATAACAGAGTCTAATTATACGTTATTATCCTTAACAAAGACTAGTCGATTAGTCGTTCAAACAACAGATTAACTAGTAGATTATGAAAATTGGTAGTTTTGCACATCCCTAATATACATATGTGTTTGTGTGGATTACCTGTGCAGGTTTCAAGACGAGTGTGTTTCCAGCTGCCAGACAGGCTGCGCTCTTCCACGCCAACATCATCAACGGGTAATTCCATGGAATCACTATGGCACACACACTGAGACACAAACGCCATATTGCACATATATTCTAATGACATAATGTGCATGAACACACACATATGAACATTCCCTCACCCTAGAGGCTCTTTCTTGGTAAAGGTGAGGTTGCGGTTGGGCCTGGCTTGGTTGATGGGTATCGTTGAGCCCTGGAAACAGGATATGATGCGTTAGTGGCCGGAAGTTACAGGATGTATGCAACACAGAACTGTATAGTGAACACACACACCTGGATCTTGTCACACCAGCCTGCGAAGTATCTGAAGGTCTGAATGGACATGCCCACATGGGTTTTTAAAGCCAGTGTATAAACAGCACCAGAGTCAATTGCCTCAATAGTGGCCAACTCTTCCTGGTGTTCCTCCATTAGGTCAGCCAGACTGCACACATGTGTAAACATAGATGGATTACTATAGGTGGCAGTATATAAGGCAGCAGTCATCCTCACAGTTCTGTTGTATGGATCTGAGTCCTGGACCATTTATCACCGGCAGATAACCAAACTTGATCAGTTCCATATGCACTGTCTCCGTCGTATTGCACATGTCAAATGGCAGGATAAAGTCCCAAATACTGAGGTACTCCAGACCTGCGGCATCACTGGTATTGAGGCCTTCCTGCTCGCTGCTCAGTTTCGCTGGTCTGGACATGTTGTACGCATGGCAGGTTCACGCCTGCCGAAGCAGGTTTTCTATGGCCAGCTCCAGAGCGGCATGCGCTCTCAAGGAGGGCAACTCAAACATTACAAGGACAGCATCAAAGCCAATTTGAAACTATGCAACATGGACCCAAATGACCTTGAAGAGATGGTCGCAGACAGGACATCATGGCGAGCACAGTGCCATACTGCCATACACTCCTTTGAGTCCAGCCGGATCACCGTTGCAGTAGACAAACGAAGATGCCGAAAGCTCAATACCTTAAAAATAACAACATCTAGCCAATTTATGTGCGACACCTGTGGCCGGCCATGTGCTTCGAGGATTGGCCTCTATTAACATCGTAGGACACACCAACAACAACTGTCACGAGATCTGTCGTGTCGACAGCTCAGACCATACTATATGAGTAGTACAAACCAAAACATTGATGTAAATTCCACTTTGATTTATTTAGAATAACTGCACTGTCCCAAACGGCTTAAATTATCATAAAGACAAACAAATGTCAAACAAATGCATTTTGGCATTGTATAACTACTATATGTTTGCTTTGCAACTATATTTGGTTTTTTATATCTATGACAAATATATTCAACAAAAACTCTTTAAACAAACTGCCTTAGTAACAAACATGTGCAAAAAAACACACACTTTTTTACACACTTGCTGAAGATATTACCGGTAGAGCAGCCTGCCCCGGTCACGTGGGTTCATCTTGCCCCAAGGCCCGTTGTTAAAGGCCTCTTTGGCTGCACTAACCGCTCGGTCCACATCTGCCACTGAAGAATATGACACCTTACATATCACCTGAAAGACACAACATAACCATTAGGGGCTGTTAAGACTGAATGCGTTCTTGCGCTAAAAAAGCTAGAACAGAACAGAACACAGGTGTTTCAAAACACGCTTAAAGCTGAAGTTCTTTTTAACATGACATGGCATTTAAAAAATGACTTTGTAAAAACAGCGAGATGCAGCACAACGGTCAAAGACGTCCATCTAGTGCATGTTTACATAGTAAAACTATTTTTAAAAAACATGGATGCAGATGAATGCAAAACACGATCGGTGTGAATTACCCCTTAGGCATGCTTACCGAACCATCTGTGGGGTTCACCGTGTTGTATGTCTTTCCATCTTCTGCATCTTCAAACGTGCCGTTGATGAAACACTGATAAGGCATCTTCAGGGTCATGTTATTGATGTCTTTCGTTACATAATCAATGACCAGCTCCTCTTCCTGGTCTTCTCCACGCAAGCGTCGAACGAACATCTGGATGAAACTCTGGAAGGTGGTGGCCATGTAAACATCTTCGTTCTGAAGCTGAACTCCTCCGCATTTCTGCTTTACTTCTTCCACCAATCTAAACAAAAAAAAATCACATTTTCAAAAGAGCCACCCCCATGTCTCTATTTTATCCTGATCCCTTGATATGGCTAGGGTCCTTCCTTCAATGTAAGTCTATGAGATTTTTTTCATCCACCAGGTGAAAATTGGAAGTCCAATCCCCCAGACAGAAAAATAACAGCACACCTATTCTTAACAAGCTGCATGATTTGAGGTATCATTCATATCTGAAGCACAAATGGTGCAGGACAAACTACACGCTAAAGTTTCATACTTAGGGTTAGGGGTTTGTTCAAATCCCTAACCTTAAGTGAGAGTGAGAGCAAATGTCAAAAGTTCAAAGAAAAAAATAAAACTTAGAGGTCAGACCCACCTGACCACATCCAATGAGGCAGCTCCCGACTTAAAGAAATCTGTTGTATCTTCAACTGCTGGTACATTACTCAGAATGCCTTTCCAGATCGCCTAGACAACCAAGAAGCCAAAAAAAAAAATGCTATATTTGCTACAAAAAAAAAAAAAAAAAAAAAATCATCGATTGTCTTGAAGCACATAAACATGAATATACACACCCTGATCTCCTCAGCCATTTTCTTCTCGACATCTGTGAGGTCCAAACTGGTGGTCTCCTCTGATGAAAAGTATTTGGATGCTGAAATCATCTTTCCATCCTCAAACTGCAAGTTCTTCACTTGTAGCTGTACAGCCATATACGTTAACACAATTAATCTTCTTTATAATGATAAAGGTCTTAGTAAAAGTAAACAGGAGCAAAGACTTAAATAAACACTAGAGACTAACTGCTTTTCCATCAGATCCAAACAGAATGAGTCCAGATTTGGTGATGAGTCCAGGCTGAGACGCCCCCTCCAACTCTACTGGCTGACCTGTGGGCACTGACCCTCCCAGCATCGATGAGCTGTACAGCGTTACCGGCTACAAGACACAAGTACATTCCCGTCCATTAATTAAGACGTCATCTGCTTATCGTTGATTAAATCTTACAAAAGATAATTCAGAAATATTAAGAATCAAATGAACAGCACAGGGCCTGGGTAGCTCAGCGAGTATTGACGCTGACTACCACCCCTGGAGTCACGAGTTCGAATCCAGGGTGTGCTGAGTGACTCCAGCCAGGTCTCCTAAGCAATCAAATTGGCCCGGTTGCTAAGGAGGGTAGAGACACATGGGGTAACCTCCTCGTGGTCGTGATTAGTGGTTCTCGCTCTCAATGGGGCACGTGGTAAGTTGTGGGTGGATCACGGAGAGTAGCATGAGCCTCCACATGCTGTGAGTCTCCGCTGTGTCATGCATAACGAGCCACGAGATAAAATGCGTGGATTGATGGTCTCAGAAGCGGAGGCAACTGAGACTTGTCCTCCACCACCCGCATTGAGGTGAGTAACCGCGCCACCACGAGGACCTACTAAGTAGTGGGAATTGGGCATTCCAAATTGGGAGAAAAGGGGATATATATATATATATATATATATATATATATATATATATATATATATATATATATATATATATATATATATATTAAAAAATCAAATTAACAGTTAAGGGGAAAAAATATTTCACACTTCAAGATCCAAAGATGAAACAGCTCTATAATAAAAGAGTGTCTCAATGAAGTTGTTTGTGTCTTGTGGGGTGTTTGTCTCACGCATTTTAATGTACAAAAGTGTGTGTTGTTTAGAGAGCGCACCTTTCCATCAATGACAACCCAAGCACCTGGAACTTTATCATGACCACGGATCCAGTTATGGATGACCTCAGCCGGCTGGGCCATATTCACCTTTACAAGAGAAATCAAAGAATATAAAAGTGCAAAATCCCCCCCAATAATATTCTCACACATTCATGAACACACAAATGTGTTGTAATGAAGCTGCGTAACTACAGTTTATATTAGATTATATTAGTCCAAAAAATCACAGTCTAATTAGGTTACAGAATATAACTTTAGAAATTTGAGAGAAAATAAATTTGAAATTTGAGAAGAAAAAGTTTCTAAAATGTCAGAATCAGAATCAGATTTATTGCCAAATATGCTTACACATACAAGGAATTTGTCTTGGTGACATGAGCTTCCAAAGAAGTATGTGTGTCTGTGTTTGCAGGTGTCCCACCTTAGCATTGGATTTTTTCTGGATGCCCTCATAACTGGCTCCTTCTTCAGACTGAGGGATCTTAGGAGCTTTGCCATCTGCAATGAGCTGTACAGCTTCTACCTGTGTGAACGGGAACCACACACATTTATAAGTGAAATCACAGATTCATGAACCTCAAAAATCTGAATCAGTGAGTCAAAATCTCATATTTAACTTGGTTTTAAACAATAATGTTTGAATATTTCTGGAGCAGTGGTGGCGTAGTGGGCTTAAGCACAGAACTGGTAAGCAGAAGGTTGCCGGTTTGATACCCACAGCCACCACCACTGTGTCCTTGAACAAGGCACTTAACTCCAGGTTGCTCTGGGGGAATTGTCCCTGTAATAAGTCACTTTGGATAAAAGCATCTGCCAAATGCATCCTTCTTACAGCATCAGAGTATTACAGTATGTGAGAAAGTTACCATGGCCTTAATGCCCTCTGGAAATAGGAAGCGGTTGTAGAGAGTGTCCACAGTATCGTTGGGTTCAACTGGGCATTCCCTCTGCAACAGGATGGGACCAGTGTCCAACCCATCATCAGCCCAGAATATACTGAATCCTGCTTTCTTATCACCTTCGATTAGTGTCCTGCACACACAGATACACACACATACACCATCCATTTAAAAAAGTTAGTAGAGATCACAGAAAGACAGCACACTCAGGAAGTGATGCTTTATTATTAATGTAGTAGGTGATATTCAGCACTATAAATTAAAAGATCTTTGGATTAATATTATCATCTATTATGACATTGTATTTAAAAAACATACACATGCTTCATCACAGCCATTTATTTATTTTTTTGTAAGTATTTGTAGTATTAAATGTGTAATTTTATATATATATATTTTTTTTTTGCATTTTATTTTGTTCCTTGAGGTCTGCTCTATAATTTTAAGTATTTTTTTTACCAAACACAGTCATATTTTAGATTTTCCATGACAATTTTCCACCCTCTCTGTCTCTTAAAATTAAATGGTCCACTTTTTGCTGCTGTGCCGTTAAGAAAGTGCAATTAGAGAGCACTTTTGAACTCAAAAGATAAAGGTAGTTTTGATTCATAAATATATGACTCCTTTAATGTTTGTTTTAATCTTTGTTGGGCTAATACTGTATATCAATATTGTTTATTACAGTATAGAGGTGAAAGGTTACAAAATCTAATCGGGATATGTTAAAATCACACGTACTGTACGATATACTAAAAACACACATGCAAATACACCTTACTCACCAGTTAATAGAGGAGGCTCCTCTGTGTTTGGGCAGGATGGAAGGGTGGTAAATAATGGAGCCATATTTGGGGAAGTCGATCACATTCATGGGGATGAACTGGGAGCAAAATGGCATGACGTTCAGTTCAGCGCCTACTGCTTTGTACGCCTCCACCACCTCAGGGATGGGCTGACCCTTCACTCGCCACCGTGGGAACTTAAACACTGGCGTCCCGTCTTTCTCCGCCACCACAGCTGAGGGTCAGACAGGACAGACCGGAGACAGTTTAGTGATATCTGGATTTAAACTAGGTCACATCTGGCATATTCAGACTTTAACTTTGATGAATAAGCAGCCAAGATCAAGACTCATCAGTTAAATATTACTGGCTTTTATCTCTATAATTAAATAAACTGTAAACAGTGGCAACCTGCCATTTTTACATTAAGAGTTACCTAATCTAACCCTTAAAATTAAGTTTGCTGGTGTAACCTACTGAATTCAGGTTGATTCAGTAATGAAATAAAAACAGTTAATTTGTTAACACATGAAGCACATTTGAGGTTAATATTTTTTCAGTGTAGATATCTATAAATGTATTGTTCATAAACCGCTACAGTTGGCAGAGTTGTAATAGATTCAAGCACTGTAGCAACTAATTAATAGTGCACACAGAACTTCACCACCGGAGTATGGTAATTGAAACAGTAATGCATACTAATTAGCACATTACATAATTGGGTGTTTTTTGCAAATCCAGTTGGACAAGTTCTGTAGTTGTGGAGTTTATTGTGTTCCCTGGTTTCACTCAACAGATTACAAATTCAAGCTACAAACCCAAACTTCATGTAAACTAAACTTTAACCCACCAGGGGTTTTCAATCTTTACAGACCAGATATCCCCATTACAAAACAGATTTTCTCAGTAACACTTTATAATAACTCTAAGCATTAATGCACTATATAATAATTAACAGATAAACAGCAAATATAAAAAAAAAAAATTCTCCCCAATTTGGAATGCCCAATTCCTAATGCACTCTAAGTCCTCGTGGTGGTGTAGTGACTCGCCTCAATCCGGGTGGCGGAGGACGAATCTCAGCTGCTTCCACGTTTGAGATCGTCAATCCATGCATTTTATCATGTGGCTTGTTGAGCACGTTACTGCAGAAACATAGTGCATGTGGAGGCTTCACGCTATTCTTCGCAGCATCCACGCACAACTCACTACAAGCCCCACCGAGAGCGAGAACCACATTATGGCGAGCACGAGGAGGTTACCCTGTGTGACTCTACCCTCCCTAGCAACCGGGCCAATTTGGTTGTTTAGGAGACCTGGATGGAGTCACTCAGCACGCCCTGGATTCGAACTCACGACTCCAGGAGTGGTAGTCAGTGTCTTTACTCGCTGAGCTACCCAGGCCCCCAATAGCAAATGTTAATAATAAATAAATAGTTTGAAATATCATGAAAATTTATGGATTCCTGGATGAAGATTCTGGACCTAAACTACAATAAAACAAATAATTTACAAAGGAATATGTACAGTAATTATAATTGCTTAGGCTACTTGAAAGCCATTAGTCTCCGGGCATGCCCTGCCAAAAGCTTTACCCAGTAAAACAGCTGCCTCTGTCTTGTCAACTATTTACATTCCTTAGACAGTTGTTCTTGAGTGTGATGGAGTTTCAGAAATGAAGTAATTTCATTGACTGTTCCTGTCATGGATGTGGTGGTAGACATATACATGTTTAGTGAGATATAAGTGATATCTCACTCTTATCTCTCCAACTTCCTGCTAGAAGTGAGGAAGTCTGAGCATGGACATCGCTTGGAAATGGTTGGCCGTTCAGACTGTCAAGAACAAGCGGGTCTGATCATTTGTTCTCACATACGTCACAAAGGCATACATCACCAGGGGACTTTTCACCTCTAAATGCTTCACACCACTTTTCGCCAAAACAATCAGGTCATTATGTGGAATGCACTATTTAAACAATCCTCTTTGACAACACTGAACCGGCTTAGTGCCTCGCACAAACATTAACACAGACACAAACTCAATGTGAGCCAATGGGATGTTCAGGAAGGCACTCTCGGTTTTGAAGTAGGACACTAGAATTAAGCCACACTTACTATTTCCAACAGGTGTCTATAACGGTACTACAGGGGGTTCGTGCACTGATGTATAAAACATGTTGTGTTATAAGCCTTTAATTTTGGGTATGCCACTGGAACAGAAAATCTTTAAAAACACCTTCAGAGCTTAAAGGGTTAAACCTCAACCACTCCACACTAATAGGTTTTTGTTTGAAAATAAATAGTACGGCATTGACCGAAAACAGACTTTTGAAAAGGCTCTCCATAACCACATACTTTGGAAAATTATGGCATTAAGAAACTTAAACAGATTAGCGTGGATGTGGCCTTAATATGGATAAATTATGGTCAAAGAAACAACCAGATTCGGTTGTTTCTATTGACCGTTATGGCATGCTCACACATACCTTTGCACAGTGAAACTGATGACAGAAAATGTGACGTGGGTGGAAGCTGAGTGCGTGTGAAATCAGCAAAAAAAAAAAATCACTGCCAAGCAGTTGGGCTGAAACGATTAGTCGACGTTATTGACAACGTCGACAATAAAAAAAATGTGTTATCAAATAGTCGTTTAATCTCATTTAATGTAACATGAGATCACATTAAACTCTAATTGTGACGCACGAGAGCAGCACTGCAGTTCGCGCCTGACTGAGTAGAGGAAGAATTACACATCTCACAGTCCAGACGAACTCCAAACTTTCCAAACAGCTTCAGGTGATGTAGATCGCAAAGTATGAGGGGAATTATAATGCAAAAATACAAAATAAATAAATACAGAAGTACTCTCATTGTTGAGCTGGAGCTGCTGCTCCGCTGAAGTAAACTTGCATGTCGAGCATCTTTAAAGGAAACACCCCGGCGTTACATCTTAAATGCAGTTATATTTAATGCGTTTTAGCTTTATTAAAGTTCAAATAGTACGGAAGCAGATCATGTAAATAACTACAAACTCCGAAACTTGCATTTCTCTGTGCGGTCAGCGCCTCTTCTATGAGTTGCACGAATGTCTCGATCTAAGGGGGAGAGATTGAAACTGCACCTGGCTGAGGCACACATTTTTGCAGTGAATATCTTTACTGAATTAAACATAATAAAAAATATTTTTTCCCCTTAAATTCAGTGAATGTCATTTAGAGGTATTTTTAAAAGATGACTGTGTCCTCTTTATTGTTAGTAAGCATGTTTAATACAACCTTTTAAGTCGGGGCACAAGCTGAATAATCGGTTAAGAGCTAATGATTAATCGTTGCAATAATCGCCGTATAGTCGAATAATCGTTAGATTGATCGATTATCAAAATAATCAGTAGCTGCAGCCCTACCAAGCAGCTTCTTTTTAATGCTGCACTTCATACTCTGGCAGAGTGAAGTTGAAAAAAACAAACAAACAAAAAACTCATACCCTTGA
The DNA here is from genome assembly GCF_019703515.2 of Myxocyprinus asiaticus. Lineage (NCBI taxonomy): Eukaryota > Metazoa > Chordata > Actinopteri > Cypriniformes > Catostomidae > Myxocyprinus > Myxocyprinus asiaticus. The sequence goes on from NC_059388.1 coordinate 24,376,121, forward strand.
CCATTGTGTATTTTCAGTGTAGCTGTGTACGAAACACCACCTACTCAGAGGTCACTACCAAACCAAGCAACTTCCTACAGGTCAATGCGGCGAAAGTTCGCCGCAAAGTACATCAAACTTGAACTCCACGTGAAATCAGAGAGGGGAAATTCTTCGCCACCTGAAGTACATTGCGCGGAATTCACGATCGCGAGGATTCCCATTGAGATGACTGTATTTTGCATGCAGAATTTCGGCGAAGAATTTCCCCTCGCGGATTTCACGTGGAGTTCAAGTTTGGTGAACTTCGACAGGCGAATTCGCCACATTGACCAATAGAGACCACGCAATCTTCGCCCACAGAATTTTGCTGTGCGAAGGTATGTGTGACCGCAACTTAACACCATCATTAAACCAATGTAAATCCCTTTCTGTCTGACAAAAACAGCAATGGCAAAGCAATTAAAAGTAGTTAATAGAATGTAGATAATATATTTAAAAAATTGAATATATTTTTATATTAGGGGGTCCCTGGGTTGGAAGGAAAGGCTGACAAACCGAACACCAAGGACATTATTGCTTATTAATACAACTATGGCCTTTGTTTCATCCTCCACAGACCATACAAATTTCATTAGAGCCATTTAAAGGAGAAGTTTGTCTTAACATCCCTTAGCCCCCCTTCCAACATACTCTTCTCTCTGCTACTTTAATAATGGTACACAGGAACATTTTCATTTGTATGCTTGCAAATGATATGTTTACCAGCATGGGTCTGGGTCTGTGCCTGTCCCACCCCCACCCAACTGACACTCACCCAGGGGGTCCGCCTTGCCATCCTTATCAGGAACTGTGAAAACGGCCACCACTTTATGGCCCTGCTTGCGGAGGTTTGTATACACTTCCTGTCCAAACAAGCTCTGGCCAATCAGGGCCAACTTCAGCGTATTTTGGTGGTAAGCCTGTATAAAAGAGTGTAAAGTTTGATTTTAAACATTCACATGAGAGAAAAATATTGTATATATATTATAATAATAGCCAGACAGAGTAAGACAAGTGGAAAATGTAGTTATTGGATAACCATAAAAAGATAACATCACAAAGACTTCATTGAATTACCGTGTAATACACTTGAGACACTTTTATTACTGTGTAAACATAATTGTGGTTTACCGTAAACTGTCACTTATAATAAACTACAAAACATGATAATTTTTTAAGTCCTACTTCATAATAAAAGCCCCTTTGTTTCCAGTTTCTAACACCCTCCCCCATGTTATACAGAATGTATTCATGTGTGACAAAATTGATCAAATTACCCATGCATCAAAGTCTCAGCTGGAAAGTTTAAGCAGTAAAATGATACCAGTGCGCATGCGCGTCAGGGAGAACTGTACATCAATGGAGCGGCATGACACACTGTTGCATTACCATAAATACTAAATACGACGGAGCTAAAATCAAGAGAACCACTGAAAGAGATGACCAGCTCAAGCTTTGACACACTGCTTGAATGTACTGAACAAGTTTATTATGGTTTGTCACGGCAACAAAATGTTTACATATCCATGCATGCACATGTGATACGAGTTGATAGTTTGTAGTCAAGTAGTTTCATAGTGACATTAGTAACATGATCTGCGCTCATATTCTCGCCCTCTTGCTGATGCAACTCGCCAAAGATTTGTCCACTGGAAGTAATCCGACCAAGAGCAACGTGACAAACACTGTACATCAAGCCAGCTGAACTATATACATGTCCTATATCAATATACATTCGTTTATATTGTGCATAATGCAGAATCAAAGCAGCAACACTGCATTAAGACATTGGGCAATCGCAGCTGACAGCATGGTGACAATAACAAGGCTTATTCTGTGCATGGAGAAATCCTGTTTAATAATGTTATTGCAAAGTTTACCGACGTTTATAAACTTGTTTTATGGTCTATGCATGAGTCTGCCCTACATACAGTACATGTGCACCTATGCATTCATTCATTCTTTTATCTGTAGCAAAAGCCACAATGCAGAGGGAAAGTAGCAGGTTACTCACTGAGCTCATGGAGAATTTCCTGATGATCGTACCAGCCGTCCACAACATGGCGAAAATACAGTGAACAGAAAAATAAAAAAAATCGCGTTTATAGACCGGGCTGGCGTGCTGGGAACATGCGTAACCGTAGTCGCACACCTGCGGTTGACTGTCTCTGTTCTCAGTTGTGTCAGCTGAACCAGACTGAACCGACGCGCACTGACGAGCAAGCGAGTTTTGGGGCGTGCGCGCTCCCGTGCGCTATTCCTTACGTCACGACTAGATGCGTGTAACCAGCTGAGCATACTACATAAGCGTCCCACTAAAAGGCTTCTGTTTTTTAATAGCCCCTTTCATTTGCACTATGCAGTGTTCGAATGTTTAGCTCTAGGGGGTCCCGTTACACCAACCCCTGAATCAGCAATCGGGCCAAAGTTGTTTTCATGGAAAGGCAGTCCACTCGGCGGCAATTTTGGGAACACTCCCAGGCAGCTATTTTCTATGTAAACAAGAAGCATAAAAGTACAGCTACTATCTACTTAAATGGAGAAAGACCGAAATCTCCAAAACGGTAGGTCAAGATTACGACCAAATAACATATTTAAAATAAGCATTAAAATCTGACAACAACAGTACCCTAAATTGTACTTCTTTAAAGATCACGCTAAAAAAAACGCTATTTTCCCGGCTGGTGTAGCTAGTGCGCATGCGCGTTCTCGAGTTGATTGACAGGCGATGTCTGTACATTCAAGGTGATTGGCTATTTTACAAGTAAGGAGGGACTTCCGTTTCTACAGCCGCTGTATTGGGTGTTCCAATTTCTCCCAATCATTATGACAGAAGTGCTCCATCTCGGGCTAAATAGTATCTGTGCCTCAATAATAAAAAATAAATAAATAAAATATTCTCTGTGCGGGCTCAGCTGAAGGGCGCACCGAGGCCCCAAAATAGGCGCTCGTGAGCATCCTTCTGAGCGCTAAAATGTTAAAGGATTAGTTCACCCAAAAATTACAATTCTCTCATGATTTATTCACCTTAAAGCCATACCAGATGTGTATGTATTTCTTCTTCAGCAGAACCGAAATGAAGATTTCTATAAGCACATTTCAGCTCTGTTTGTCCATAAAATTAAAGCGAATGGGTGCCATGATGCTGCTGGCTGTTTGACGGTCCAAAAGTCATATTTAGGCAGCATAAAATAATCCACACGTCAATCAATTAATGTTTTCTGAAAGAAATCGATAGGTTTGTGTAAGACACAAATCGGTAATGAAATTGTTTTTAACTTTAAATTGTTGCTTCCGCCCACCGCTGTATTGCTGTTTGAAATGACGTTCGTTCCTCTGTTGTATACAAAGCGCATGCTTCCAACTTCTCACGTGAACGCGCCATTGCGCTTGCATCACGCGGCAGCTCCGTGATGGGTCGACTGGTAGCAGGAAGCATTTTTTTAAAAGTTCATAAAGTTTTAATTATTGATGTATTTTTTACACAGACCTATCGATTTGCTTCAGTAGACATTCATTGATCGACTGGAGTCATGTGGATTTCCTTTATGCTGCCTAATTATGACTTTTGGACCATCAAACAGCCAGTAGCATCATGGCACCCATTTGCTTTCATTGTATGGACAAACAGAGCTGAAATGTGCTTATAGAAATCTTCATTTCGGTTCTGCTGAAGAAGGAAAGACATACATATCTGGGATGGTGTAAAGGTGAGTAAATCATGAGAGAGTTATTTTTGGGTGAACTAATCCTTTAAATCGGACACCCTGCGGTTTCGTTGACTGAAGGCCACATCAAGTGAGCCATTTGGGATAGAGCATACCCTTACTGCGCGCACGTTATGTTATCAGTGTTGTGAGGACTGCATTTTTCTGCGGCTGCAGAGCAAATCGACTTGATCTCATTAATTTTCAATGAGAGTTGTCGACTTACGGCGAAACGAACGACAGCAACTTCTGGCAACTAGATATGGGTGTGTCCAGCGACTTGAGAAAATCAGAGACTATTTAGCTTGAGATGGAACATTTGTATTAAAATGAATGGGAGAAATTGTAGCACCCAATATGGCGGATGTAGAACCGGAAGTCCGGCCTTACAGGTAAAAGAGCCAATCACCTTTTATGGTGCTTTAAGTCCTCCTGGGAAGTTCGTACTTACGAGGTCGGAGATCGTAAATGTGATGTGTGTTAAAGTGATTTTACCAAGAGAGAACCTGTTTTGCAATTTCTTTTTTTTTCTCTCTTTTTCACTTACTAGCAAAGGGAGGAAGCTTTTTAGCACCAATGCAACAAAATGAAGAGCAAAGCCACGCATTAGGTGTGTAATTAATGCTTTATCTGTCTATTGTATCATTCTTGTGCAGCCACATATAATGATGGGAAATGTAGTTGTTGCAAACGCTTGTCGCTGTATTAACCAGCTAAATGATGCTTATTTTCTAGTAAGTTTTATTGTTATTATTCATTAACAGTACAACAAATACACATGCACTGAACTACACAGTCAGAATCCTTAAGTAAATCTAAATTATTACCAATAGCAATTTGTTTCCGCCATGATTCTTAAATCGACACGCCCTCAACTCAGAAAGTCAGGGCTCGAAGAAAATACCGAGTTTCACACTCGTAAGTACTACTTTGTGGTGGCGTTCATGTGCATTTAACTATTAAATACGATCATTCTGACATGTCTTGAAAGCACCATTAGATTCAGAGATTGCCTGTCAATCAACTCCAGAACGCGCATGCGCATTAGCTAGGCAAGCCGGGAAAATAGCGTTTTTTAGCGTGATCTCAGGTACAGAAGCACCATTTACGATACCATTGTCAGATTTTAATGCTGATTTGAAATATGTTCGTGATCTTGACCAACCGGTTGGGAGATTTCGGTCTTCCCCAGTCAATTATATAGGAGCTGTACTTGTATGCCGCTTGTCTGAATAAAAAAAATAGCTTCCTGGTAGCCGAGTGAACTGACTTGCCTTGAAAAGGACTTTGAACTGACAAGCCTCTTGAAAGGGACTTTGGAAAGTTGAGAAAGGTTTAGTTGCTGTGAGCGATTTCACTGTTCTATATGATTCGTCTGAATCCACATACATGGACTTAATTAAAAATGATGCGTGGAAAATAAAAGTAATTTAATGGTTAAATGAAGGTTAATCATTTAATGCATTGAGCACTGCTGTAGTTAAATATAAAAACACTCTCTCCTGCAAAATGTTTATTTATAGCGACAAGAAAACGCATTCCTTGTCGAATTAGAACGACATCTCAGTTTTACTGGCAACAGGTCTCATCTTTAATCAGATTTTCAATTTATAGCCAGACATGAAGTCCACCAATAATGAAGTGACACTAGTAGGAACGCCCACAAGCGCCTTCAAAGTGCAGAAGCAAGCGACATGAACCGATAAAGTCGCTGCCTGTGTGTATGGTGCTTTAGAGCTTCGTGCACAGCGTAAAGATAGACAAATAACTTTCTCAATATTGCATCCATGTAATAACATTATAACTGTTTGATAGTGAGCTTTCTTGTACTGTAATGCAGAATTACGTGCATACTTACGACGGTTAAGATTAAGACAAACGATGATTTAATGTTAGTAATTTAGGTATACCAACCAATAAATCAAAGAATCATATTTTACCATTATTGTGAGGCGAAAATGAGGATCCACTCTGCCAGTAGTCTCACGTCCCAGACCTTTGACTGAACAGCAAAAGATCTGGACCGCACAGCAACCAAGAACCGCCCACTTAACTGACATGTCAAGCGATCAATCACAGTTGTTTTTGTCTTGACATGTTCGACTCCAGCCATGCATTTTCCTTTGGGGTTTTTTTGGGGGATGTATGAGTAAAATAAGGTCTGCGGTAAACATTACTTGAGATTCTTGGGTTTTACTTGAGTTCAGTACAACTTAAGCTCAATCCACAGCATAATGTTGACAGGGCTGGGAGGGTTACTTTTTAAATGTAATCCGTTACTAATACAGATTACTTAGTACAAATGTAATCAGTAACTTAATCCAGTTACCTCAATAGGAAAGTAATATAATCACATTCATTTAGTTACCTTTTTGATTACCTCAAGATCGCATATGTGAATAAAGTCAAGAGAAAAGCTATATTTTCTCCAAGACTTTTAATCATGGCTTCTGAATGCAAACAAACTGTGTTTGAATAATGTTATGAGTGATGTAGCTATATATACAGTATAAGAAAAATCTGAGTTCCAGTGAGGCACTTACAATGGAAGTGAATGGGGCCAATGCGTAAACGTTAAAATACTCACTGTTTCAAAAGTATAGCCACAAGACGTGATAAATATGCATGTTAACATGATTTTAGTGGGATAAAATCTTTTCTGTGTAAACTTATAGCCAGTTTTACAACTTTGTTGCCATGACGACTTAAGGCAGTGAACCCTAAAACGGTTGCAGTAAACCCTGTTATCCTGACATTTTATAAATGACATTTTAAGCAATTTTGCAGCTGAAATAATTCACAAGTTTTAACAGAAGAATTAATGCAAGTGCTTTTGTAAAATTATAAGCTTCACATTTCTGTCTTTAAACCCTCCAAAAAGTGGCCCCATTCACTTCTTTTGTAACTGTAACCTTGATTTTTGCTTTTTTAAAGAAAAGAAGGGATGAGTCAAAGTAATTATTTTGTTTTAATCAATGTAATGCCACAAATGCAGTCGATTGAGCATAACTTGCTTTGAAGCTGCAATATTCCTTAAAAACAACAACAACAACAACAACAACAAAAAGCACGGTGGCTTCAAAATTTACACTGGAATTTTCAGATGGGAAAATAATTACTTAGGATTATTTATGAAAACTGGGGCAGATAATGGACAATGTTGCATTGTGTCACTGCTATAATAATAATAATAATAATAAAACATTTACATTTAGTAGATGCTTTTATCCAAATGAGAAACATTGCAAGCAATTTGTCATACAAAAGTCAATAATATCTGCAGTATCGCAATGCCAAGTTCTCAGAGTAGCAGGAATAGTGTCGAAGTCAGTGCAGAAAAATAAAAGAGACAGACAAGTTTTTTTTATTATTATTTATTGACTTATTATTAGTAGTAGTAAGTGCAGTTAGTGTGGATTGGTTAAGTGCTCACAGAACAAATGTGTTTTCAGCTGGTTCTTGAATGTTGAGATGGTTTCAGCAGATCCTGTGGTTGGAAGCTCACTCCACCACAGAGGAACAGAAAAGTGAATGATCGTGAAATGGACTTTGTCCCTCTTTGCGACAGGACCACCAGGCACCACCTCTAGTTCATTGACCGCAAGTGGGGACATAGACCTGGAGGAGTGAATTGTAGAGGGTGCTGTTCCATTGGTTGTCCTGAAGGCAAAAATCAAAGCTTTGAATTTGATACGGGCAGCTACTGGTAGCCAGTGGAGGGAAATCAAGAGGGGGATGTGAGCCCTCTTTGGTTGAAAAAATCAAATCAAATCTAGCTTTATGTTTCTAGTATTCTATATATTTGACAAAACACCAGGGCATCCCCAAAGTTTTTTTTTTTTTTTTTTTGTTAATTTATTTTAGTTTTACGGAAGGTCTTTTAACTTATGGAAAAAATTAGTAACAAATTGCTTTATCATCAGATGCTCTACCACACGTCCATTCTCCCAGCACTGTAGCTATATAACCATTTAATCAAATGAATATCTTATTATCTTAATATGCCTCCACACCAGACTGCCAGGAGCTAATCTGACTATTCAAACTAATTGCTACACACATCTTTACCCAGCAAGGAAAGGTCAATCAAAGTGCAGTCAGTTTGAGTAATTCTCATCAAGCAAATAAAAAGGCCTCACACAGGCTGAATAACTTGATATATAATCACAAATACTTGCATCTACTTTGTGTGTTTAGCCCTTAGCTCAGCTATCTGGAATGGTTCTGTAAAGGGTTTGGAAAAATGTCATTGTATCTTTCCATGACAAATATCTATTTATTTATGTTCTGCCAGTCACCTCTGACAGAAAAAAGAAAACATGTATTCCTTTCACTCATAAATTGTTCTGACCTTCAGAATGTACCAGTTCTGATGTGTTTACTTTAGTGCTCAAGAGAACAAAACCACAGTTCTATTCTCACTTAATTCTTCTGTAATGGACTGAAAATGTAGTTTGATATGATCCTTTGAGATCTCCATATTTCAATGTCAAATGCTTTAATTTTTATTCTGCAAATGTGAAAAAGGGACTACACAACTAAAGTAACACAATTCTAGAACAATGGATTTCATCGGTCCTATCCATTTAAATTTGCAAAATGGAAGTTTACTTATCCATTTGAGTTGGGACTACACAAATACTTTTTGTTGTTGTTGTGGTGTTAATGAAGCATTGATGAAACTGCAGGGGATTTTCATTTCCCAGTTTGCTTTGAATGGGGCTCGATAGGGAGTGTTATTTGATGTGTTTTTGTGCAAGATGAAATATAAAGGGGGATACTTGTTAGTGTTTTTGTTATGAGATTTAGAAGAGTGTCTGTGGAGTTTTGGGGGTTACCGTTATGGTGAAGAGGGGGTCTTGAGCTTATGATGAGGACCTGTAAATATTTTTCACTAATCTTCACTTTGTAGAGCTTTAAACCAGAATGCACTTAGCATGCTAACATTACCTTTCACTAATTAATACACAAATAAATAAAATAGATGTATTTGAGTTGCATTGACATGTCTAATTTTGTTGGGTTTGCACAATTCAGTTAGGTTCTTTCTACACAAGGGCCCCGATTTACTAAGATCTCAAATAAAGGGTGCTAATTTGCTTGTGCAATCCATGAAACTGCGTGTGCGCGTTGTGGGCGTTTTGCGGGTGATTTACTAAGAAAAATCGCGCAAATAACTTAATGTGCAAATATCTTGGACAACCTCCAAAAGGAGGATTTTGCGTTTGGTACTTGCACCAAATGCAATTACAGTAGGCCTACAGCTCACACTAAATAGGCTACCATTTTATTTTTATTCAATATGGCATTTAGGCTATATGTTTATGTATAGGATTGTATGATATCGTCATAAAATCCCTGCTATTTAACGAGTGTTAGAGTAGTTGATGAGAATGCACATGACACTCTTCACTTGTAATGTCCATAATTCACAAAGAAAATACAATAGATTATGTACACGTTAAGCCATCGCACCATTGATGTACTATACTTAAATTAAATCATGAATTTCAAACCGCTATTATCTTAACCATGGCAAACCTAGCTGCGCACGAGAGAGACACGGGAAGCTGCACGGTACAGAACTTGCGCTCCCTGTTCTTTTCACGGGATCAAGGCGAAACCTGTTCGGCATACAGGTGTGTATCGGCCTGCCTACTGGAAAGAACACACACTTAAAATATTTCGCAGTTAAAAACAATGTTTTACACGAAATTATTTGGGCATAAATTGTTAGTAGGTTTATTATGTTAGCATTATGTTTTTTTTTTTTTTTACATTTATGTGTGTCAATAAATTTACTCTGGTAGTTTCCGATTCTGAAATGACTTTCAGGGTTTATAAATCACTTTGCAGGTGTAATCTGATTCATTTGCATCTAGACCGCCCAAGCGCATTTGGAGGCCCGCCTCTAAATTGCATATTAATTTCGGGGAAACAAGCAAAAATTGCCAAGACGTGCTATTTTGCGCATCTGAGTCTTTATTTTTTATTTTTTTTGGCTTGCTATCAAGTTTGCACGTTTTTATACAGGCAAACCATTAGTAAATCGGGGCCGAGGGGTTTGTGTTGAGATTACATTCAGCTAGTTATTTTAAGTTAAAGGTGTACTCAGTAACTTTTGTCTTTGTGTCATTTTGGACATAGCGGCTTGGTTGCAGCATCATTTAAAATAAAACGTTTTCAGTTTCAGATGACATTGTAGAAATGTATTATTCACAATCAGCTGTGATTACTTTAATCAATGAGTGAAAGTGTCAAATAACAGGATGGTTACTGAGATTAAGCGAGTAGTATTCGTCTGGTCATGTGATTCTAACATGGCAGCTCCCATGTGTGGACCCTCTCCATGTAGAATAAAACAGCATTTATTAGGTTACTGATATGACTTGAGTCTTCATTTTAATGTGAGCGGTCATGATTTCCTACATATATTGCAAAATTACAATTCATGTCTTTAGGAGTTAAATCTTTTTAATGAGGAAAAAATTACTAAGTGCACCTTTAAGAAAACTAATTTCAAACACGTGGAACCACTGTCCATGATTAAATCAAGTTCATCCAAAGAGCAGTTTTTTTTTTTTTGTGTGCAGCAGACCCAGTAATTTTCATTAATTAATAGTTTATGTACATCCTTGCACTTTGAAAATGTTCCTTGATGTCTGTTGGATCTTTAAAATCAGGCAAAAATTGCCCAATTTTTACCTAAAATTTGCCAACACATTGGTTCATTACATACCACACATTTTTTTTCTTCATTTCTTAAATTAGCACAACCCAAGATAAATAATAAATACCACAGCTACATCATAACAAAATACAGTATTTTTTAGTGGTTGTGAAATTGCCTGAAATATTTCTTTTACATAAGTATCTTGCCAGTTTTGTGGTTGCCATACAGTTTCAAACATAAACATGAAACCATTGAATCACAGAACTGATTCAAGTAATTGGGCATATTATGCATACAAATTTCAGAAAAAAGGGAAAGTGAATTGGGTTATCAGTTTTATTCTGTGCACAATATAACAAATTCTGACAATAATAAAATAAAAAAGTTCTAACAATAAGAGCACTGCTGGTGCATTGCACAAAAGGACTCGAAGTTGACTCACGATTCGTTCAGTGAAGTCATTCTGAATCTATTCATTTATCCAGTTTGGCATTAGAGGAGACAACTGACTTCAAAACTAAACCATATATGTAAAAGGAGAAAAAGTGCTTTGTTAAAGTCATTTGGCTACAGGTTTATATGTAGTTTTCATCACAGTAGAGACTGCGACTGCTTAAATCACAGAGCCTTTTTCCGAAGTACAATATTTACTGCACATCTCCCAACACAGATAAAGAACATATAAGTGGATGGTGGTGTGGTTTCGTACCAGCTTTCCACTTTGGAAACAACTGTAGAAGGAAAACTATTTTAGCACCTGCAGTTCCCTCTCTTAAAAGGATAGTTCACTCAGAAGTTAAATTTCTGTCATAATTTACTTACTTTGATGTTGTTTTAAACCTATATGACCTTTCTTCCATGCAACACATAATGAAATGTTACGCAAAATGTTAGCCTCAGTCACCAATCACTTTCATTTTATAGGAAATATAGTAGCAGCATCAACATACTTGTTGTCTCATATGTTCCAGAAGAAGAAAGAAAGCCGAATGGGTTTGGAACGACATCAGGGTGAGTAAATTATAACATAATTCTAATTTCTGGGTGAACTAACCCTTTACCAAAAGATGAGAGGTATGCAGCAAAAGCAACATTTTTTTCTGTAGTAAGCTCTGACACCCTTTGCCTTCTAGGTAAAAAGGAGTGCATACTCAGATTGTGCATACAAGAACAACTCTCACTTAGTGTTTACAACTCATATATAAGCTAATCCACAACTCCCTTCAGCTGCGGAGATCACAGGAAACGGATGCCTGCTCCAAACTGAACTCCATCACATATCCTGCATGGAAGTAATAGAGTTAAAGTAAGGTCATAAATAATTTAACACCAATACAAACCGACTAACAGTTACTGTCCCAAAGGCTTTATTTAAGTAGTAGTTGGTATATTTACCTGTCTCCACTCTGAACACCCATGGGAAAACAGTAATTGAGTTCAAGTCTTGCAATGTTTCCTAGTCGTAGAATTATTCCCGCCCCGTAAGACCAACGGATACACTCTGCAAGCTTCTGTAGATGTGCGTGTGGTCCCTGTCCTAAACAAATAACAGTGCAATTGGATGAAAAGAGTCAAACTGGAGTTTCAATGCATCAACAGCATCACCACAAGGCCAAAAGGCCTCCCTACACATATTTAGTCAATGACTAAAGACAACTGTATTTCCTTAGTATAATCTAATGGTTTACACACAACATTTCAACCTAAGATGGTTTACTAACTATGGGAAATACTGACCATAGTTTAGGTTGCAAAGGTTTCCAGCATTGAGGAAAAAGTGAGTTCTGAAGAGGTCAGCCAAGCCGCCCCGGGTCGAGCGGAAGGGGAGGGGTGTGTAAAGGTGGAGCCCACTGGCCCAATATGCTTCCCCACCCAGATAATCACCTGATCAGGTAAGGTCACACAAAGGCCAGGGTTTCATATTAGAAACAAAACATAAAATAAAATTACAATGACATATCATTCAACAACAATGTTTGTATGCTGCGTGTGTCTGGAATTAACCATAAAATGGAGACCATTCTGTCTGTATATAGCCATTTACCTTCACTCTGGGGCCCAATACTGTACATGCCAAAACCTCTTACACTCGTTGGACCGCCAAGATAGAACCTGCCAGAAAAAAAAATCAAACACTATACAGTCAAATTTGTACTACAAAGGTAAATTCAGTCCCTAGCTTTAATACTACTGCAGGCTTCTTTGGTCAATGCCTTTAAGAGCGACTCTATAATAAAACATTTTTTTTTTATCTTTGACATTGTATATATGCCTACAAAATGTATTTAACCCTACAAACGCACCTGTCAGCAATAGAAGTAGGTTGACTCGTAAGAGGATAGATCATCCCTCCCCACAGAGATGCAGAAAGGACCTATAAGAGAATATCATTACTGTGACAAAACCCTACAGTTAATACTTATCAAGTCAAATTTATTATAATTATGTCCAGATGATCACAAATATTCCTTAACCCTTTAAGCTCTGAAGGTGTTTTTAAAGATTTCATGTTTCAGTGGCATGCCCGAAATTAAAGGCATACAACTCTACAAAAAACAAAGAGGGTCAATTGTTTGGTATCATTTTGAGAAAACTTTACATTTTTTAATGATATGATTATGATAAATTAGGGGTGTATCGATCCATCGATCTGGATCATCCAAGACCTCAGAAATTTTTTTTGGACCTCCACAAGTCTGGTTCATCCTTGGGAGCAATTTCCAAATGCCTGAAGGTACCATGTTCATCTGTACAAACAACAGTACGCAAGTATAAACACCATGGGACCACGCAGCCATCATACCGCTCAGGAAGGAGATGCATTCTATCTCCTAGAGATGAACATAGTTTGGTACAAAAAGTGCAAATCAATCCCAGAACAACAGCAAAGGACCTTGTGAAGATGCTGGAGGAAACAGGTAGACAAGTATCTATATCCACAGTAAAACGAGTCCTATATCAACATAACGGCTGGTCAGCAAGGAAGAAGCCACTGCTCCAAAACAGCCATAAAAAGCCAGACTACTGTTTGCAAGTGCACATGGGTACAAAGATCTTACATTTTGGAGAAATGACCTCTGGTCTAATGAAACAAAAATTGAACTGTTTGGCCATAATGACCATCGTTATGTTTGGAGGAAAAAGGGTGAGGCTTGCAAGCCGAAGAACACCATCCCAACCATGAAGCACGGGGGTGGCAGCATCATGTTGTAGGGGTGCTTTGCTGCAGGAGGGACTGGTGCACAAAATAGATGGCATCATGTGGAAGGAAAATTATGTGAATATATTGAAGCAACATCTCAAGACATCAGCCATGAAGTTAAAGCTCGTCGCAAATAGTTCTTCCAAATGGACAATGCTCCAAAGCATACCTCCAAAGTTGTGGCTTAAGGACAACAAAGTCAAGGTATTGGAGTGGCCATCACAAAGCCCTGACTTCAATCCGATAGATAATTTGTGGGCAGAACTGAAAAAGCGTTTGCAAGCAAGGAGGCCTACAAACCTGACTCAGTTACACCAGTTCTGTCTGGAGAAATAGGCCAAAATTCCAGCAACTTATTGTGAAAAGCTTGTGGAAGGCTGCCCAAAACATTTGACCAAAGTTAAACAGTTTAAAGGTAATGCCTTTATGTAAACTTCTGACCCACTGGGAATGTGATGAAAGAAATAAAAGCTGAAATAAATAATTCTCTCTACTATTGTTCTGACATTTCACATTCTTAAAATAGTGATCCTAACTGACCTAAGATAGTGAATGTTTTCTACAATTAAATGTCAGGAATTGTGAAAAACTGAGTTTAAATGTATTTGGCTAAGGTGTATGTAAACTTCTGACTTCAACTGTATATATTTTTAAGATGCACCTTTATTTTGAAATTCTCAAGCCAGCCACATCTACATGCATTTCCTTCAGGCGATGCAGCAACCTTATATTATTCATCTTGCTTTACAAGTGCTAATTTTCTTCTCATGTGGGACACGGATGTGCACAGAGTAATTGAAGCCTGAAGTTGCGCTGTGCTCTATCCATGCTCGCCCGTCAACAGGGCTGCGAGCTCTGGTTACAGGATAGCGCAGAGCCGATGGCATGCGCGATTAAATCGTTAAATTGTTGCCAATTATGTCACCTGTAACAGAGTAAAAGTTTGTGTTGATATGACAAAGCAATCAAAAGTTCTAGCATTGGGGCCTGGGTAGCTCAGCGAGTATTGATGCTGATTACCACCCCTGGAGTCGCGAGTTCAAATCCAGGGCGTGCTGAGTGACTCCAGCCAGGTCTCCTAAGCAACCAAATTGGCCCGGTTGCTAGGGAGGGTAGAGTCACAAGGGGTAACCTCCTCGTGGTCATGATTAGGGGTTCTCGCTCTCAATGGGGTGCGTGGTAAGTTGTGCGTGAATCGCAGAGGGTAGCATGATCCTCCACATGCTGTGAGTCTCCGCGGTGTCATGCACAGCGAGCCACGTGATAAGATGCATGGATTGACTGTCTCAGGAGAGGAGGCAACTGAGACTTGTCCTCCGCCACCTGGATTGAGGTAACCGTGCCACCACGAGGACCTACTAAGTAGTGGGAATTGGGCATTCCAAATTGGGAGAAAAGGGGATAAAAAATTATAATAATAAAAAAAAAGTTCTAGCATTATAAAAATAATTTATCCTAGTGTCCAAAAACGTCTCCAAGTGTCCAAAAGCCTCTCCAAACAAATAAAACATACTTATTGTACATACAGTGCATCCGGAAAGTATTCACAGCGCTTCACTTTTTCCACATTTTGTTATCTTACAGCCTTATTCCAAAATTGATTAAATTCATTATTTTCCTCAAAATTCTACAAACAATACCCCATAATGACAACGTGAAAGAAGTTTGTTTGAAATCTTTGCAAATTTATTAAAAATAAAAAATGAAAAAAAAAAAATAAATAAAATCACATGTACATAAGGATTCACAGCCTTTGCCATGACACTCAAAATTGAGCTCAGGTGCATCCTGTTTCCACTGATCATCCTTGAGATGTTTCTACAACTTGATTGGAGTCCACCTGTGGTAAATTCAGTTGATTGGACATGATTTGGAAAGGCACACTCCTGTCTATAAAAGGTCCCACAGTTAACAGTGCATGTCAGAACACAAACCAAGCCATAAAGTCCAAGGAATTGTCTGTAGACCTCCGAGACAGGATTGTATCGAGGCACAGATCTGGGGAAGGGTACAGAAAAATTTCTGCAGCATTGAAGGTCCCAATGAGCACAGTGGCCTCCATCATCTGTAAATGGAAGAAGTTTGGAACCACCAGGACTCTTCCTAGAGCTGGCCACCTGGCCAAACTGAGCGATCGGGGGAGACGGGCCTTAGTCAGGGAGGTGACCAAGAACCCGATGGTCACTCTGACAGAGCTCCAGCATTTCTCTGTGGAGAGAGGAGAAACTTCCAGAAGAACAACCATCTCTGCAGCACTCCACCAATCAGGCCTGTATGGTAGAGTGGCCAGATGGAAGCCACTCCTCAGTAAAAAGCACATGACAGCCCACCTGGAGTTTGCCAAAAGGCACCTGAAGGACTCTCAGACCATGAGAAACAAAGATTGAACTCTTTGGCCTGAATGGCAAGCGTCATGCCTGGAGGAAACCAGGCACCGCTCATCACCTGGCCAATACCATCCCTACAGTGAAGCATGGTGGTGGCAGCATCATGCTGTGGGGATGTTTTTCAGTGGCAGGAACTGGGAGACTAGTCAGGATCGAGGGAAAGATGAACGCAGAACTGTACAGAGACATCCTTGATGAAAACCTGCTCCAGAGCGCTCTGGACCTCAGACTGGGGTGAAGGTTCATCTTCCAACAGGACAACGACCCTAAGCACACAGCCAAGATAACAAAGGAGTGGCTCCGGGACAACTCTGTGAATGTCCTTGAGTGGCCCAGCCAGAGCCCAGACTTGAACCCGATTGAACATCTCTGGAGAGATCTGAAAATGGCTGTGCACCGATGTTCCCCATCCAACCTGATGGAGCTTGAGAGGTCCTGCAAAGAAGAATGGGAGAAACTGCCCAAAAATAGGTGTGCCAAGCTTGCAGCATCATACTCAAAAAGACTTGAGGCTGTAATTGGCGACAAAGGTGCTTCAACAAAGTATTGAGCAAAGGCTGTGAATACTTATGTACATGTGATTTTTTTTTCGTTTTTTATTTTTAATAAATTTGCAAAGATTTCAAACAAACTTCTTTCACGTTGTCATTATGGGGTACTGTTTGTAGAATTTTGAGGAAAATAATGAATTTAATCCATTTTGGAATAAGGCTGTAACATAACAAAATGTGGAAAAAATGAAGCGCTGTGAATACTTTCCGGATGCACTGTAAGAACTAATTACGCATGCAAATACAACAATGCCTAAAGTTATGCTCTCTCTCTCCAAAGCATGCAGTAAAGAGATCTCATTCAGTTCCATTCTGTGCCACTTGAGCCATCATTGAGCCTGTGTCATGTACTTGGTGCCATCTCCTGGTGGCCATATGTATTTACAATGAACAATCCTCTCTGAATGACTTCCACCTCTGGTTGCAGCGATCTGAATCCTATTACGATTGGTTTAACGTTCCATGACGCAATTAAGTCATCTAATCCAGGAAAGCTAACATGTTTTTAGCCAGATAACACATTATGTGCTGTGTGCACATTGTGCTTCTTGTGGATTATCTAATGATCTATGCATCCGATTATGTTAAGTGTAGGCTCGTTTTAATGGAATCCCCTCCTCTTAGTAATGGTATGTGATATGTTATGTTCAGTTTATTTTTTGTGAAGTTATAAATGAAAACTCGGCTTATAAGCAACACCTGTTTACTAGTGTAAAATTATTAATACATTATCAAAACAGAACGCTTCTGATTTGTCAAAGCACTTGTTCAGTTTTGGTCATAATGCCAACATGCGTTATGTACGGCTTTTAAGCTTTAAAATAATACCTATTGTGTTGGCCAAGGCTGTTGTTATTAATATTTTGATTTAAAAAATTGGGCCCGTCGGCGGGCCAATCCGAGCCTATAATCACACAAATTCCTTGAGAGTTCATAGTAACTGTGTGTGAACAGTATGGCAGTTAAAGAAAGGCACACAATGTCAAACCAAAAATTACTAAAACAGTATACATTAAGCAAGACCACATACAGAACCCCAAATAAATGGTTTGTTGAGTTGTAGCTCAAAGTCCTCTTTGAGAAAGCTGGCATCTCCACCGGTGTATCCTGCCAGTTCCTAAACCAACAGAGCAAATACAACTATTGTTTAATACAGTACATTTAAAACTCCTGTCAATTTAAGCCAATGAAGGGAATTAAAAAAAGCAAAGAAATGGTACACAGAGAAACACAAAACTGCTGTTGATATGTTCTGGGCTGATGTTCAAGCCTACATACCTGGTTGATCCGTAATAAGGCACCTCTTCGGGGCAAGATCGCAGAGTTCCTTGTGTCGATTACCATGGTGTGCTAGTATGACACAAGAGCAGGGATATTATCATGAGATCAATCATTAGTCTAAAACCTTAAAACCAGAGGTGTCTTGGGTTTAGGGCTTACGGAGGAAAGCTTACAGAAAGGGCTGATTTTAGGGTGTGGCCACTTTCCTCTCTCACGGCAAAGGAGGCACTTCGGGCCAAACATCCAAGTTCTCGCCACACGCCCTCCCATTTTAGAGTATGATCCGTCATCCACAGAGGGAACTGAAAGACACATACTGCATTAAACCACTGCTTATAAATTATAGGCTAAAGTGAAAACGGAGGTCACTAAGCTCAAATAAAAACAATCCTTACATTCAGTTCTGTAGAAACGCCCCTGTCACTTTCTTTGAGAGAGCTCCATGGAAACTGGCCAGTGATTTTGTACAGGTTCAGAGTGAAGCTACATAAAATAAAGAATTAAGAGATGTGTAGAACTCCAGCTGTTGGCCAGACTCATAAACAGTACTGTTACCATTTCACATTATTTCAGCAAATGTGAAGTGTGTAATCAAGCAAGTTTACAGAAAAATCTCATTGTCTTCCATTGGTTAACCAAACAGATAATCCCACCCCAAACTCATGGCATTGAATTAGCCAATGTTGCAACCTACAAATGGCTTATAGGTGTATCTGTATATTAAGCTGGGACGGGAGAAAGTATTTTAACATTTAAAAAAAAATCACAGGAAAGAAATTAACATTAAAGTTTTGCCTACTTGCGTTCATAATATCCCAGCTGAGGTTTGAAGAAAGACAGGCCATAGGATGTCTCTTTAGTTCCATAAGCGAATTGAAAGGTGAGCCTCTCTCCTCGACCAAACATATTTGGAAGCTTAACACCCAGTACCTTTACAGGAATAAACACAAAAATACACACAATGACACTGAAAATCTAAGTAATGATAAAACTACAATCCACACCGACTCAAAAGTGTGGATTAATTACACCATTGAGTCAAAGAGAAACGATAATAATAAAAGACATCATATCAAAGATGGTGGTACATTAGTGAGACAGCATGAATGGACACCATATTATGTGTGTTAGTATTACAGTTCTCACCATACTGCCTTCATTGTTTCCAACCATGGTATTGTAACTGCCAGTAAGACGTTTTAGTTCAGTTACCTCAAAAGTAACATCGAGTCCATTTGGCAGCGCATCCACTCCTTAAAAGAGTACATTAGAAAGACAGGAATTTACAACAAAAAGTGTGGATGAATGTTAAAGGAATTATTCACCTAAAAATGAACATTTTGAAAATGAAAATTCTCTCATAATTTACTCACACTTATGCCATCCCAGATATGTATGAATTTCTCCAAAAGCACATAAAAGCAGCATAAAAGTGATCCATACAACACCAGTGGTTAAATCCATTTCTTCAGAAGTCATATGATAGGTGTGCGTGAGAAACAGATTGCAAAGAATTCAAATCATCAAAAACAGAAGCAGAAGAATTTGAAAGTGCAGACTGATAGTAAAAAAAGGACTTCAATATTAATCTGTTTTTCACCCACACCTATAATATTGCTTCTAACGATATGGATTTAACCACTGGAGTCGTTTGGATTACTTTTATGCTTCCTTTATGTGCTTTTGGAGCTTCAAAATTTTGGTCACCATTCACTTGCATTGTATGGACCTACAGAGCTGAGATATTCTTCTAAAAATCTTCATTTGTGTTCAGAAAGTCATACACATCTGGGATGGCATGAGGGTAAGTAGATGATGAATTGTTTTTCATTTCTGGGTGAACTACTCCTTTAATACATAGAATATTGATCTATGAAGTTAATAGAATATTTCTGTCTATATAAAGCATTTGATTCTGAACACAGATTAAATTGTAATGAGCCACTTGATGGAGAAATAATCCTTCCTAAACTTGTAATACGCATACACGTCACCAATATAATACTGATACTGGCAATAAAAAGACTGACCTTTGGACCCATTGGTTTTGCCTTCTTTATGAGTGGATAAATTAACTGATGTCATACTACAGTATATTCCCCGGCACAGTTGTTTGCTTAAACCTTTACATTAAAAACACAATTTGTACGCATTTCATTCACCCTATTCAACACATTATTTAAACGTCAAAGAACGTTGTTCTACAAAATATTGTCAAAACAGCTCACACTTGGATCAGTGGAAAGATTGACTTTAGTCTTTAAGCTCTTTTTTTTTTTTTTAAATGGTATCTAAATTGAGCTTGATCAACTGTCTGCATATAAAAACATGTTATGGATTCATTACCTTCCGAGATGTCAATCACCACCTCCACATCTTTAAATATGCCCAGACGGAGTAACCTCTGTCTGGCCTCATGGGATTTCCTCATCACCTGCAGAAACACTGGGCTAGTGATCTCCTCTAATAATAAATCAACCAATCCAAACAAATCATATTGACCTTGCCAACTCACTCACTTCAACCAGGTTCATGGCAGTGAAGACATCAGAGATCTCATAGCCCAAGTAATCCTCTTTAGTTCTTCCTAGACCTGCAATGTTCACATGCTGAACAACAACCTAGATGAGAACACAGAGATTTCACAGGGTGTAACTGCAGATGCAGAAATATGTAATAATATGCAACACATTGTGACTTACAGGGTTAGTTTACCCAAAAATTTAAATTCTGTTGTCATTTACTCACCTTCATGTTGTTCCAAACCCATATGACTTTCTTCCGTGGGACACATTCCGCCTAATATCTCATTTTGTGTTTTTAAGACAGAAAGTCATATGGGTTTGGAACAACATAAGGATGCATAAATTATGACAGATGTTTTATTTTTCAGTGAACTATCTCTAGCTAATGCAAATAATCTATTAGTTACCCATACAATAAAGTACTATGGCAGTATCATTATATCCGATGGTAATAGCAAGGAACTTTAACATTTACTATATTACTGAATAATTAATATTTTCATGTAACATTACATTTACATGTAACTCCCAATTACTTTAAATTATACCATAGTATTACCATGGTGTATGTAAAAAAAAAACATGCTATTACCATGGCAGATGTCCAAAAACACTGATAGTATCATGGTACTTTCTCAGTGTAAAACAATTAAAAAGTCAAAACAGTTCAACACAACTTACATCTTTATTCTCTAAAATCTCTTGCTTAGATTCTTGCACCGCCTCCACTTCTATATCATCTGGGTTGACGCCCATGTCTCGCCAATGCATAGGGTAAGAATCCATTCTCTAAAATAATAATAATAATAATAATTATAATTTATTACACACATATACTCATATACACATACTGCCTACTGGAAAATACCCAAGAGTCCATTATACATGTAACCTTCTTTATTAATGCAACGATACATAAAACAAGCACGAACCCCATCACACAAGAGGTCACAAACAAACACAGCATATGTAACCATGAAAAAAGCAATTACCCTCGCATGCACAGTCCCCATTTTCATGTGCAACAATATCCTAAATGCGTTGAAGCCTCTTAACTGACGGTGCCGCAGGAATATAAAATATCGCACTTATTTTGAAGCAGTGAACCCAACCCCCTTCAAGGAGGACGCCATGACACGAACCCCCCCATTGCGAAGCAGAATGCTGATTGGCTAGAATAGCGAGACGCTGCGCAAAGTGGGCGGTTCCTTTTTACGTTCACCGCTGTACGTGCCTTTGTACGTTCATCGACGTTGTGCGCGCCACTCATCCTGTGCCTGCATACTCTGCATTTCAGACCCCCACAGACCCGTGAAAAGGGCAAAGGTCAAAGTTGGGAACTGTGAATGGAGCTTAGTAATGTGTCCGATTTATAGGCAATTTTAATTATTACATCATTACACCACAATTGTTGTGTAGTTTTGTAAACTCAGCCTAGTACACCAGTGTTTTCAAATGATAAGTGTTCCTGAAGCCCTTTGTTTGTTTACATGTCCTCCCGACGATTTATCACTTACAAATAAAGTGCCATGGTGTTACCCAAAATGTTTTTTGTTTTTATTTGGTTGTTTGTTTGTTTGTTTGTTTTTATATGGTGCCTGGGTAACACGTGTTGTGTTGATATAGCCTAATGGGCACCTACCATGGTACAAGCATGATATATATATATATATATATATCGGTATACCATATAGGAATATGGTAACTCAGTACCATGACATTACCATCTGTCGCTACTTTCACCAGCAGAGAGCAGTATAACATCTCTAGTAATTGTCTTTTTAAAAAAAAATTTTTTATTAGCATT
The DNA here is from genome assembly GCF_019703515.2 of Myxocyprinus asiaticus. Lineage (NCBI taxonomy): Eukaryota > Metazoa > Chordata > Actinopteri > Cypriniformes > Catostomidae > Myxocyprinus > Myxocyprinus asiaticus. Next base: position 24,398,275 of record NC_059388.1, read on the forward strand.
AGCAGCCTAGCAAATCTCAAGGAACCAATCTATGGTGAAATCTTTGTTTAACTGAGAAGGGTAATTATTTTATATGTGTTTCTTAATGCTTTGGATATTAGACAGATATAAACTGACACGAAGTTCCAGTATTTTTAAATCTCAACTAAAAGGGCACACAATGAGTGGGAAATTCTCTAACATAAGACTATATTAGAACATTTTTTATTACTATGGCTCGATTTTGATATTTACTCAGTTTGTCAGAATCCTGCGGAGTTAACAGTCATAATTACACAATTTAACCAATATATAACACAAAAGAATGCAGAACCATGAGTTGCAATGTCCTGTATCTCTTTACAGTTTTACTTAAAGGAATATAATTCTGTATCTCTTTACAGTTTTACTTAAAGGAATATAATTATATATAATTATAATATATAATTATAATAATTTTCTTTATTTATCACACATTATACATTTGCACATATACAGTGAAATTCTTCTTTTTCACATATCCCAGCTAGGCTGGGGTCAGAGTGCAGGGTCAGCCATGATACGGCGCCCCTGGAGCAGATAGGGTCAAGGGCCTTGCTCAAGGGCCCAACAGTGGCATCTTGGCGGTGCTGGGGCTTGAACCCCCGACCTTCTGATCAGTAACCCAGAGCCTTAAAACAGCATTTGTGGCATAATGTTGATTACCACAAAAATTATTTTGACTCTTCAGTCCTTTTCTCTAAAATAAATAAATAAATAAATAAAAAAAAAGCACAAATCGAGGTTACAGTGAAGTAGCGCCTACTTATAATGGAAGTGAATGGGGCCAATTTTTGGAGTGTTTAAAGGTGGAAATGTGAAGCTTATAATTTTATAAAAGCGCTTACATTCATTCTTCTTTTAAAACTCATGTATTATTTAAGCTGTAAAGTTCCTTAAATCGTCATTTTAGGGTTTTAGGGTTTGTTGACATTACATCCTCATATCAACTAAGTTGTAAAATTGGCTATAACTTTACACAGAAAAGGTTAGTAAGTGATTTAATAACACTAAAATCATGTTAACACGCATATTGTTTATGTCCTGTGGCTATACTTTTGAAATAGTGAGTATATAATGCTTACGGATTGGCCCCATTCACTTCCATTTTAGGTGCCTCACTGTAACCCCTCACTGATTTGCTTTTTTTTTTTTTTTTTCAAAATTATTTTTTGTGGTAATCAAAATGATGCCACAAATGCTGTCGACTGATCTTAACTTGTATTTAACCCGGAATATTCCTTTAATCTAAAGCTTCTATCTATCTATCTATCTATCTATCTATCTATCTATCTATCTATCTATCTATCTATCTTTTGTCTATTTTTCTTTTTATTGCTCGCTGTTTACACCTTTTACACTTTTACTTTTTTAACACTTTTTCCCCTCCATAGGTCTTCATTGTATTGCGACTTTAATCAATATAAACAGATATATATGGATGTAGATATAGACACGCACACGCATAGGCTTTATCTCTCTCTCTTTCTCTCTCTCTCTCTCTCTCTCTCTTTCTCTCTCTCTCTCTCTCTCTGCCCCCTTCATTCCACCTCCCATCTCCTCCTCAAATGTGTGCAAACCAATCAGCGGTCGTCGCGAGGCTTCGAGCTCTCTTGCTCTTTCTGCCAACAGCAGTAGAAACGCTCCCCTTATCAAAGAAACGCACAACTGGAGAAGTCCATTCAATCTCACAGTCTCTTAACCATGGGTCCTGTCTGCCTTTACTGGGACGTCTGTTTGTTTTTCCTCCTCATAAATACTTTCTATGTCATGGGAAATGTTGAAGTCGCAGGTAAGTGTTCCCCTGGTCTCTTTTCATCATTTTAGGTGAAACTTTTAACACCTGATTCAGAGGTTGCATTTTATTTGCAAATCATTTTAATGTGAATATCCATTGCAGTGCATTCTGTATTATTAAAGACAGTGTACCTGTAATTGCATTAATCTAGTGAAATTATTTAGACATTCTTGTGTTTTCTAAGTGCCACTTTTCTGAGCATTTTGGGATCAGTGTTGACATAATAAACGGAAATAACCTATGCGTATTTTAACGCGTCGGTCTGGTTTAACGCACAGCATTACGCGTGATATTCTTTAAGGATAGATTTTGGTGCGGTCGCTGCATGCTCTCATTGGGTCTATATGAAGATGAGCCACCCTGATGGGGTCGATCTGGGGGGCTTATCGACCACTCACTCCTCCGCTGCCATCGATACGCATTGGGTCTCTCCATAATGAATGCCCAAAAAAGTCAATAATGAAACAGACAATAAAACAGAATGTCGGGTTTTTCAAACCAGGGCACGATTTATGATTTAACGGCATGTGTGTTTAAGTTAAACACAACCTTGCAAATAAAAAGCCCTGCTTAATCTCCAAAAGAGAATAAGTTAATTGGAGTTTTGCTATTGCGCGTTAGTGGACTTTTGTCTTATCAGGTTTTGAGTGATTTTAAATGCGAATTATTTAATCAGATAATGGAGTTATGAAATGCTCAAGCAAAGGAATCACTGCATTTTTGTTTATATATGTTATGGTTGGGATTATCTGTGTTTAAGAAGGTTTAATCAGAGGAGCGCACCGTTGCGCACATGGTGCACAGATGGATTCTGCGACCTTTCGTCATATATGTGCGTAATGTTTAAGATAGTCTGTTTAAGACAATTAATAAGGAGACAGATAAATGGCAGCGGGAGATACAAGTGAGATGGCAATACATCCAAACCAGCAATACCTAATGCAAGCTGGTGATATGACCAGAAACAAAAATCAACCCTTCCCATAACCTTATTTGCCTGACAGACACACATATGAATATTGATTTTTCTAAGTCTAATTTACTGTAATTTGGCCGATTGTTTGCTCAGACAAGATGTCTTTCTGTTTACCCAAAAGAAGAACGTTCTTCTTTTATTTGTATATTTTTTTTTTATTTTTTTTTATTTGATTTTTTTTTGCTGTATTGGCTTGTTGAAGTGGTTTTAATTATGGTTCTTTGGAAATTAAAAAAGTTCTTGATGTTTCATTATAGGTAATTCAGTTCAGTGTATTGGGTTCTGTGTGCTTTACAGTACAAATATAGATGTTTTTGTTTTGTTTTTTTAAGAACTAGAGAATAAAAAATTATATGTGGAACTTGAAAAGGCTCTCTTATGACATCAGGCTGTAAAACCCTTTTCAGAACCATGAGTACATTACTACTAGTGAAGCATTAGTTTTTAGCTATTTGGGTTGATTTTATTTATTTATTAATTTTTTTTTTTTTTGCATTGCTAAACTGAAAAAAGTGTCATCTTTCTAGAGAATTTAAAGAATTTAACCAAACAATTTAGATCAAGGAATTTGACCTATCAGTCTCTCTTTTACTCTCTTTCTGATATGACAGTCAGTACATTTACATGTACTTTGAAAGTTCGATTTCAGTCAGACTAAAAAAAAAAATTAGTCTTTTTAAAACCTCATGTAAATGCTTTAGTCTGACAAAAATCTTAACAGTCTGATTTTTGCAAAGTTGGACTAACACACCTACATAATGCAGTTGTAGCTCAACTTCGTCCAGCATGCATACACGTTAATCAGACCATAATTGGTCTCAGCGTTTGGCGAATGGTCTGAAAGTCAGAGGTGATGCTCAACGTGTTTAACACTTCCTCAGCTGACATACATCCTTTAAATATTCAGTTACGCAATGTGTCATGTATACTTGTACAGACAGACAAAGACTTGATCATGACTACTCAAAAACCCGCTGTAGCTCTGTTATGACACAGTGCAAAAGTGACATCTATTTAGATCCTGGATGTGTAAAAAAAAGATGTAGCTGAGTCTTGTCATATGTGATAACTACAGAGGCTGACGAGTGCTCAGAAGCCACTGACGACTGTCACATCGACGCTCTGTGCCAGAACACTCCAAAGTCCTACAAGTGCATCTGCAAGACTGGATACAAGGGAGATGGCAAGCACTGCGAAGGTGGGCAACTAGATCTCTCTCTCCCTCCCACTTCTCTGAATATCTCCCTCTTTTTTGCTCATTCCATCCCTTTTCGCCCATCTCTCACTGTTTCACACATGCACACAATCTGATCAGGTCATCCAGCTGTTCTAGAGCTCCTGCTGTGGGTCTTAATTAGTGAGGAGGAAATGCAGAGAGAGGGTGAGAGGTGCTGGGAGGCCAAAACTGCTCCAGTCTTGACACCTCCTTCTCCTGTTCTGCCTGAGAGCACAGCACAGCTGGAGCCAACACACACACACACACACACACACACACACACACACACACACACACACACACACACACACAGTCACAGTGAATCACACTCACACACTCAATGTGAGTGCAAATCTAAACACAAATACACATTAACATTAAGGCTCTCATCTGTACACTGACTCATATTGTATGTCTATTGTGCATGCAGTTTTGCTTTTGAGCATATATATACTGTATACTCTAATATATATATATATATATATATATATATATATATATATATATATATATATATATATATATATATATATATATATATATATATATATATATATATATATATATATATATATAGGAACAAAGTTATGAACATGGATGCAATGTGAACAGAAAAGTTTTGTGGTCGACCGATACGAATATTTTAATAGCAGACCGAAATGCTAATATCTAGAGGGCTGAACGGATGAACCACCAAAAAAGGGGTTTATTCTGGGATAATTACCAGTTGACCATGTATTTACCAACTTATTACACAATTACTTACCAAATAAATAAGTAAATGGACATGAAATATTGATTTAAGTTTAAATTATTTTATAATGCAAGTAGAAAGAGATGACTCAGCTAAGTAGGAAATTGGTTGTCTAGGAAAACGGTCAATTATACAGTTTTGTTGTCATTGTATGAAATATTTGACTGCAGAATGCTACAGTTGACCAATACCAATCAATATTGTAGAGATCAGTGTAATATATATACAAAATGTATGAAATTAACATTTTCAATTTTACACAATATTTACTTAAAATTAATCTTGAGTAATCTGATAATCTCAAAATGATAATTCCTAAAGAATAATACATTTTCAAACTGTCTAAGTAATAGGCATATTCTTGAACTCATCCAGTTGTCCAAACACACACATTTCTCATTAAGCAGTCTGACTTAGAGCTGCTGTGTTTGAGGGTATGAACTACAAGAGCGCAAATTAGGTTTTGAGTATATGCGTGTATCAGAGAGTCGAACTGTATATGATAGACATTTTTGGAGCAGAGAGAAAACATCAGGTTGTTCCCTCTCTACTGGTTACTGTTAATGCACTCTGCATTCTTCATCTGTGCATTCTATATTGTGCTTTCTGCCTCTCTCTCCCAGTTTCACCCACATGTAAGAAGCTTGTGTTTCAGGAAGAGGGGAAATGTGCTCTCTACCTGTAATGAAACCTGAAACCAATTCTCAATTCCATAAATGAATTAGGTGGTTTTGAAATTGCATTGCACCAGAGTTCTCCTCAGCGAGCTCTTGATACTCCTGTCTAAGGCCAGACAGCGTGGGCTACAACAACATCTTTTATTTTCTCTAAGGAAAAACAGGGAATGTTCTGGCCTTTTCCTCCCACCTTCAAACCGCAGTCTAGAGACGTAGGCAATGAGGCTGTCAGTTACCGTGAATCCAGAGGGGCTGCACTTTTTTAACCAGGGTACAAAATTAACTTTTTGCCACACCTGACTATGTCCAGTGAATTGAAAACATTTACCAACCATAAATATATTTTTTTTTTTTACCAGCCATGAAGCTGTATTTTGCATTGTTTATACAAAACAAAGCCCTTAAAATATAATTATTATTTCCTCCTAAAAATGGAGGGGACAAACTTGAAATAATTAGGCTTTTTTATCATTTAATTTTAATAAATGAAAATATTATATTTTTACAATATATAAAAATATACTATATATAAACCTGTAGTGCTTGTCACTAATTATAAGTAGTAATACAGCTAAATAAACCCATTGCAACAAAGACAAACTAGAAATTATATATATAAAAATATAATATAGTATATTTATATATATATAATTTCTAGTTTGTCCTTGTTGCAATGGGTTTATTTAGCTCTATTACTACTTATAATTAGTGACAAGCACTACAGGTTTTGGTATTCACTCACAGCATAATTTATGAGCAAGCCTCCATCTCTTAGTAAAACTGCATTTGTCACAAAATAGTGAAGGTAAAAATGTGATTTTGCCCCTAATTGAAATGACTCGACCTATGGGCAGGAGGTAAGTGCAAGTGTAAGTGTAAGCCTTTATTTTAAAACACAAAACTTAGAACAGGCTCTGGAACCAAGGATTGCTACCATACAGCAGCATTGTTACTCAAAGACAGGCTTCAACAAAGGGGCTTATTTACAACATACAACTCATTACAAACAGGTGTGCAAAGTGAAGGAACCAATCGATGAAGGCTGTGAGAGTCCATAATCAATTCATTGCAGGTAAACCACTAATGGGTGAGTTATGGCCAACAAGTTAATGAGTCCATGATTAGTAAACAGGTGAAAATGATCCTGTGTGAACGGTGACTGCTGATGATGTTACTGGGGTTGTTACAGTAACCCTCCACCCCTCACCCCCCTGATAGTAGCTGCGGAGGGATCTTCCAAGCTCTTCTGGCATAACCCTATACTCATAATGGCCAGTGGTGGTACTAAAAGCATTGTTTCACTTGTCCCCTTCTCGGATCTGAATGAGACTGTAAGCACTCCAGAGGTCTAAACTGGTAAAAAAAAATTAAGCCTAATTAGAGCGAGAGGATATCACTCCTGTAGTCAATGCATGGCCTTAATCCACCATCCTTCTTTTGGACAAAAAGAATCCAGCTGATTGCAGGTGAGGTGGAAGGCCGGATGAACCCTTGACTCAAAACCTGCTGGACATACCTCTTCATAGCCTGAGTCTAAGCCATGGTCAACAGGTAGATTTGGTTACGTGGAGGAGAGGCCCCAGTCTGGAGATACATAGCGCAATCCCAGGGACAATGAGGGGGAAGACAGGTGGCCTTTGACTTAGAGAAGACCTACATTAGATCTTGGTAGATCTCTGGAACCAGGAGCTGGTGTGATAGAGGGACACTCTACTGAGATGGAGCAACAAGGCAGGCTAATACAGGTCTTCTGGCAGTAAGTTGACCAGGAAGTCAAACTCATCTCTGCCCAAGAGATTGTAGGATTGTGCAGCTGAAGCCATCGAAGGCTAAGGATAATTCTGTGGACCTGTGCTCGAATGGCAAAAAAGGGAATATGTATCTCTTCATCGGTTATGTTGATACAATCAGTGCTGTGTGTAACACTTCCTACTCCCACAGGTCTTCCATCCAGAGCCAGCAATGACACTGTACAGTTAGGTTGTCTCAGAGGAATCTGTAGGTCCTTTGCTAGAGACTCATCAATAAAGTCCTCTGCTGCTTCCGAATCAATAAGAGCTGTGTAGATATGAGGGGACTAAGGGCAGTGCAGAGCAATGGGAACAAGAAATGGCCAGACTGACAGTGAGCTTGACTGACAGTGAGTTTGAAGGGATACTCACCCCAGCTGCAGTAATCCTGGTCTCCTCAGTGGTACTCTTGAAGCTTGGGTCGATCGGAGTAGGCTTGACTGGGCAGTTCTGCAGCTGGTGATTTGATGCCCCACAGTATCCGCATAACCCCTGCTGAATGTGGCATCACTGCTTTGCTGAGGTCTGTATGTGTAGTTCACCTCCATGGGCTCAAGTGAGGATCTAATGCAACAGCTGGAAAAAGTCGGTGTGGTCGGCGATGCTCTCACAGAAGATTGTCCAGCCAAATTGCCAGGCTAATGTGGGCATCTAAGGACAAATTGTTTCCTTGGGAGGCCAGCTCTGTCTGGACATCCTCACCCTTGCACTTGGAGGGATTACCATCACATTTGTCTGGGAGTGCGAGTTTGGGACTCTAAGAAATTGGAGTAGGCAGAGAGTAGGCAGAGAAGATGGTTGAGAGGCTGTAGGAATAGACCCAGAAGATGAGGTGGGGTCCTGTTCTCCCCTTCCAAGCTTTGCATTTAGCTGTTGGAGCATCCGCAGGGCCTGGTCCATTGTAGAGCCGAGCTCTGACAATTTCAGGTGGTGATCACCCAAAAGATGGCCTTGTTCAGCCACAGTGTGTTAAAGATCAGGGTCCCCTGCTACCTCCACAGTTGGGGTAACATTTTGTGATGACTCATCAATGGGCAGGAGGTTGTGTTTATGGGTTTATTTAGCTATATTACTACTTATAGTTAGTGACAAACACAGCAGGTCATTTATCCACTTGCAGCATCATTTATGTCTCCGTCTCTCAGTAAAACTGCATTTGAAACTGAAATTTCGTGAAGACAAAAATTTTATTTTGCCCCTAATTGTAATGACTCATCTATGGGCAGGAGGTAAGTGCAGGTAAGCCTTTTATTTCAAAACACAAAACTTGTGGTGGTGACATAGAACAGATATCTGTCGCCATATTGATTTCTGGAGAAAAAAAACTTTCGGCATCGTAGATAAGCTTTTGATGATAAACTTTCCACTATGGTAAAAGTTTTTAAAAGACACCTGAGTTGCAAAAGATGTCTGGTTTGAATCGCTCGCGTCGCTTACGTTTGATGTATTAAACCATGTATTATGTTGCAGTTCCTAATAAAGTTAGCGGCCACTGGGGAGTTGCATTTTATTTAATCACAAAAAGTCATTTTTATTTGCATTTGGTGCTTTACAATCTCTCTTTCTGTCTCTCTTTTGAGTGTGCATTCCATTCACAGTGAAATGTGGGAAGGGGGTGGGGGCTGGGAGTGAGGGGGTGTTGTTTTGTCTGAAGCAAAGAGCCCATTAACATCTCCATAACCCATCCTCTAATTAAAGACTGGCATGTTTGGCTTTAAAGGAAATTAAGCAAACACTTGCTACACTCAAATGTTGTCAAGTTGTTTGTCTGCACTCTTTCAAAGATCAGGAGACTTAATGGAGATGTTTATGTATCAGCTTTTTCTCAGATGTTTCTCCTTAAATTCCTTAGAATTAATAAAATTAGACCCAAATGAGACAATTGTTGCCATACAGAAAGAGTATAGAGCTATTCAATGAGCATGGATAGATTAGCGCTGATAATTTGATCATGTTTTAATGAACTGTCGTGGAGTTACATTGTAGATGTATAATTTCGAGCTATTATTGCAAACTGAAAAACTAATAATGTTTTTTTAGGGAAAATGCAACATTTAAAAATACATATATTTATGGTATATTTAATTTACATTTAGTCATGTAGCAGATGCTTTTATCCAAAGTGACTTACAAATGAGGAACATAGCAAGCAGTTTGTTGTACAAAAGTCAACAATATCTGCAGTATCGCACTGCCAAGTTCTCGAAGTTAAAAGTTAATACTTTGCACTTGAACCCCTAATTATATTTTGCATATAGAAAATTAAGCCTATTGTCATTAGGAAATGTTTTACATTGTGATATTATTTTCATGACTGTTATGCACATTTTACCCCCTAATTCAATGCGAAAAAAGATGGTAATTATGATATTTTCATTACCTTAAGATGACAAATGTATGACAAATAATCGTCATAATTGTGAAAGCCCTTAAACAGACAATTAATCGTCATAATCATCATAATTGTAAGAGCTCTAAAACAGACAGTTAATTCGTGACATCGTGACAGCCCTAGTAAAAGGAAAACTTCTGGACGCGTTAGGAGAATGAGAATTGGGGGTAAAATATGCGTAAGTCTCCTGAAAATATGATCACAATTTTAAAAAAAAATCATAATGGTCCTAAATGTAGGCCTCAATTTCATTATTTTTTGTATTGATTTGGGGTTAAATATAACATGGACATTTTTCAGACAGGTTTCGTGAGAATCACCTAATATATGGGCAGGACAGGTAAAAATCTGAACAACTGACCAAGTCGGGCCAGAAGAAAAACTCTGTTCTATTGAGCCCTGGCAACAGCCCAGTAAATTTGGTCATCCCACTGGTCACTGCAGTTAATTTTGGGAGTGTCATCCTCACCCTTTGTGTTTATATAATTATTTGTGCCATGAATTGAAGGTCAATCTTTCACATGGTTTTTATCACTTATCCCAAATAAAACATTTTAGCCTGCGAGTAGTTATACGAAAACAGGAGCGTTCCAACAACACAGAAGATTTTTTGAGGTGTGTATGAAGTCATCTGCTTGCATCTGCTTGTAACTGTGTCATTTAAAATCAGGTTGTAAATGGTACTCCTCTTTTAGTGAACCTGAACACAGTCATGACAGTTTCTTCTGAAAGATTGCTGCATTTTGATTATGCCAGAATCAGTCTGTAAGCCTCTCAGTACTGTAATGTGATGCGTTTGTTAATGTCGGCCTGTATTCTTGTCCACTTAAAAACATATCTGTGTTTCTGTTTGTCTCTTTTCTGCCAAAGGAGAAAATGTGAGCATTGCTTATTCTTGCTTGTTCTTAACAGGGGTCTTTAGATGCACTTTTGAAAGTTCAAATCAAATCAAATCCCTTTATTGTCACTCAACCATATACACAAATGCAACAGTGGGTGAAAGTCTTGGGTGCAGTTCCAAGCAACATAGCAGTATGACAATTACAATAAACATCTGATTTATACACATAACACAGTTTACACATCTTGTTACACAACACAATATACAATATACAGTATACACAAAATAAGAAGACTGTATACAAGTTGAAATGATTTAACGCTCAAGACACAGATTAAACAATCAGTTGCGATATATCCGTCTGATGCATATGTACATAGACCACCAAATAAAAAAATAGCGCAGGTGGAACGCAAGAGCGCAACATTTGTGAATGGCCCCATAGAATACAGCTGCCTATGTAGGTGGTAGACAGCAAGGAAACTTATTAGGTTTTGGAGCAAAGCTTCTCATGAGTCAACTGAATGAATGACTGCTTCTGATGTGATGGGGGCTCTCTACCCACCAATGTATAGGACATAATTGATTTTTTATTATTGAAGGAAACTATATCATTTAAGCTCACACCTGAGCGTATCTAATGGGATTTCCTACACTAGACAGCATACTGGAAATAAAATGCTGTTAAACCCAGAAGGAAGGATTATATAACTTTGAGACAGCATGAGATGTAATGACATAGCATTTCCATGGAAAACCCTTTGGATTTTATTGATCGTGGGTATTGATGAGTTGATGAGATTCATAACTGTGCGTAGCTCAAAAGGGAACCCCCAGTCCTGACAGATGACAAAGCTCCCACGATGCCAGAGCAAAGAGTGATTAATTCACTGCTGTTGTTTATTTACAGGGGTGGAGTAAGTGATTAGAAAAAAACTTTAAAAGTGACCAATGGACTATTGATCAGTCAGTTTACCTGCTAGAGGAGTGCATTGTCTATCTATCTTGGCTTTCTTTTTCTGTTTGTCTCTCTCTCCTTCTCTCCATTCCTTTTTTATCTCTGTCTGTGGAACAGGTCAGGTAATTGTCGCAGCTGAAAAGTGCCTCAGTCTCTTGGAGTGTGTGGATATATAGTGATGTGGGTGTGTAATTGTGTTTCCAAGTGTGTGTTTATATGATTGAATGAGAAAGCAATGGAGAAGGTGGTGTGGTGGAGTGAGCGGGTGGGGTGGGGGGTATTTGTGAGGAGGAGACAGATAAATGGAGGGAGAGATGAAGGTGTCAGCCCATTACTAGGCCATTGTCTGCCTGGTGTCTGCGGACTCGTCACAGAACTGCCGATGCTCTGATTGGCTGGCTGAATGTGCCCACTGTTCATCATTGACCCTCCCATCACAGGACACTTCAGATTCACTGTTGCCTTATATGATGCTACACTTACTCACAGATATCTACACACATAGACAAACCCACTAAAAGGCTTAAAATTATTGTGGCATATAAACCTATGAAAGAAATCCTTATTTGTATGGATGCTTATTAGAAGCTTTTTTAGACACTAACATTTCCCATGACAGCTCACGATTGCCCTATATCTTATAAGAATACAGAATAATAATGTCCTTTAGCACAAGGTAGGAATATCTTTCGGTACTGCGGCCTGGACTGCTGTAAAAGACTAACAGCAAAATGCCTCCAACAGTGTAAGTCTGAGATTTTGATGCCTACCAAGCAAATGTAATTGCTTAGAAAAGCAATATCACGCCCTTCAATGCGCTGCATGATTTAAGGTATCATTCATGTCCATAGCACAAATGGTGCGGAATAGTTATAAGTTTAATACTTAGAGTTAGGGGTTTCAAAAAGTGTGAGCAATAGTCAGGGCTTAAAGGGAAAGTTCACCCAAAAATGAAAATTCTCTCATAATATACTCACCCTCATGCCATCCCAGACGTGTATGATTTTCTATCTTCTGCTGAACACAAACAAAGATTTTTAGAAGAATATCTCAACTCTGTAGGTCCATACAAGTGAATGGTGACCAGAACTTTGAAGCTCCAAAAAGGAGATAAAGTCAGCATAAAAATATTCCATTAGTGGTTTAATCAATGTTTTCTGAAGCAATCTGTCGCAAAATGCAGAGTTAAAAAGGGGATTTATTTATCAAAAAAAAAACAAAAACCAACATAAAGCTCCCACAAGGGGGAAAACAAACATAAACTACCCCGTAGGGGAAAAAGGTAATCCAGGGCTGGGGCAGAATGCAGTGGGGAACAGGACTGACCAGACCAGGTAGGGATGAACAGGAACAAACATACAAAAAACAGGACCAACCGACTGGGAAACAAGCACACAAGACTGGAAACAAGATGAACTGGCACTGGACAGCAAACATGAGGAGACAAAATAGGGAGAGAAATCAACAGGTTAACAAGACAGGGCAGGTGTGACTAATAAACTAATAATGGGCAAAAAAGGAGGCAGGGTATGACATAAGACAGTGAGACACGCTGCGATACAGAAACAAAACAAAGCCATGTGCTCTCACAAGACCACAAAACACCTGAATGGCATGAGCGCACATCGCCAAGACAATGAGGCTATATACGCACATGCCAACTGACAAACAAGATGAGACAATGCGTAGCAATGGCAAACAAAGCAATGCCACACATTCTCACACTAAACAAAACCTGAGCGTACATCGCAAGGCAAACGCCATGCGATGCACGCAACAGGTGACGTAAACAAGATAGGACACCTGTGCAAGAGTTCAGCCACACACACACCCGACACCTTAGACCAAAAGCGCACCCGCGTTTGTGAGAGAAAGACAAACTATTGACGTGAGAGCATGCTGCCAAGATGACATAAGCGCGATGCACCCACGTCAATAACAGACAGACATGGAGCACGAGTGTCCGGATCCCGACACAGACCGAAACCGAACCAGACAGGAAGTCAGGATCCAGACACCGTGCTCCTGACACGAAACAAGACGGACCGAAGAGCGCACGGCAGGGAATACAAATGAAACCGTGCGCTCACACAAAGGCAGACAACGAAACACAAGACAGACATGGGACGATAATGCCATGGTCCTGTCAGGCAAAAACCCATACTGACACAATCCATTGCTTTTGAAAATTCTGGTCACCATTCACTTGCATTGTTGGACCTACAGAGCTGAGAAATTATTCTAAAAATCTTTGTTTGTGTTCAGCAGAAGAAAGAAAGTCAAACACATCTAGGATGGCATGAGGGTGAGTAAATGATGAGAGAATTTTCATTTTTGGATGAACTAACGCTTTAACAATAAGGTTATTTTTTTCTGCTGGCTCTGTTGGGCCAGTTGTTCAGATTTTTACATGACCTGCAAAGATTTTAAAGTTAAACCAAATTTATAAGTTTGCATGGCATAAAAACACTTTTATAAGATCAACTAATGTGACATTTAGCGCCTACTGACCGGACAGGGTTAGTGACAGTTCCATGAACTTGCCCTGAAACGCTCTTACACTGACCCCGGGCCAGCAAGCCATCCTTATTGTTGAACCCTGATAGTAATAGCAATGCATGCCTTAGCGAAGTATTCAAATATGCATGCAGTCGGCAGCTCTGATTGTTATGTAGTGTTTTTTGCTTAACTGCGGTCCACTAGCTCACCTGCACAGCAGCCATAGCTGGCCGAACTGCAAGTCTTATTACATGCGAAGAGGCGAAATTTACAGACGCACACATTAGTTAGGTGTTAGTAAAGTATTAACGTTTTTCCCCTTCCCATTTTGATGAAAATGTCTTAACAACAGCTCTTTTGCGGAATCCCCTCCTCCTTTCCTCTTTTCCGCATAGCACAGTGTGGATTTGGGTGTGGGGTATGTTGTTGGAATGTAAGGGTTTGGAGGTGTGGCCCCTTGTCACCTCTACCCCTGCTGAGGTGTTAGTGGAGGTGCCTAATCTGCCTAATGGGTTGTTGAGCATAAACACTTCTCCTTCAATTAGAAATGTGCGTGTGTCAACGGCGGAAACGACAGCAAGCAGCAGCCCAAAACTGTCGGCTGATGTCAACAACAGCTCTGGGGCAGGAAGTGTGTCAGCTGGAAACTAACAGGCCATCCACCCGTTTAACAACCCCATCCCTCTCACACCTCCACTGGTACCCCGACACCCCATATACACCTTGTTAACCATGCTCACCTCCACAACATACACAGTTAGAAAGCGTTAACGCCTCGACTCGTAACTTTCTTACAGTCCTTGGATGTTTCATCCTTATAACGCCACTGAATATCCTGTTATTTTAAAGCAGAATTTTACTGTGAGATCTTGAGTTTGAAAACCAACATCTGAACTTTAAACATCACCAGGGGATTGTTCTATCAAATCTGTCGTTCCTCATCTTTGTCTCAATTACCTTCAGGAGTCTCGCTCTCCATCTGTCTGTTTCACTCTCCTCCTTTATCCCTGCATACTTTGCATCTCTCGTTTTGTCTTTCAGTGGATTAAGCGCTCTTCAGAATTGAGAGCATGCACACTAGATTAAGTTTTTTTTTTTTAAAACCAAGGACCACTTTGATAACCCCAAACTGTTCCCAAATCTCCCAACACCACCATTTTTTTTTTTTTTTTTTTTTTTATTGTGTAAATTCTGAATTTTTGGAGAAGAACTACACTTTAGAGGACTATTTGTCGTTTCATGGAGGTCTAATAGTGGTCTATAAAAACAAAAATGAAATAACAAATACAAAACAAATGAATTCAAATAAAGTAACATTTAAAACTCCTAATAACTGCCAGCCATACAAAAGAATAACATGCTCTGCAACTCTTGTTAAACAATTAATATGTATATTTGTTGCTGATTTGGCTCTTTATTGCTTGCCTTGGTTTTAGGTGACATTTTGGCTCACAATTCAGGAATTTTTCGCAGAAACGGGCTATTTTATACAAACCCCAGTTTGGGAAAGGCTGCACCAAATAAATCAGTAATGAAACATGAACTCTTCTTATTTACTCCAGCATGTTTTTGGAAGTTTTAGTGATGAGTTTGCTCAGTGTTTGTGTACTACAATGACCCTTTTCCTCCAAGTAAGCCAAAACCGATACTCTGTTCTGGTCCTTGATAGAAAAAAGAAATAAACAACGAATAAAACAGTGGTGAAGTATTTAATTTGCCTCCATAATTTTGGTGTATATGTACAGTACATGCGTGTGTGATTTGCGTTTGTGGCGTGAGCATGTGCGTGCTAAGAAATGTCAGAATACATTTTCAAAAGAATGATATGAATAGTTTGTTTATGATTAAAAAGAAAAACAAAAGTGTCTTCATAATTAGAATTGCACATGTTGTTGTTTTTTATAAATAATGTGGGTATTTTCAGTCTGTGTAGTGTCTCTCTAAGAACACAGGCTAAGTTTATTAAATCACACACACTCTCACACCCACATACTTCGAGGTGGCATAGAACATAAAGCAGACACCTATAATCATTGTCTGGAGGACAAACAATAAAACAATACAAAGAATTTCTGTCTTTCTGATTTTTACATAATTATCCATGAAATAATAGAAAATTCATGTGTTTATTGTACTTTCCCCACCTATGAGGCGATGTTCCATAAGCCAACTGTTTTTAAACCTTGTTTTACCTCTGTTTAGTATCATTAACAGGATTAGACCATTTAGTGGTGCTTCCTTTTGCTCATACTTTTTTTAATAATGATAATGATACCTAAAATCATGTGGCTTATTGAAGTGTGCCATTACTTTTGTGTGATTGGACTTACAAATTTTATTTCTGTGTGTCTGTGCTGTCTGTTTCAGATATGGATGAGTGTGAAAACGACTACAATGGAGGTTGTGTGCATGACTGCATTAACATCCCTGGAAACTACAGGTGCACGTGCTATGATGGATTCATGCTCGCAGACGATGGGCACAACTGCCTTGGTAAGACCCTAAACGTGCAGCCTAGTGTAAACAAACGCACATTCGCTCTGTTCCAAAACATAGTAAATTGCTCACCGCCTCTAATAACTCTAAATACAAAATTTGTATGCATATTTATGTTTCTGAGAGTATCATATCATATCACGTGAGTCGAGTCATTTAAGAGGTTCCATTTCAGTTGGATGCAGCTTTAAGGGTCATTAAGACTGAACGCCTTCTTGTGCTAAAAAAAAGCTTGATGCAGTGCAATGAATATAACAGAGCGCAAGCATCTCGAAACATGTTTTTTAAAACTTATTTTTAACTTAACACCATGGCAAGACACTGAAAAAACAGCAAGATGTGGCTCAACCACCAAAGACGTTCATCTAGCGCATGTTTACAATGAAAAACAATTGAAAAACAGCTCAGATGTATGGAAAACAAACAAAAACAAAAAACGCATAATGTGTGAACAGCCCCTTAGAAGGTAGCTGCCTGTATAGACTGTTGGCACCAAGGCAGCTCACTAGGTTTTAGAACAGAGCTAAATTCTCACATGTTCTCACACATAAATACATACTCAGTTGGCTCTGCTGATGAACTAACCGATGAGCTAGTCTCTCGTCATCTCTTTGCCCAGCTAACGACCTCTGTAATGACCCCCTCTGCAAACATAAACAAATCTGCTTCAGCAATCTTCCAGCCCCTTTCTGCACAGCGCCTCGGAATAGGCCAGCCGAGCCGCATCTAGCGCCAGTGTTCCAGCTCGTTCTGACAGGAGCACGCCAACAGGAACCTTGCGATTATTTTCATCTCTTAAAAATGTCACCCAAATGTCATCAGTGGCGCAATTGCATTACATTCCCAGAATTCGGCAGTCAGGTCCAATGTTTATGTTAGTGGTTAAAAATGGAAGTAGGGAAAGAAAAGGCTGAGAGAAAATTAATAACTTGCCATCTCATATTTATTGAAATAGTTCAAAGATGAAATTCCATGACCGGGAGAGTCATGGTTTCTCTGGATTGCTGTGGGGATTGAGGAATTCGTTAAAAAGTGTGTTTTTTGTAGCGGAGCTGTCTGTTTTGCCACTCTAAGTGAGTACAGATGTGTTTTTGGTTAAAACAAACTTATCAAACTGATGTGTGGTGGCTTTTTGGTGTCATGGTGACCATGTATTACAAACATCACTGTCACAAGAGAGAAAGAGAGCGAGAGAGTCTGAGCAGCATGATGAAGAACTTGGGCTGTTCTTCTCTCATCTCTTCTCTGCTCTCATAATCCAAAGCAAATATGTGCTCAGAGCCCCTTCAGAGCCGGTAGTGTTACTAAGTTTCAGGGTGCTGAGCTCATCATTTTTCATTAGACGCTCTAATGATGATGGATCCCAGAGCAGGACTGCAGGACTCAGATCTGCAGAGACCTTTAGCACCTCCTCAGTCGTGCTAACTCAACACGATTCTCATAGCTGTTTTATTCCAAATTTGTCTCTCTGCCACTATCTTTCTTCTCTCTTTTTTTTAAAGGAATAGTTCTAACAAAAATGAAAATTCTTTCATTATTTACTCACCCTCCTGTTGTTCTAAACATTTTCTGTGGAATACAAAAGGATATATATATATATTTTTGTAAAAAAAAAAGTCCCAATTTGGAATGCCCAATTCCCACAGCTTAGTAGGTCCTCATGGTGGTGCGGTTACTCACCTCAATCCGGGTGGCAGAGGACAAGTCTCAGTTGCCTCCGCTTCTGAGACCGTCAATCCATGCATCTTATCACGTGGCTCGCCGTGCATGACACCGCGGAGACTCACAGCATGTGGAGACTCATGCTACTCTCCGCGATCCACGCTCAACTTACCATGTGCCCCATTGAGAGCGAGAACCCGTAATTGTGACCACGAGGAGGTTACCCCATGTGACTCTACCCTCCCTAGCAACCAGGCCAATTTGGTTGGTTAGGAGACCTGGCTGGAGTCACTCAGCATGCCCTGGATTCAAACTTACGACTCCAGGGGTGGTAGTCAGCGTCCATACTCGCTGAGCTACAGAGGTCCCCCCAAAAGGAGATATTTTAAAGAAATCTGCGATCACTGAGTTCCATACAATAGCAGTTGATAGGGACTCAAGGCTTAAAAATCAAGCAAAAGTGCCATAAAAGTAACAAATCTTGCATCATATTGCAAATCTACTAAAGGCATACAATCACTATGCATAATGAGCAGTCAAAAGTTTAAGTCATTATTCACTCGTAAATTAAATCAAATCATTGGGCATATAGTATACATAGCCTAAATCAAATTAGGGTTGGGGACGAGTACTCGTTAGTGACAGCAATGATTGATCGTGAAAACGATGATCGACAATGATAATAATCTATCTATCTCTCTATCTCTCTATCTATCTATCTATCTATCTATCTATCTATCTATCTATCTCTCTATCTATCTATCTATCTATCTATCTGTCTATCTGTCTGTCTGTCTGTCTGTCTGTCTGTCTATCATCTCTTTTCCCACTTCATTTAGTTTATAATCTCTCTCTCTTTGTCTCTCTCTTAGTATTTTTTAGGTTATCTTGGCTGTGGGTCTTTTTTGGAGTAACTCCAGGCTGTTTCCCTAGAGGCAATATACTTGCCTTCTATTTGACATCTTTATTGTGGAATGTCTCAAATACAAGTCTAAATGATGGCTCTGGGAACTAAGACAAGGCCGTAGAGGGCCATTGGCAGCACTGAGGGGGCTCTCCTGTTCTAACCCCCCTTTTCTGTGGCTCTTGTTATGTCTTTCCCTTTTTTTGTAGTCTCTCTACATTTCTCTTCATTTCTTTCCCTCTATTACTCTTGCTTTTAATCTGGTTCTGTCTTTCTTTGTTTCACCACTCTCTTCCACCTCTCCCTAGAAATAGACTGACACAGAAAATTTGAAGCATATAGAGATCAAGCTTATGTTTTTTTCCCTACTCCTGTCCTCTTCTTTGCATTGCATGCTGTCTCTTTTTATATTCACTGTAATCTTTGTTGGAGAGGTTAAAGGAATTTTCTGGGTTCAATACAAGTTAATGGTGAAATGTGTGCGTTTTTCAGACTGAATAGTTTCTCTTTTCCCAGCTTAATATGTAGATACAACTATAAGCAATTTGTAGGTGGATTCTGTTATTCTGTGATGCATTCAAAACATTGCTATGTTTGTTCTCAACCTCAATCTCAACCAGCCCGATGAGCTATGAACTTCAAGATTTTCACTGAAAAAATTAATTACATTTTGGGTTGTTTCACCAAAGCATATCATGTGTCTTCAGAAGACTTGGAATATGATACACCAAATGCATGGACTACTTTTATGATACTTTTTGAGTCCTTTTAAGCATTAAGGTGAGGCACTATCTACTGCCATTGTGTGCCATTATATAAACGGACAGCAATATTCATAAAACAAAATCGCCTTTTGTGTTCCGCATTAGAAAAAAAGTAATTTGAGTTTATAATGATATGATGGTGAGTAAATTATGACTTTTTGGGTGAACTATTCCTTTAACGTGTATTGAAGCTGGAACATTCCTTTAAACACTTCTCTGGATTTACCAAAATCTTGATAATGCATTTGGTCAATGTCAAATGGCTTTTTTGTCATAGCATTTCCTATGATTCCTTTTAATGCAATCTCTCTCCTATCTGTTTTATGATGATGTTTCTCATTCACACATAATCTATGTGTGTTTGTTGCTCTTTCAAAATCTCATTCTTTCTCATTGGTGCTTGAATGTCATATTGTGTGTCAAATTACCCCTCATGTTTCTCATTGACATGTCATATGTGTGCCTTATGGCAAGTTTAGATGGAAGTGAAACCACTAGAACTACTGACCTTATCGAAAGGTTAAATGAATCATGCCAGATTATGCTGACCTTTTACATTTACCCGTCTTTCTTGTCCCTTTGGCATCATCTTTTGTTCTCATCTTTTTCATTTTCCCACCAGTCTGTTCTTCTATGTCTTTTTCAACTCGGCTCTGTTTATTTTCTCTTAATGCTTTATGATAAGTCTTATTCGTGTAATCTGCATGTATCCTGTTTGCTTGTGTAAGCTTTATCAAGAGATATGAAGAATTTGATTAAATTTAGTTTAACAATAAATTTATCCTTTTTTGTTTTTCTAGACAATTTGAGTGGTGCTTGCCGAGTCTGGTGTTCTGTGGTTGTAAGTGCATTGCAGTCATTGAAGTGTTTTGGGTGGTTGCTAAGTGGTTACTTACTGATCTATGTCAAAAGTGCCCACTCCCAAGTCTTGTTCACTCTGCAGGAAAAATCAGATTTTTTTCCTCAAATCTGATTTTTTTGAGTGACTGTTCAAACTGCAAGTTATATGTGGCCAGATCAGATTTTTTTCTGTTCAGACTACAGTTGCTTTTGCTATCACATCCACATTAGTTGTCATGTGTAACGCAGAAAACGTGCGTATATTCACCATGCATGAGATTTTAGCAATGGATGTTTTACCATTGATTATGCTTTTCATGAGGGCAGTAACATTCTTCACAGACAACGGCTTAAAAATGGGAGAGGTGGCATATGCAATGTTTGTTGCTACTAGTGTTGTTGCTGCCTGTTGTCGCAGGGACGTAAGCCAATGTCTGTATTATTATAAGAGGTTTGCAGTGTTTTGCTTGCCCTGTAACATATAAATGACATATGGGTGTGTTTCATTCAGAAGTGATGATCTCTATGCCCTGTTTACCTTCCACTGTGAGAGTTTTGTAGGGCTGAAATGTGTAATAAAACAGGCTGAACTCACTTTTGAAGTAATTTATATTGAAAATTCTGTTTGTAACGATCCTACTGCGTGGCCATCATTATTGTATTAAATTCGAAGTGGCCTGTGAAGGCATTAATTATGCCGATAGGAGTGCAGTATGTTTTCTCGTCGCAAAACTGCAAATGATGAAAAAAACACATTAAATCAGATCTGACCGTTCAGACTGAGACGCATTAAGAAAAATCTGATTTTAATCGGATTCCAAACCACCTAAGAATGTGGTTTGGATGAGGCTTGTAAAAATCAGATTTAATGTGTTTTTATCCTGTTCAGACTACAAAAGCCTAAACGGATTTGAGTGACAGCATCCAAAAAATCTGATTTTTTTCTGCCTGTGTGAACGTAGCTTATGATATTCTGGTCACTAGAAATGGCTTAGGCCCCTCGTTCACTGTAAGTCTTTGGAATTTTTATGCCCATTTTATCGTCCGCCAGGCGACAATCATAAGTTCGATAACTTCAGAAATTAATAGCACACCTTTCCTAAACAAGCTGCACAAATTGAGGTATCATTCATATCCGTACCACAAACGGTGTAGGGTGTGTTTTGCCTCAAAGTTTAATATTTGGGTTAGAGGTTTGCTGAAATCCCTAACCGTATATGAGTGATGCTTGCTCTAGCAAGCACTACTTTAGTATGCTCTGCATAGACACACACACACACTTATACAGTCACAAAGTGTCTTCAAACAGACCTACAGAGTGCTAACCAAACCCACAAGCTCTTTGAAATGTACGGAAATCAGTGCAGTGGCTTGTCTGTCTGACTGATCTTGTATAAGAAGTTGTTTGAAACTCCCGGATGTCACATGTTAACAAGTTAAAGCTTAAATTGATTTAACATTGGTTAATGGTGAGCAATTTACTGCAGTTCCTCTGTCTTTTTCATTTCCATTCTTATTTGTTTTCTCTCTCGGAACAGACAGCTGGACTCAATGTGTTGATTTTTTGTTGGTTTTTATGAATGCCTGCATTGCCGCTGCTGTTTATTTATCTTTTGCCTTAGTTTTTCTTCTATTGTTCCACCATCAGAATGAAAGAAGTCGTGAAGATATAGAAGGAAGGAATGTTTTGTATCACCACGGTGACAGAGGGGTAATATTCTAACAGAGGTCACTTTAAAAGAGAGAGTCATCACTTCTGTTCAGTTTAGTTCTGGTCTGTTCAGTGCAGTTCAGTGGAGTTCAGTTTAGTTCACATCTTTTCTGTTCTGTTCTGTTCACTTCTGTTCTGTTCTGTTCACTTCTTTTCAGTTAATTCTGCTCAGTTCAGTTCACTTTAGTTTACGTCAGTTCAGTTTTGTTCACTTCAGTTCTGGTCTCTTCTGTTCACTTTAGTTCTTTTTGCTTCTGTTCAGTTCATTCTGGTTAGTTCCCTTCTGTTATGTTCAGTGCACTTCAGTTCTGTTCACTTCCTTTCACTGTACAGTATTCTGTTCAGTTCTGTTCACTTCACTTCAGTTCTGTTCTGTTTAATTCACTTCACCTCAGCTCACTTCAGTTCTGTTCTGTTTTCTTCTGTTTAGTTCACTTCTTTTATGTTCACTTCAGTTCAATTATCTTCTGTTCACCTAAGTTCTGTTTTGTTCACTTTATATCTTTTTTGTTCTTTTCAGTTCACTTCAGATCTGTTCTTTTCAGTTCACTGCCGTTCTGTTCTATTCTGTTCTTTTCTGTTCTATTCTGTTCAGTTCAGTTCAGTTCAGTTCAGTTCTATTCAGTTCTATTCAGTTCAGTTCAGTTCAGTTCAGTTCACTTTTGTTCTGTTCACTTCAGTTCTGTTCTGTTAAGTTTTAACAGAACTCTTTTATTATGTTCACTTATGTTTGTTTTTTTAATTTAAAAAAAAAAAATTTTGTGTGTGAATTTTGTTCTGTTCAGCTCAGGTCAGTTCATTTCTGTTCATTTCTGTTGACCTCTGTTCAGTTCGATTCATTTCTGTTCAGTTCTCTTCAGTTTAGTTAATTTCTCTTCTCTTCTCTTCTTTCATTTCTCAACCTCAGCCTCATTCTTATTCTCATTCTTATTTCTTTCTGTACTCCATCTCCCTCTGTCTATTTCCTGTTCCCCCAGTCTCCTCTCTCTCCCTGTTGTATC
The DNA here is from genome assembly GCF_019703515.2 of Myxocyprinus asiaticus. Classification (NCBI taxonomy): domain Eukaryota; kingdom Metazoa; phylum Chordata; class Actinopteri; order Cypriniformes; family Catostomidae; genus Myxocyprinus; species Myxocyprinus asiaticus. Next base: position 24,421,572 of record NC_059388.1, read on the forward strand.
ATGTCATCTTAGATCTTTTCCAAATTAAACTTTACACAAGAGCAATCAAACAAAACAAAGGCATTCTAGTTTAAACTCGCAGGCTGGGATGCCAGGGCTCTTGTTTTAATTTTGGCAGAGAGGGCCTTAATTGAGTGATGACAGCTGAAATGTTGTTTTTTTCTCCTTTTAAACGAGAGCGCTGTCACACTGATCCATTATGTTGGATCAGTTTCCATTCCCACATTAAACACAGCACACAAACGCACTCTCAGCCAAAGTAGCAAAGCAGCCAGCACATGTCTTCTGCAAATCCTCCTATCAAATATTACTCTCGTCCATGAACAGACCTATGAGAGAGGCATATTGCCATGACTGGACTGTCATATGTGGCGGAAAAAAAAAAAAAACATAATTTGGGTGGCCACAAAAGTTACATTTTCCTGCATCTGTTCTGGCAATTTTGCAGTGAAAAAAAAAAAAGAAAAAAGAAATGTCAACATGTGTATATTCAGGAAGGGAAAAAAAATAATAATAAAAAAAGAGAAAAGAAAATGGAAAGAAAGGAGTGACAACTTATAAAATAACAACATGCCGCTACTTTTTTTTTTTTTTTTTTTTTTTTTGGAAAATGTTCAAGGTATCCACCACAAAGTTTCATGAGTTCTTTATACACTTGTAAATTAAGGTTACAAATTATTTATAATGCGCTGGGGGTAAAATGTAAATATGAAAAGCATGTGTATTTAAGGTGTTTCATGGCAACACTTTCCCTGAGGAAAATTTCATTGCTCAGAGGTTGCTATTTTATAGCTCTCATAATTGAGTAATGGAGTCCTTAGCACTTCATTTACAGTAGTATCAACTTTGTCTGAGGGGTTTCTCTTAAAATCCCTTGGAGAAATAAAAATAGAAACAAATGAGATAATTGTTGACATATAATGAGTGTATGGAGCTACATATAAAATGAATGTGGATAACATAACTCATATAAATAGGTCTTAGAAGAACATGATAAAAAATGTTGAGTTGACATTGAAATATCAGGCTTTTGATTGTAGACTTGGATATCTTGTCAGATCTGAGCACAATGCTGAGATCGCTGCTGAATCTGCAGAGGAGACACATGCGAGATTCCTGGGGTTATTTTCTAAGGAGAAAATCTGCTCTTTAATTAATCTCATTGCTGTTTTTGAGAAGCAATTGAGATATTAAAGAGATCTCATTTAAGATTTTTCTTTCATACAAGTTTGCTACAAGCCCCTTTATGGGGTCATCATTTTTTATGTGGCTAGAGAATGTATAGCCTATATTTCAAAAAGCTCTTAGGTCCCAAGACAGACAGGTATGCCTCTGTGGACGAGGGTATAAAGACAGGCCTTCTCCCCCTCTCGTCCTCTGCTCATCCCCCTCTCTTGAAGGGTACAGTAGTTAACAGGACAGTTAAAGGCCTTGCTGTCCTGACTGCTTTAACAAGACGCCCCATGGAGGCTAAAATAAGAGTTATGTCCCCAGGTAAAGCCAGGAGCCACATAATAAACCACTGTGACCAAATTAGACCATGAAAAGTGGTTGTGTTCGCTGCTGGAGCGTTTGTGGATGTGTTAAAGTGTGTGTATTAGGGCTGGTCAATATTCTGAATAGTACAATGATTTTGCACTTTTTGCTTGTCACTTTGGATAAAAGTGTCTGCGAAATGACTAAATGTAAATGTTCTTAAAGATTGTGTCATTAGACTAGTTTTGTGACCACTCCTTATCTCGCAGCTCTCAAGAATAAGTGCATTTTAATCACGTCCCTGATTAAACTTCAGTTGCGAAAATGGCGTTAAAGTCAGTAATTTGATTCATTTGCATTAATCAGTTCAAACAGTCCCATTAAATGAATTGATTCTAAACTATAATTCATCAATGTATTGTTTTAGAAAAAAAAAAACTATATATACAGTATACACCGAAGAGCCAAAACATTATGACCACCTAATATGCTATTGGTCCTCCGCGTGCCACAAAAACAGCTTCGACCCGCCGAGGCTTGGACTCTACAAGACCCACAAGGTGTCATGTGGTATCTGGCACAAAGACATTAGCAGCAGATTCTTCAAGTCTTGTAAGTTGCGAGGTTGAGCCGCTGTGGACTGGACTTGTTGGTCCAGCACATCCCACAGATGCTCAATCAGTTAAAGATCTGGGGAATTTGGAGGCCAGGGCAACACCTTGAACTATTTATCATGTTCCTCAAACCATTCCCGAACAATGTATGCAGTGTGGCAGGGTGCATTATCCTGCTGAAAGACAGGGGTCATCATGGGCACTTTGACCAGTCTGCGGCTACAAAGCCACATAAGCAGCAGGGTGCGATGCACTGAGTGTTGTGACACATTCCTCCCGTAACCATCATTAAAATTTTCTGTGACTTGTGCCACAGCAGAGCTTCTGTCGGTTCGGACCAGATGGGATAGCCTTCGTTGCCCTCGCGCATCGATGAGCCTTGGGCACCCAGCACCCTGTCGCCGGTTTGTGGTTTGTCCCTCCTCGGGCCACTGTCGGTACGTACTCACCACTGCTGACCGGTTGCACCCCACAGGCCTTGCTATTTCAGAGATGCTCTGACCCAGTTGTCTGGCCTAAACAATTTTACCCATGTCAAAGTCGCTCAGGTCTTTACTCCTGCCCATTTCTCCTGCATTCAACACGTTGGCTACGAGAACTGATTGTTCGCTAACCATCTAATCTACCCGGAGATGATCAAAGTTATTCACTTCACCAGTGAGTGGTCATAATGTTTTGGCTCATCAGTATATATACTGTATATTAGAGTTGTCAAAATGAATGCATTAACTCATGCGATTAATTAAAGTTTAACACATTAACAAGCCTAGATGTAACTTGTGACAGAAATCAAGTATTTTTCAGCCAAAGTAAGAAGCATTCAGCTAAAAGGTGAACCAAAACAGAGTTTAGACTATAGTCATGGGCGTCACTTTGTTTTAAAAAGTGGTGGGGACAGTTTCGGGGGTGGAAGTGGGGTGATTTAGATTAGTCAGTGGATAAATACATGGATCAGTACAATGTAGTCAGAATGACTGATTGGTCTCATGATAAGATTTCTGCCTCCAGTACAAGCAGTTCCTTGTTCTAATACATTATAATTTAACTTTTTAATTTAATAAACGAACATTGCATCTGTAAGTCAGTGGATGTTTATTATGAGTGGGGAAAAATCAGTTTGAATTTTGCTTTGCGATTTAACTGGAAAAGCACGAGTCTGGATACACAAGATAATATCGCTGCCCACTGTCACTCAACACAACTGATAACAGCTGCAACGACCACTCATTACAACATTAAAATAACAGAGTCCAGTGCTGGATCGCCACTTATTATAACACACGAACAAAATTGAAACTCCTGCTCAAGAACTGGAGATGTTTCTTCTGCATTAGACACTTAACTGATAAAAGCTATTTCAAAAAGTGGTAAGGACAAAAGTGGCAAAGGCAAAAAGTGGTAGGGACCAGTACCCCCGTCCCACCCGTAAATGACCCCGATGTAATGATAGAACGATTATTGGCCAGGCCAATAAATTGGCAGATATTTGGCCATTTTGGGATTATCTGTATCTTCCAACAGCTTTGGCAATGGATTACGCACATTTTCAGTTTTCAAAATGTTTTTTTTTTCTTCTTTTTTATTTATTTGTATTTTTATATGATTTAATTTATATTGTGTAAAATAAGTGTTTGTTTAAAATTATTTTGTATTTGCCTTATTTGCTAATTAAGTCCCAGAAGTCTGAGACCACATTGAAAATCTGGGATTCAAAATATCATTTAAACCTGTAAATTACATTTTAGAATTTTGAAATATTTAAAACAAAGACACATTTTAACATAAAATAATATGAAATATGTAAGGCTGTGCACTAATGATTGTGTTTGTGTGACTTGTAATGACTGTGTGTATTTATGTCTTTCTCTGTTGGATGCTAGATGTGGACGAGTGTCTGGACAACAACGGCGGTTGTCAGCAGATATGTGTGAACACTATGGGCAGTTACGAGTGCCAGTGCAAAGAGGGCTTCTTCCTGAGTGACAACCAACACACCTGCATCCATCGCTCAGATGGTGAGTTTTACCCTAAAAGCATGTGTTTTTATATACGTACGTAGCTTTAGTGACACAATTGTCAACAGAAGTAAGCTATATCTGACAAAACCTTGATTTGGGCAGCATCCGGAGACATCTTCAATTAGAAAAACAGTTTAAAAAAATGGAAATAAATAAATAAATAAATAAATAAACATACATAAAATAAATAGTATTTTATATACTCAGAAAAATATTTTAGCCAATTTTTAAGATTTACACATTTCAGGGCCTGGGTAGCTCAGCGAGTATGGACGCTGACTACCACCCCTAGAGTCGCAAGTTCGAATCCAGGACGTGCTGAGTGACTCCAGCAAGGTCTCCTAAACAACCAAATTGGCCCGGTTGCTAGGGAGGGTAGAGTCACATAGGGTAACCTCCTCGTGGTCGCTATAATGTGTGGTTCTCGCTCTCAATGGGGCGCGTGGTGAGTTGTGCGTGGATGCTGCGGAGAATAGCGTGGGCCTCCACACACGCCACGTCTCTGCGGTAACACACTCAACAAGCCACGTGATAAAATGCACGGATTGACAATCTCAGACTCAGAAGCAACTGAGTTTGAGGCGAGTAACTACGCCACCACGAGGACTTAGAGCGCATTGGGAATTGGACATTCCAAATTGGGGAGAAAAAAAAAAGATTTACACATTTCAATTTCATAATAAAATTCCATCAAATTTAATTATGTAATTTTTAACAAAATTAAATGAATACAACTTTTTTAGTTTTTAATTTTATTTTGTTAAAGGTAATTAAATTTGATGGAATTTTTTATGAAATTGAATCATAAATCTTTACAGTGTATAATATATATATATATATATATATATATATATTATTATTATTATTATTATTATTATTGTTATTATTATTATTTTGCAAAACATTTTGTTTAGGGGTAGGATTAGTCTTTAGTAGCTAAAATGAACTAATTAGTAATTAAAAAGTAATAGAAGTCTATGGTATGGCCTCATTTACATAAGTAAATGTGTAAATGTGTTGAGGAAAGTAAATACTAAGTGAATTTGTGTTTGTGTCTGAGACGGAATGAGAGAGACCGTGACAATCACAAGGCCATTTTTGCAAGGTATCCTAACCAGGCATGATGCGATTAAGCGACAAGCAATAAATCACATTAGTTTTTGTGCTTTAGGGACAAAAAAATTACTTGATGTTAGAAGCTTTTTGTATTGCGCCTACTTAGGACATCATGATAAATTAATCTTATCATGTATTCCATATGGTTCTGGCTTTCTCAGAACACTCAGTTCATCAGCATCTAATTTCTGCCCTTCGTCTGAATGTCTTGACCCTGGACAGAACTGGCTGGTCACTGAAAAAGTTGAAGGGTTGAAAGCGCAGGCAGCCAGTGGTCACATTTTTGTGTGTGGATGGTGCGTGTAATTGTTTGGTATCTGTTTTGTATAAATGCTTGTTATGTTTCGTTTACGAAAGCAAAGTCGACCGTGATATGAGACTTTGACACGCGTGTGTGCAGTTCATGCGACCCAGTGACGGAGTGAGATGACCCTCTTGTTCTTTCCTATTCTTCTTGTCAGAATTAACTAATGATGCTTTGCCACATTGAGGCGGGAACAGTCCCACACACTACACAGATCTGAGCAATTCACACACACTATCATGAATGAGAGTGGGCTGATTTGATTTTTCCCTCACAATCATTTGTGGAATGTGGAGAGGAGTGTACGGCCTCCTTTTTGCCTTCTCTTTATCTTCTTCTTTCATGCTCTTCTGTCATTCGGGTATTCTATGCATACAGAAATTGTACAGACCATGCACAGTTAACAAACATGCAGACATACATAGTATTCCGAACATAGCTGATACATTTGCATAAAGCCAACCAATCAGATCGGAGCTTGTGATTTTGAGAAAGTTCTTGCCATTTCTGTGTCTATTATATATAAGACTGTCCATAGGTGGTCTGTGGGTGTGCTGTCTGAGTAGGAAAGATTGAGAAAGAAAGATTATAGAGGGACAAGAGGGGAAAAAAAGAGGCGGACAGAAATGGTCCATATTTGCTTTTTGGGAAACCCATAACTCTTTTTGTGACTCTGGTCTTGCAGGTTGTATTTTTACTTCAAAAGTGAAAGTTTGGTAAATACTGTAGTAGTATGTGTGTGTTTGTGTGTGTGTGTGTGTTTGTGTGTGTGTGTGTGTGTGTGTGTGTTTGTGTGTGTGTGTGTGTGTGTGTGTGTGTGTGTGTGTGTGTTGTGCATTTTTGTGTTTGTCTGTAAACAAGCTAAAGGGTTGTTTTTGTGGATAGCTAACTAATGTGCTATGGCAGCCATGGCACACACACACACACACACACACACACACACACACACACACTCACTCACTCACTCACTCACACACTCTCCTCTATGTACCCACTGTGAACAGAAGAGGAATCAGAAACTCTTGCCTGGAAAATCTTTATTTCTCTTTTACCTGTCCTGTTTAAAGGGTTAGTTTACCCAAAAATGACTCATCATGATCATGTCTCATCATCTACCCACCCTCACACCCATGTCACTCAAAATTGTATGATTTTATTTCTGTGGAACGCAAAAGGAGCTATCAGTTGAATGTTCACATGGCTCTTTTCCAGTTAATGGAAGTGGATGGTGGCTGCTGTCAAGTTCTACAGAGGACATAAAAATAGGCCACTGAACTCATGCGCCATATTCCATATCTTCTGAAGCCATATGATTGCTTTATGTAAGAAACAGGCTGAAATTTAAGTCATTCTTCTCTAAAAATCTTCCATTCTGTCCTAGCTTTCAAATGTGTGGCGGGGTGAGCAAGAGACAGACACAGTGTGCGTAGTGTCAGGCCTCGGAGAGACATTAATTGGCAATAATAATAAACATAAAATGGAGAAAATGGAGAAAATTGTGTTCATGAGGAATGGTGTTCAAAATAAAGGGGGATCTAGCATCCTCGCCAGTGAAAGGGGGAGTTGTGTAGGATGGGTAGTGTCCAGAGGGGTGGTCCAGGACATGGGTGGGGTCCAGCGGCCGCACGCGCTCCCTCATTGGTTTCCGGGGCGCGAGGAGTGACGGCTTCTTTGGTGGCTCTGCTTTCCTGGGATCGCGGCATGTGAGGGGAAGGCCAGCCCAGCATCTATCTATCCCCAATGTGTGCTTCAATCATCAGCATTGCATCTAACTCGCACCAGGGGTGCATTGCTAATGATGCATCGGCCGGAACCGACCTGCTCCGTTCCTGGGCATGCGAGAACGCCAGTGTGTGCACACAAGGAGATAGAACCCAACTACACAAGGAGAGGCGCGCTCTACATTTATATGGCAGTGTTGATGAGGCTTCACTCACATCGGGTGTGCCTCTTCATCGGCTGCCCAAACAAGGCTCATAAAGTTGTGCCTCCCCTCTTTCCATCCCGTTGTCAGCCTGGCTGAAGGACGGCCCAAAAAGGCGGGACGATGACATAAGGGAGGGGCGGGTCATTACGCCACAAATGCCATTCACACTTCCACGTGTTCAATAATGAATTATGACTCAAACGGACCATTTCACATTTCCATGTTTTGAACATGGAAGTAAATTATAGTGGGGTAAACTTCTGTCACTGTGCATGGGAGAATGGGAGACCATAACAAAAAAACTTTTTGCATCGCCATTTGCTCCAACAATAAAAAGAAAAATCCACTTATCCACTATAATGTATAAAGAGGAAAAAATAAAGAGCAATGGTTTACAACAGAAGTCAGAAGAGAGAAAGATGTCAAATTTGCCATCACTCACTCATCAGCTATATTTGAAACCCCGTTGCAGCAGTGGTGACTATTTTTTTAAATGAATGCCAGGGTAATATAATACAGAGTAACATTTTCTAAATTCTAAATAAGGTAGAAACGCGTCATCACAATCTGTTAAAAGGAACCATTGCGGTCTGTTCTGAGTCTGTGGTAATCAATGGCATGCCACACGGTTAATACATAGACATTAGGTATATGTATTAACCGAATAACTCCCCCCTTCCTCTGTTGTTCAGACAAATAGGTAGTCCCGCCCTAAACTTACCCCACTGGCTAAGCCAATGTTGTTGTGTTGGTAAGTAAAAATAAACTGACAGTAATTACATTTGGGGGTCGCTAGTGGTGCAAAAATTACACACTGCACCTTTACACACTGCACCACACACACACACACACACACACACACACACACTCTGATTACAAACAGACAAGCTATCACACATTTAATCTTGCCCTGAACGAACCTCTCACTTTCCCTCATCACTCTCACTCATCAATAGTGTGTGTTTGTGATTCTCTGTGTGTGTATGTGAATGTGTGTATGTATTTTGTTTACACTTTGTCTGTCACCACCATGGCTCATTGGCTGAGTCTTTGAGTTATGTGTGATATTGTGTGTTTACAATTCTTCACTCACCAGTACATCCTACTGGCCTGAATCTAGAGTAGTGTCGTGTGTGTGTGTGTGTGTGTGTGTGTGTGTGTGTGTGTGTGACACTGGCGCCGTCTGTCTGCTGTGGAAAAGTAGTGCTCTACAAGACCCCATATTATTTTTGTTACATTTTCTTTTGTCCTCTGTGGGTCTCTCTTAAACTGTATGTATGTATGTCACATAGTTGGTGAAAGAACATGGTTTCAAGCAGTTGTCATGGTCTGTTTATTATGCATAAATCATATGCAGTTAACATGCTTAAAATTTAAGGCTTCAAGGCTTGTTTATCTATCTATCTATCTATCTATCTATCTATCTATCTATCTCTCTGTCTGTCTGTCTGTCTGTCTGTCTGTCTGTCCATCTGTCCGTTTGTCTGTCTGTCTGTCATGGCATAAGATCACCACATGCAGGGACAGGTTTATGATTTCTGAGGCCCCAAGCAACCGACCAACCCGGGGCCCCATTTCAAAAATGTTGTTTAAAAAGTTACATAAAATTGTTTTTAAATCATAATTTTAAATACATCCTATCAGCCGTTGTAGTCAAGTACATTCAGAATGTTTAATGAAATAAAAGTCTTGTTCAGGATAATTAACGTATGTTTCCCAGTTTTTTCGACAATACAGAGATAAAAAAAGCAATATTTACCTACATATATTTTTCCAAAACATTTATTTATTTATTTATTTTTTATTTTTATTTTTTATGAACAGGGTGTTCAAAACCTACTACATCACTCACTAACATTTTGGAATTAAGTTGTTATTTATTATTATTATAACCCAACAATTATTCATTGTTGTCAAGTTTTTCATTATAATACAGTATGATACAGTATTATTATTATTACTTTGAGGATTTGTTGTATATAATAGTAATATATTTCTGTCTTATTTACTTTACTTTCACCTGGAGCTTATATTCTAATGCTTCAGTGTATTGTTCATCATGTTGCAAAAGGCTGTATTTTATGTAAGCATCGTAGGCAACATTCGTAACAGTAACAGTAAACATACAAGACATAGCAGCCCCTCAGCACACTAGCGCAGAAGAGAAAAAACAAACATTGCCGTTTATCAAGCGCTGAAACTTTGCTTGGTGCAGAATAATCTGGAAAAATTTTAAACTTTGTAACAGTCACCTCTTTGCAACCTAAACTTGTTCAAAATGTTAAATCTTTGTGACACCCACACTAAAAACAATCTAGACACCGCTACTGACCACATGTTGTGAAACTAATATCACACACATACACACATGTTGGTGCGGCTATCCTTATGAGGACTCTCCATAGACATAATGATTTTTATACTGTATGAACTATAGATTCTATCCCCTAACCCTACCCCTAAACCTAACACTCACAAAAAACGTTCTGCATTTTTACATTTTCAAAAAAACATTGTTTAGTATGTTTTTTAAGCGATTTGAATTATGGGGACACTAGAAATGTCCTCATAAACCACATTTATAGCATAATACCCTTGTAATTACCAGTTTGTAACCTAAAAAAATGTCCTCGTAAACCTCCCATACACACTCACACACACACACACACACACACACACACACACACACACACACACACACACATTTAGTAATAATGCTGATTTTGTGTTGTTGTTTTTTTTTTACCAATCTAACTGCATGAAACTGGACTGATAGCAGGGTGAAAGGCAATGCGCCATGAATGTGTTTTCGTGTGTCCTTGTGTACTCAAAGTGTACTATGAGAGACCTAAAGCTTTTCCCTAGTACACACTCACCCATTCCTGTCCCGAGTCCCTTGCGAACATCCTGCTCTGACAGTGGAATCCTGCTGGGTCACGACAGAGGTCAAAGTGCATGAGTGTGTGCGTATTTACACTAAAAGTCTGAGTGATACTGGTTTTAGCATGAAAATGGTGAATGAATTATGTGTTTTTAAAGGGGTCATATCATAAAAAAAGGCATTTTCCTTGATCTTTTGAAATAAAAGAATTGTACTATTGTACAATAAACTGCAAAAACGTCTCATTCTGAAATCCTGTGTAATAACACTCAGGCTGTGGGTTTGCTGTTAGGTGTTGAACTCTTTCATTTCTAAAGACCAAGGACAATCTTAATACAGTCCACATCCTAAAACCTAACAATTTACACATCAGAACAAAATCCACTTGGAAAGCAAATCATATTTCTGGCTTTTGGTCTTCTTTTAAATATTCCTGTTTTAATTTCCCCATTAAAATAAAAATGTATCACCCTTTAAAATTATTGATTGGTTTAAAACCAGTTTAAAAAGTTAATCTGTTGAAACTAAGCTGCAAATATGACATGTTCTGAAACCCGAAAACATTAACATATCTTCAACCACATTTTTTTAAACTTTATGTAGTCTTGAAAGCACAGCAGCAAACATGGCCTGTTCAATTCTTAGACAATAATAGGATGGATTGACAATGGTCTTGAAAACACTAAATTATGGCTTTTTGGTGGAATTTGTTTTTTTTTACTAGCATCATAAGTGGAAAAAATTTAAACCATTAAATAATGTATAACATGACTCCTTAAAAGGAATAGTTCACCCAAAAATGAAAATTCTCTGATCATTCACTTATCCTCATGCCATCTCAGCTGTATGACTTTCTTTCTTCTGCTGAACACAAATTAAGATTTTTAGAAGAATATTTCAACTCTGTAGGTCCATACAATGCAAGTGAATAGGTACCAAAATGTTGAAGCTCCTAAAATCACATAAAGGCAGCGTAAAAGTAATCCAGTGGTTAAATCCATATCTTCTGAAGTGATATGATAAATGTGGGTGAGAAACAGATAAATATTTAAGTAATTTTTACTTTTTTTTATTTTATTTTTTACTCCACTTTCACTTTCACATTCTTCTTTTGTTCTTGGCGATTCACATTTTTTGTGCCACCTACTGAGCAGAAAGTAGAATTTATAGTAAAATTACTTAAATATTGATCTGTTTCTCACCCACACCTATCATATCGCTTCTGAAGATATAGATTTAACCACTGGAGTCATATGGATTACTTCTATGCTGCCTTTATGTGCATTTTGGAGCTTCAAAATTTTGGTACCCATTCACTTGCATTGTATGGACCTACAGAGCTGAAATATTCTTCTAAAAATCATTGTGTGTGTTCAGCAGAAGAAAGAAATTCATTCACATCTGGGATGGCATGAGTTTGAGTAAATGAGGAGAGAATTTTCATTTTTGGGTGAACTATTCCTTTAAGTGTTGTGTTTTGAGTGACGTGGAAACTATTTCTGTCCTCTCATGGGCAAAATATTCTCTCTGGGCCAGTTTTAGGGTGGAATAAACTTTGATTGAACTGTACCAAACACACAAATACATGCACATATACTGTTGAGGTGCTGACAGCGAGTGGGCACTGAAGGTCTTACCACCATCTTCCGCTGGATTTAAATACTGTGATTAAATATTAGCTTTTGAGGTGCATAACCTTCATGAGCTGCTGCTTTTCCTCTTTTTCTCTTTCTTTACAGTTTAATCTCTGTCTTTCCAGCAGCTCTTTTCAGAGTGATGTTGTGAAGGTACATAATTTCACTGTTGTTGTAGCGCATTCTCTAACCTTGCCTTTTCCAACTCTATCTCTATCTTTCTCTCTCCTAATTTTGCTATCTATTTCCTTTCACTAAAGAAAGCAGCTGGATTGTGTCAGGATAGAGGCTTAAAGGCTAGTGTGTGTGTGTGTTTGCTTAAATGTATGACCACACTAAAAGTCACCAGTTCTTTGCACACTGCTGCTTGAGAGAGAGAGAGAGAGACTGGGAGAGAATGGAAACACGAACAGACACACGAATACTGTCTCTTTCTTCAATCACAGTGACATCATTAAGGGTCAGTGGGCTAGCCGCAGAAAGTTCCAGAAAAAGGGTCCACTTTAATGTTAACCGTAATTAATAAGCTTGTGCGTATGTGTGTGTGTGTGTGTGAGAGAGAGAACTTTTGACGAGCTGTTAAGCAAGCTTGTATTTGAAGAAGAGATTGGGGAGGTTTTTTTGTAAAAGGCTGTTTTCAGTTGTCAGACATCAATGGTTGCTGGTGAAAAAAGAGCCTCATTGAAATTCATGGCTTGGTACCTATAGCATTGTGCATTTGGAGAGAGATTGAAAGTCTGACAGATTTCAATTAAAATTGCATTTACAAGAGATGGGAAAATGGGGGCCTGTGAAAGCATGTGTGCATGTGCATACGTATAGGTGTAAGTTTTAAATAATCAGAGACTAAATTCACCTGTTAAGTGAGAAAAAAGTTCCCTTTTGATTCAGTTCACTCGACATTGCTGTAAGCACTATGGGGAAGTGTCCTTATATGACCTTGTTGAAACCCTTATACAATCACACCAATCTTCTGATTGGCAATGGTGTCTGAGCCCTGCCCTTTTAGGCATGCAGTAGGCCTATATAAGCGGTTGCTCAGTCACCATTCCTTTAGAATTTCCTTCTTTCAACACTGCAAACTTCATCTTTGTCTTGGAACCCTTTCTACTTCGCTGTCGATATACACTTACAGCGGACGGATCTTCTCAGCAAGACACGAACAGGACGACTTTTCGCCTGTGTTCAGCGCCTGCACCGAGAGGCTTTCCACTCCTGTGTATTCCAGTGAAGAGTTCTCCACACCGCCGTTGAAGACGTTCTCGGTGAATGGGTTCTTCGCTTCAGAAGCTGGTCGTTGATAAACGCGGCGCTTCAGCAAAACTTCTCCCTGCTGCCTGGTTACTTTATCCTTTATATACTGTATATATACAATATTAACTAAAGAGCCGCTTGTGTGATACGTGTCTTTTTAAAGATGTCGTTCGCAAGTGTTTCCTATGTGAAGGGCACATTCCGCCGCCTGATGAGCACAAGAGCTGTGTTCACTGCCTGGGCTGTGCCCATGCACAATAAGCTCTCATGGAGACAGACTGCCCTTACTATGAGGGCATGAATCTCTAGACATTGCACTCTAGGATCGACCTCGTTCTAAGGGAAGATCCGGCCTCTCGTGCCCTCCCACCCGCCATTTCTTTGTTAAGTCTCAAGGGACCACATGAGGAGGCATGGCGGGGCAGTGAGGTTGAGCTGGAAGAATTAGAGGAGGATCTAATTAGATCAGGGCGCAAGCCCTGCGAGACCCCCGAACTTCCAAACTAACGTCCTCGCCTGTGCAATATGTGTGTGATAAGCTCCAGCCCTCTATTGGTGTGCACGGCCTCATTACGTTTGGCAGCTCTGATGATGGGGATGATGCTGTGTCACTTGCAGCTTCAGGAGAATTGTTCACGGAGGATGTTGCCACCCTTTCCCCCAGCGAGGATGAAGAATGTGCACACGCCATTAACAAGGAGCTTCTTTGCGTCCTCACAAGGGTGGTTGAAGAGCTCGGTCTTGAGTGGTCCCCTCCAGAAGAGCCAGAAAAGTCTTGCCTGGATGAACGTTTTTAGCTATCTGGCCGTCATCAGCAGACAGTGGTTTGGAGGAGCACACTATTCTTACCTGAGGTCCACGCAGAGCTCACAAAGACCTGGCATATGCCCTACTTTTCACACATTCAAGTCGGAGATGCTGCCATCCTCACTAAAGTGGACCACGCCGAGGAAAAAACTACTCAAAGATTACCCCGGTGGAACAGACAGTCGCAGCTCACCTCTGCCTTAATACTGCCATGGGATGCCCTGCCCATCCCTCCAAGCTGTGTCAACTGACGTCCGCACTGGCTGGAAGAGCTTATACAGCAGTGGGCCAAGCTAGTTCAGCACTCCACAGCATGTCAGTGCTCCAGGTTTTTCAAGCTAAGCTCCTCAAACAAATGGATGAGCAAGGTCCCGATCCAGAACTGTTCAAAGAGCTCCGCACCGCTACAGATTTGCCGCTGCGAGCAACGAAAGCTACTGCTCAGGCCATCTGCAAAGTGATGAGCAGTCTGGTGGTTCTGGACCGGCATATTTGGCTAACTCTCACAGAGATGCGTGACACAGAGAAAGCTGCCCTCCTATAGCGAGCAAATCAATAAACCCGCTGCATGAATGCGTGGCAAGCCCTCACAAGCATGTCAGACTGGGTGTTAAAAATTATCGAGCCTGGTTTTCATTTCAGTTTGTATGTCAGCCACCTCGCTACACCGGCATTTTGCAATCTGTGGTCCAACCACAGGATGCTCCGGTGTTGCGCGCAGAGATTCACAGTCTCCTTGAAAAACAACACAGCAGGGTTTACAGATGTTATTTTCTTGTTCTGAAGATTGACAGTGGGCTTCGGCCTATTCTAGATCTGAGACGCTTGAATCACGCGCTCACGAAGTGCCCATTCAAAATGATAACTCAGAAATAGATCTTATTGCACATGCGTCCTCAGTACTGGTTTGCATCAGTAGATCTGAAGGATGCGTACTTTCCTGTGCCAACTGCACCACATCACAGGCGGTTTTTGAGATTCGCGTTCGAGGGAACTGCGTATCAATTCAAAGTCCTTTCTTTTGGCCTGTCTCTGGCTCCCCGCACATTCACGAAATGTATCGATGCAGTGCTCGTCCCATTGAAAATGAATGGTGTGCATGTTTTGAATTACCTCAACGATTGGCTATTACTAGCCCAATCAGAGGCACTAATGAGCGAACACAGAGACCTGCTGCTTTGCCATCTGAAAAGTCTGCTTCTGAATGTCAATTGAATGTCAATGAAAAGAACACTTTACCCAAGCCAGTAAATCTCCTTTTTAGGGGTTCGTCTTGACTCCATGAGCATGCGTGCGCAACTGACATAGAGCGCGTACAGACCATTCTTCAGTGTCTGTCTCAGTTCAAACTGGGGAAAACATTGCCACTGAAGTCATTTCAGAGAATGCTGAGTTTTATGGTGGCAGCATCTGCCATTATACCGTTAGGTCTGTTACACATGAGACCGCTCCAGTACTGGCTCAAGCGGCACTTTCCACATCGCGCCTGGAGCCTCGGGCACATGCCCATCATGGTCATTTGCTGCTGTCTGGCTGCTCTAGCACGATGGACAGCACTGGACTTCTACCAACAGAATGTTATGCTGGGTCAAATTTTCAGAAGAAAAGTGGTGACCACAGATGCATCCAACAGAGGTTGGGACGCGTTGTGTGATGGACACCTGACTTTCAGCATCTGGACAGTCTTTCTAGCTTTGAGAGCTTTTCATTCCGTAATTGTGAATCACCATGTTCTGATTTGTTCAGACAACACAACAGTAGGGCCATACATAAATTGTCAGGGCGGATTCCGATCGCCACATTTAATGAGCATGACACAACACCTCCTCCAATGGAGCGGGCGTCATCTCCTCTCATTGTGTGCGACACATGTCCCAGGCCGTCTGAATTTCGGAACAGATCTGTTGTCACACCAGGGAGTATTACCAAGGGAATGGAGACTTCATCCTCAGACAGTGATTAGGATTTGGGAAATATTCAGCAAAGCAGAAGTCAACCTATTCGGCTCCTTGAAGAACGGCCACTATCCCCTCTGGTACTCCTTGTCCCAAGTCCCGCTGGGCGTGGACACTCTGGCTCACAAGTATGCGTTTCCCCCAGTGCGCCTCCTTCATTCTGTCATCAGCAAAGTCAGAGAGGACATGGAAACAGTTCTGTTAATTGCGCCAAAATGGCCCAATCAGTCCTGGTTTCCGAAGATGACAGAAATACTAGATGGCCCTCCATGGGAAATACCGCTGAGGAGAGACCTTCTCTCTCAAGCGCAAGGCATGATTTGGCATCCCCAGCCAGAGCTGTGGAACCTACATGTGTGGCCCCTGAACAGAGCACATCGGACGAGCCAGAATTAGCTCAGTCGTGATGAATACCATTTTACAGGCTAGAGCATGTAAAGAGATTCCTCTACGCACTTAAATGGTGCGGGTTTGCAAATTGGTGCTCTTCATGTGGTAAAGACCCAGTGAATTGCCCCGTAACTGAGATTTTGACATTCCTTCAAGGGCGCTGGACGCTGGCCTTACCCCATCAACGCTCAAGGTTTATGTAGCGGCTATCTCAGCATGCCACGCCCTGTCATAACCTAGTCATAAAGTTCCTTAGGGGAGCGAGGTGTTTGATCCCCCCTCGCCCTGCTATGGTGCCGACTTGGGACTTGAATCTGGTGCTGAAGGCACTCACAACTCTCTGTTTGAGCCACTGGAATCTGTTGAGCTGCGGGTGCTTTCCTTAAAGACCGCACTTCTATTGGCTTTGGCCTCATTTAAACGGGTTGGTGACATGCAGGTGATTTCGACTGACTGTTCATGCCTGGAGTTTGGTCCAGATCTGTCAAAATCCATCATTAAACCTAGAAAAGGCTACGTGCTTAAGGTTTTCTCAACGCTCTTCAGGGCTTAGGTGGTTCGTTTGCAAGCCTTCTTTCCCCCACCATTTAATTCAGATGAAGAACAATCTATGCATAGGTTATGCCCGGTGAGGGCTTTGCATACATATGTTGAGCGCACCCGTCAGTTTAGGCTGTCAGATCAGCTCTTTATTTGTTATGGAGGAAGCACAAAAGGAATGTCCGTCTCCAAACAAAGGCTCTCTTGCTGGATCATTGATGCAATCGCCCTCGATTACGAATCGCAGGGCGCAAATTGCCCTATTGGTGTCAAAGCACATTCAACCAGAGGCATGGCCTCTTCAGTGGGCGTGGACAAATGGTGTGTCCTTACAAGACATACAGGTGCATCTCAATAAATTAGAATGTCGTGGAAAAGTTCATTTATTTCAGTAATTCAACTCAAATTGTGAAACTCATGTATTAAATAAATTCAATGCACACAGACTGAAGTAGTTTAAGTCTTTGGTTCTTTTAATTGTGATGATTTTGGCTCACATTTAACAAAAACCCACCAATTCACTATCTCAAAAAATTATAATACATCATAAGACCAATAAAAAAAACATTTTTAGTGAATTGTTGGCCTTCTGGAAAGTATGTTCATTTACTGTATATGTACTCAATACTTGGTAGGGGCTCCTTTTGCTTTAATTACTGCCTCAATTCGGCGTGGGATGGAGGTGATCAGTTTGTGGCACTGCTGAGGTGGTATGGAAGCCCAGGTTTCTTTGACAGTGGCCTTCAGCTCATCTGCATTTTTTGGTCTCTTGTTTCTCATTTTCCTCTTGACAATACCCCATAGATTCTCTATGGGGTTCAGGTCTGGTGAGTTTGCTGGCCAGTCAAGCACACCAACACCATGGTCATTTAACCAACTTTTGGTGCTTTTGGCAGTGTGGGCAGGTGCCAAATCCTGCTGGAAAATGAAATCAGTATCTTTAAAAAGCTGGTCAGCAGAAGGAAGCATGAAGTGCTCCAAAATTTCTTGGTAAACGGGTGCAGTGACTTTGGTTTTCAAAAAACACAATGGACCAACACCAGCAGATGACATTGCACCCCAAATCATCACAGACTGTGGAAACTTAACACTGGACTTCAAGCAACTTGGTCTATGAGCTTCTCCACCCTTCCTCCAGACTCTAGGACCTTGGTTTCCAAATGAAATACAAAACTTGCTCTCATCTGAAAAGAGGACTTTGGAACACTGGGCAACAGTCCAGTTCTTCTTCTCCTTAGCCCAGGTAAGACGCCTCTGATGTTGTCTGTGGTTCAGGAGTGACTTAACAAGAGGAATACGACAACTGTAGCCAAATTCCTTGACATGTCTGTGTGTTGTGGCTCTTGATGCCTTGACCCCAGCCTCAGTCCATTCCTTGTGAAGTTCACCCAAATTCTTGAATCGATTTTGCTTGACAATCATAAGGCTGCGGTTCTCTCGGTTGGTTGTGCAACTTTTTCTTCCACACTTTTTCCTTCCACTCAACTTTCTGTTAACATGCTTGGATACAGCACTCTGTGAACAGCCAGCTTCTTTGGCAATGAATGTTTGTGGCATACCCTCCTTGTGAAGGGTGTCAATGATTGTCTTCTGGACAACTGTCAGATCAGCAGTCTTCCCCATGATTGTGTAGCCTAGTGAACCAAACTGAGAGACCATTTTGAAGGCTCAGGAAACCTTTGTAGGTGTTTTGAGTTGATTAGCTGATTGGCATGTCACCATATTATAATTTTTTGAGATAGTGAATTGATGGGTTTTTGTTAAATGTGAGCCAAAATCATCACAATTAAAAGAACCAAAGACTTAAACTACTTCAGTCTGTGTGCATTGAATTTATTTAATACACGAGTTTCACAATTTGAGTTGAATTACTGAAATAAATGAACTTTTCCATGACATTCTAATTTATTGAGATGCACCTGTATGTTTGGCAGCAGGATGGTCCCCACAAAACACGTTCACGAGGTTTTATAACCTGGATGTGGCGTCCATCTCCTCACAAGTCCTCTCCGTATAGAATGCTTCTTACTTTCAAGTGGGTGAGTCCAAGCCCTTATTACGGGTGGGCTACTGACTATAATCAACACAGCCACCTAATTATATGCTGTTGAACTGCTTCCTTTTAAGTCATAAGCACTTCCATGAGAAATAAACCTACTTTCCCAACCTTGTTGTGAGAGGGTTAATAATCCATACTGTGTATATCTATATGGTTTATATAGATCCCAGACTACATTAGTTTCCATCTGGTATCCTCCACATGGGACTATTCATATACACTTTAATATGATTTATAAGTCATCTGCCTGTGGCATGTAACTCCTTATGAATATAACTATTTAGTGTTATAACTCTGGGAGTGTAATGTCACGCAGTGTGGCATGATGGGATATCGTTCCCCATAGTGCTTACAGCAATGTCGCGTGAACTGAATCGAAGGGAACATCTCCGGTTACACATGTAACCTCAGTTCCCTGAGATGAAGGGAACGAGACATTAAGAAAGCTGGCCGCACTACTACTTCAGAGTTTTATAATATGAGTGACTCACTCTTGTCCCTCAGTCAGAAAATTCTGAAGAAATGGTGACTGAGCACTCGCTTATATATAGTGTCTACTGCGTGCCTAATAGGGTGGGCCTCAAACACCATTGCCAATCAGAAGATTGGCATGATTGTATAAGGGTTTCAACAAGGTAGTGTAAGGACACTTAACATAGTGCTTACAGCAATGTCTCGTTCCCTTCATCTCAGGTGTAACCGGAGACGTTTTATCTCATCTTAAGTCCTAATGCAGGGATCCCGAGACATGTTTTTAAAGTTTAAGCAATGTTTAACTTGACATAGTGACTTAAAAATGTTATTTATGACATAACACAACCAAAGTGAAATGCTTCAAAAGTGTCTGTCTAATGCATGTGTACAATGACTCGTCATTCGAAAAGCCTTTAGAATAAATTGCTAAATTAAATTGCTAAATGGATTTCTGTGGACAGTAGGCCATTGTAATTATCTGAATTATTATATTTATAATATATATTATATTTATAATTATTTAATCATTATATATAGAATTATTGTTATTTGAGGGCCTTTCTGAGGAAAGTTTTATATATATATATATATATATATATATATATATGATTAATTGTGATTGGTTCAATTAATTAATCAGCTTTTCAGCAATTCGATTAAAATTTGTAATTAAATGTCAGCCCTAGTTTTGCTAAAACTGTTAAAATCTAACTGATATGATTGCTAACCTTGTTAAAAATAGACTTCAGCCACTCTTTCCTAATTTGGGATGTTTCGGGAGGATATGCAGAGCTGCAGGTGCTACTTACAGAAAGGCACAGCACAAGGTTTTGTGAACTTTTTACTGGTAACAAAATTTTGTTAAGTTACAAAAGTTCGGAAGGAGTGGTTTTTGCAGCTCAGTTTCAGTCTTTTTGGAGCGGGTAGGAAGTTTTCAGTTCTGAAAGTTACAATATGTTTTCATAGTACATTGAAGTCTTTTATTTCTACATTTTTTATTTCTCAGTATATGACCCCTTTAATAAAGTCAGCATTCCAGCTGGTAACAATTGAACACATCAGAACAAAATCCATTACATCCAATCCATGTTGTCAGCTTTTGTTCTTCTCTTAAACAGTCCTGTATTAGTCTCCCCATTATAATAATAATACCACTTCACCCTTTAAAAAGTTTAGTCTGTCTTCAGAGGTATTTAAATTCAATATTGTCCACATTATGTTGACATGCCGACCTACAAAACCGATTCCATCCTTTTCTCTCCATCTATGGACATTAAGCCAAGCTCGGCTACTTTGATGGACCAGAGGAAACGTTGTGTTAAACTGAACTGTATTTGTTGTATAAATTATTATACGTTAGACTTTAAAAGGGGGCTTCCCTTTTGACATTGCATGTGGGGCTTTTAAAGCACTTCTTTTAAGTGGTGGGTTTATGGGTAACAGTGCACTCAGAGTGTATACTTGTGCCTGATATTAAACACAGGCACATGTATGCGTGCATGGGTCTACTCTCTCTCTCTCTCTCGCTCTCTCTCACACACACACACACACACACACACTTAAAATTCCCCTAATTCCCATTTTCTCTCACTTTGCTGAGTGCCACACTGACAGAACGAGCTGAAAGGGGTCACTTTCATTTATCTTCCTCTCTGTGTTCTAATTACTGAAATAACAGCTGTATGGGTGGGTTTAAAACATGCAGTCGGGCCATGGGTCTTACTGGATCTCCAACACCTCCGGTTAAAACAGCGTCAAGCCCTGGGCAGCTCAATCAAATGTCTCACACTAGTATTACTGTAACTTTATGGTCTCTCTTTCTCATGTGAATCACTTGATCTAAACTGGGACAGTGTGCATGTACTGTAGCGGTGTATCTAAAGAGGTGATGAGCAGAGCAGTATAAAGACTGATGCTGCACATACAGATGGAGTCAGTATATCTCTTGTGCTGGGATGTTATGTGGAACATGGGTGCACTGAAAACTCACTTTATATTTGGTGACTCAGCAGAACCTTCTACTGTCTTTAGCACTTTATTCTACCTTAACTAGAGCAGTGTTTCCTGATAACAACCAGAACTGAAAATTGACTTACTTGGCAAAAGGAAGAGAGAGAAAGAAAAAAAAGTGTAAATGGCAACAAAAACCGTACCATACATTTAATTTAATTATTTATTTTAAAATTAATTTAATTATTTATTTTATTTTAAATGGTTAATTAAGTTTAAGTGGTATAACAAACTGTAAATGTATCAAATGTATATTAATTTATATTAAATTGTAACTTTATTTTTATTCAATTTTACTATAATTTATTTATCAATCTTATTATAATCTTTTTACAAATTTTAATTGTATAACAAATTAAATGTAAAATAAATTAAAATGTTATTAAAAAAGTTTAAATGTAAGTTTTTTTATTTTAATTTAATTATTTTTAAATTGATTGTACATGTTTGTAAATATGTATGTATATTGTTACAAACACTGACAATGTAAAGCTTCTTTTTTTTTTTTACTCCAAAAAAGCTTCTTGAAACTAGAAAGTGTTTGTAGCCTGTAGGCTTGGCTTACCTGCTCGAGAAAAAGTAAAACAATATGTCTTTTAGAGGTCTATATTTCAATTTTTTTTATTTTATTTTTTTTAGTTTATCCTCTTTTCTCCCAATTTGGAATGCCCAATTCTCACTACTTAGTAGGTCCTCGTGGTAGCGCAGTTACTCACCTCAATCCGGGTGGCGGAGGAGAAGTCTCAGTTGCCTCCGCTTCTGAAACCGTCAATCCACACATCTTATCACGTGGCTCGTTGTGCATGACACAGCGGAGACTCACAGCACGGTATGGTTCATGCTACGAGAACCCCTAATCACGACCACAAGGAGGTTACCCCATGTGACTCTACCCTCCCTAGCAACCGGGCCAATTTGGTTGCTTAGGAGACCTGGCTGGAGTCACTCAGCACACCCTGGATTTGAACTCACGACTCCAGTGGTGATAGTCAGCGTCAATAATCGCTGAGCTACCCAGTCCCCTATATTTCAATTATTTAAATAGTTAGTTTGGATTGTAGTAGACAGAATATGGAACAATCAGCCAATCACAGGCAAACTTTTTCTGTCACTCAGGATAGACAGAATAAATCTCTATAGTCATTCATAGTTCCACACATTCATGACATACACACACTCTCACACTCTTGGGTGCGAAATACGGCAGATCTCTTGATGGCATTCTCCAGAATCCTCGTTAATTAGGAACATCAAGGTGTCCTATGGGTCGCAAACAGAAAAGCAGCCCTTATTCTGCTCTGGCCTGAGAGCACTCAACGTCTCTCAAGAGGCGGCAGAAACCGCCATGTTTCCACGGAGACTTGCTTTTGTGTACACACACATTCTTCGCTCATTGTTTGGCCTTAAGATGAGGAGGATGTCCATTAGGGTTCCTCGCTGTCATTCCTGGTCTGTCTCTTTTATTCAGCCCTTTTATGCTGTCGTTTTGTTTAGGAAAAGAGCAGGATCCGCTGTGGATGGTGAAAGATGCCTTGTTAGATAACCACACTTTGCTCTACTTTTGAGATCAGAGGGAAAGAACAAAATAGGGAGAAAAAGCAAAGAAAGAAAAGAGTGGACTGTCATTTTATGCCTTTTTGTTAGATTACTTTTCAGAGAAATACAGCAACTTTCCATGAATATGATACCAGCATTTTTCACGAATACGGTACACTTTGGTGTCCTATGACTTTTTTTTCTTTCTTTTTTTTTAAGCATCAGAGAGAAAATAAAGAAGACAGAAAGTAAAAATATAGAGGTGGGAGGAGACATTTTGTAATCAGAGAACGAAATGTAGAAAATGAAAAAGGATTGTGAATGTTTGCTGAACATGTTGTCCGTGGAGAGAGTCTTTGTGTGCGGCTCCACGGGTCAGCCGAGATGTCAGTGTTGTTCTGTGTGTGAAAAAGGTTCTGTGGCAGAATCATTACACTAATTTACACCACTCATAAAAATCACATGCTCATCTCAATGAGGCTGTCAGTGCAGTGATTGTAATGGGACTGTTTGTCTTTCTTCCTCTCTCTCTCTCTCTCTCTCTCTCTCTCTGGGTAGATGGGATGAACTGTATGAATAAGGACCATGGCTGTGCGCATATCTGCAGAGAGACTCCCAAAGGCGGGGTGGCGTGTGAGTGCCGCCCAGGATTTGAGCTGGCAGAAAATCAGCACGACTGCAAACGTATGTACCAACTTCGATAATCTTCTGAATCTCATTCTGTGCTCTCTCAGAGGAGCGTTCGCACAAGACATATTCCTGCATTAAAATCAGCAAAAGGGAATGCAACGGAAATGAATAGAAGTCATGCTTATAGGTGCATTAACTAAATTACAACATTGCTAATATAAACACTCTGTATACTTGTACATATGTAAATATACTTATTCTGCCCCCAGATTCAACTGATTGGTCCATTGTTTTAAAACTGACATTGTTATGCTGTGCTAAGACTATTGACCTGTTTATAACTTGACCTGGTGTCTTAAAAATGCAGCGCTTATGGTGCTTAAAATGCAGCGAGACATGGCGCAACAGCTTATGACTTCACAAAAAATAAACGTAACATAAAATATCACATACCATTACTTAGAGGAGGTGATTATCTTTTAAACGAGCCCACACAATCAGGCAGTCAGATGCATAGATCATTAGATAATCCACACAAAGCACAATGTTAAATATGGCCACCAGGAGATGGTGGCAAGTACTTAATATAGACTCAATGATGGAGACACATTGAGTCAAATGACACTCATTCTGTGAAATCTCTTTACTGAAATCATGTCTCCGTGCTATGCGAACCTTTAGTCATGTTGTGTTTGCTTGTGTAATTAGTTCTTATTTACTATTATTATGTTTTATTTGTTTGGAGACATTTTTGTACACTAGGATAAATTATTTTTGTAATGCTATAACTTTTGATTGCTTTGTCGTATCCACACAGCATTTTTCTCAGTTACAGTGGACATGACTGGGAACAGCAGTTTTTCGGTGCCACCTTATTTACACCCAGAGGAACAGTATATAATGTCAAATCAGGAAAATAAGAAAAAGAGTAAATTTTTAGCTATTTTTTTTTCAGCTCTTTCTTAGGCTGAGAGTCTCAGAATTTAACATATATCATTATCATCATTATCATATCTATATCTTTAAAAAAAACTGAAAAGTTTTCTTTACAATGATACTAAACACTTGACCTTCCTTGTTTTTGTTTTTTGTTGTTGTTTTTTTTTCCCGAGCTATAGGCCTTTAATTTTGGGGATGCCACTGAACCAGGAAATCTTTAAAAACACTATCAGAGCTTAAAGGATGGAATCCTTTGACCCAGAAACACATTTTTATCTAATTTACATAAAAAGGAAAGTCTCAGACAAAATTGAAATGATTATGTCTTGCAAAGGTTAAAGTACAAACATAATATATCATTACAAAGCTAAGGCTTTCTTTTATTACCTTATTGCATAAAACTTAAAATGTGTTTCTGTCATTGTGAAACAAAATGATGGAGCAGGTCACAACTGCTTAGTGCACCTTTAAAACGGCCACATTATTAATTTAGATTCCAGTTATAAATTATAATGTCAGCATGTATAATTGATCTCATCTGAGTTAATGGCACTTGTTTAGATTCTCTTCAAGTGTTATGAAAAACCCTTTAGTTTTTCCTTTCTGTGCCACAAAATGAAACTTAGGATATACGGTATGTCAGAGAAAAACTGCCTGTGGAATCAGAGCTAAACAACAGGTTTACAGATTATTTCAAGCCTGCCTTTTAATACTGACTTCTCCTTAAACAAACCACCTCAGCCACCGATCTGTCAAGGACATATTAGTTACAGTGCTGTGGTTCTGGCCTAAACATCTGGAGAACTTTCATCTTCGATTTGGCATTATTCTATTTTTAATTTAAGAGCTGGTACAAGATTTACCAAAGTCCTTGAAACTCCTTTTCATCAAAGTATCAGATCATGTTCTGGAAGTGGAATGTTTGAATGGTCTCTTTGTCTACATGTTTCAGTGTAACTGTTGAAGAAGTGAGTGTGAACAAACAGAACTTTTCTAATTTGTAAGTCACTTTTGATAGTAAATGTAACTATAAATGTTTTTGATTGCACAAAATTGATTTAATTGGATTTGACACCTAAACATGTGGGGTGGGAGATCTTATTAACAGCCTTTTATTGGGATTTGAGACTTCTTGACAACGTTTGACATTTCAAGTGTGCATTTGTATGTAAAGACTGATTCCTAATTTGAATACTTAGTACAGAAAGCATGTACTGCACTGGCAATGATAAATTATAAAGTATAAAGTGTAAAGTTTGAAGTTTGTCAGTACACCAAAATTGTACATCAAAATACTGCATCATAAAATTGCATTGTTATACTGCATCGGATAACTGTCTGTCTCAAACAAATCCTTTTGCATAGTGCAAATGGTAAAATAAGCAATATTAGCCTTAAACAACATACTTTATACTAGGTGTCTTTAACTACTATGTACTAACATGAAAATACATAAAATACAATGTATTTTTTGTGTAACTAAATATTATTCTGCAAAATTCTCATTTGCTGCTACTAAGGTTGAGGTACAGGTAGGTTTAGGATTAGGGTTAGGGTTAGGGTAGTGTTAGGTTTGGGGTTAGGGGTAAGGTTAAGTGTAATTACAGATTTGTTTAAATGTAGGTACTTTAAATGTAACTATGATGCAGCAACAAGTATGTACTTAATAAGTACATTGAATCAAATGCTTAAGTACATAGTAGTTAAAAACACCTAAAATTATGTGGGCCCAAACATGCATTGATGCATACTTTGCTTAGAAGAGACCTGTGACCTATTATTGGGTCCTGACCCACTATTTAAGAGAGTTTGTGTATAAGTGTACTTTGTATAAAGGGGTGTCCATGTTGGTACACTTTTTTTCAACACTCCTCACAGTTGTTGTGTGTTACCAGTGACATGTAACTATGGAAATGGTGGTTGCCAACACACGTGCGATGACACAGACGTGGGGCCCGTATGTGGATGTCATCAGAAATATGCCCTTCATTCGGACAGCAAGACCTGCATTGGTGAGTCTCATACTGTACACAAACAAACACATCACTTAGTATAAATACATTAAGGTTGACCTACATGTATTAAACTGCTTGGTCATTTGTGCAAGTCTAGCTTCTCTATAGTGAAGGTCTACTGGGAAGGAAATGGCCATTGCAATCTCCACGCACACTCTACCAAATCTTGGCCTCATAATTTTTACACAATGAGAGTGTGGGAGAGAGAGAGAAGAGAAGAGAGGGAGAAGGGGATGGTGGGGTGGTAGTGCTCTGCACTTTACCAGGGTTATGAGTGAAGGGCTGTTTCAACAAACATTCTGTCCCATTTGTCAGAAGGAGTTTTTGTAGGCCAGCTGAATGGTCCATATCGTGCCTGCGGTGAGAAAGTACATTGGGTTTGAGAAGGGAAAACTCTTGCACGGCTAACCCCAAAGATTGGCCTCATGTCTCATAGACAAATCTGTATGTTCCAGCCCATGTGGCATCCGTGAAAGAACCAACACCTTGTGGAACTAAAGGAAGAAAATTTGAATTCCCAAAAATGTATTAACTCATCCTCATGTCACTCCAAACCCGTATGACAACCTTTCTTTCCATGGGACACAAAAGGAGATGCTTGGCACAATTTTAGGGTGCGGTTACACGAGACTTTGCACTCCATTCACTTCCATTCAAATGCATTTGAATGTAGAAGACCAGAAACGCAAGCTCATGTGTGGAAAATTCACATTGTGCTGCATACCAAATTTCAATTTTTGTGAACTTTAATGTGCAAATTTGTATGATGAGAAGATGAATAGAAGATTGAAATGTCACACACTGACCTCTTGTCTCAATACAAAGAATAAATATTTCAAAGCAAAATGTTTAAATTGTTGCAGGAAAGTGAGTAGACGGTGTATTTTAACAATTCAAGTATAATAATATTTGTTATTTGTGATTTATTATTATTACAACCAGAAGCCCTTGAGAGTAACATCATATCCTGTCCGTTAAGCCTAGTGTGACCACGACTGTAGGCACTAACAGCCTCAGTCCCTATTCACTTTCATTGTATGGTAAAAAGAGCATTTTTCAAAATTTTCTCCTCTTGTGTTCCACAGAAGAAAGTCACATGTGTTTAGAGCGACATAAGGGTGAGTAAATGACAACAGAATTTTCACTTTTGGGTGAACTAACCCTTTAAATTAATAGTTTACCCAAAAATGAAAACTCACCTTCATCCATGGAGCACAAAAGATGTCCGTATAGCTCCAAAAATGATCTAAAAAGCACATGAAAGTACCACAAAAGAAAGTAGTCACAAATCTCATTCGCGTTTTCGTACTTTCAAATATGGTGCGTCAAGATGCATTGAGTCAAGTTTGACGCCAGTGACAATGACGCGAAAACTGAGGCAAGACTAACCCCATAGATCGGTCTTGTGTGTCATAGATGAATCTAAAAATCCCAGCCCACATAGCTTTCATGAGAACTACTTGCAGTTTGTGGACAGTGCTTGCTTTAGTTCCCATGCTTGCTTTAGCAGTTAGCCGCTAATTCAATGATGGAACAGCTCATTAGTTGTGACAATGAGGGAATCACACACAGCTAATTTGGTCATTTATCTTCTCTCCTGGCTTTGATGCTCTCATTCTCCCATTCTCCCAGATACAGTTCCACAGGACTATTAAAGCAGGACTATTTTAATGTATCTTTGCTTTAGAGAAAGTACAGAGGGTAGAGAGAGAGTTTGTGGGTTGGGTGAGAGTGAGATGTGTGTGTATGTGCGTTGTGGAGATGTGCTTGATGATGGAAATTTCATCACCAGAACCTCTGTGTGCAAAACACATTCATCATACTGGTAATGGTGGAAAAGCCAACCAGTCAGCCCATGGAGTTCTGCCATATTTGCCGAAAGGGAAAACTTTATATGCCATGTGGGTAAGGCTGCATCCAGGGGCAATACTTCAGAAATGGCTTTCTTTTTTTCACACACACTCTCTATTACTTTTTAAAATTTGGAAGACAAATGACCCGCAGGTAAGTTTAGTTTTTATGCTTGTTTTCTTATGGTGAACCTCCTAGCCTCTGCAAAGTTTGACTGGAGGGAAGGATTTTTACATTGTGTTGTGCCAGCTTGTGTGTGTGTGTGTGAGAGAGAGAGAGAGAGAGAGTTAAAGACAACCTTCTAAAGAGTTCTAAGCATGTTTTTAATGTCATTTGGCAGCCATGAGTCTCTGCTGTCTCCTCTGTGAACTTTAAAATTGCAGAAATTGCTAAAACTGAAGGCCAGCTACTGCTTCATTAGTCGGTGCAAAGTTTCTCACTATTCTGTGAGTATATATACCCTGCATCATTAGTTGTTGCAAAGTTTTCCCTATTCTGTGAGTATATACGCCCCATACTAGCATTTTTGCCTTCCTTTGTCTTGCGGAACTTTTGGACCCATTTTGAACCAATTTAAAGACGGGTCAAATTGACCCACAAGACCAAGGAATTTAGTCAGTCAGTTATCATCACTTAAAGTGTAAGCTAAATATCTTCCAGACAGTGCCTGTGTGTGTGTGAGTGTGTTAAAGGGATAGTTAACTCAAAAATGAACATTCTGTCAAAATGTACTTACCCTCATGTTGTTCCAAACCTGTATGACTTTCTTTCTTCCACAGAACAATGTTAATAATGACATCTTTTTCATTCTTGGATGAACTGTCCCTTTAAGTCTTAAGAGTCTAAAACAGCAAGCATTGCTTTACAGTCCGGTTATAGGAACTTTGTAGTTGGCAGGTGGGTTTAGTAGGCTCACAAGGGCTTTTGAGTCAGTGAAGGGTCATCAGTCATGCAGAGTTGGCATCAGAGCCTGAGCATGTTTATGGACAGGAAACACATTTACATTCCATGTTACATGTGTCTCGCCACATCACCATGTGACCAATCAGATCCTCATTCTCAGGCCAAGCTATTTCTGGGGTAAGAGCTGTGTGACGTCAGATATTTTTTTTAAAGGTGCACTCAGCCATTGTTTGTTTATATTAACTTGACGGATATTGCAGTCATTTTTTACACAGCATCACCTAAAAAGTTACCAATGCCATTGTAGAAATGCGCTATTAGGCATTAGCCAGGATTATTTAATTATTTTCATCCTTTTTTTTTCTTTCTTTTTTTTTTTACTTTTTCAGCTGTCTTGGTATCGGAAGTATTTTTCCACATTACTTTTTTCCATAGGGACTTCGTGCTTCAAAGCCATGAATCAAACCAACCAGCTCTGAGGTGAATCACAACACTACAATATTTTATTTGAAGCAAAAATGTATTTTGACAATCAGACAAAAAGACAAAGAAACAAGACTGTGTACTTGATGTATTTGTCGAATTCACTGAATTAAAAACTATATAAATTTATAAAATATATAAAACTTTGGATTTAAAGTTGTTGAATATACAGTAAGTATAGAAACATTATTTTTATTTTGTTGCTGAATATTCAGATATATGCAAATATAAAAGCAGTTTAAGAGTGTAGGCATGGAGACCAAAGTGTCCGCGTCATTCACAGTGCGTCATGGGAGTGGGCGGACACTGCAGGGCTTGTTTGCCGTGCTTTGTTTGCCGTGATTCCCCAATTGGTGGATTGTTTCCCTTCAGGATCATAGTTAGTGTAGTTCTTCATCATAAATTCAGCTATTATACATATTTTGTTTTAAATATGAAGATGAAATAACAGAGACTTATGGCTTCAACTGAAGCATATACCATCGATTAACAACCTCAGAGCTCACGGTAGGTCTGTCTTTAAAAGTTTATACGTTTTCATTAAAAATATTTTGGATTTTTACATCCAGAACCAGACTGCTGCGCTTTATTGGGCTGGTTATGTGATCTTAATGTGTCGGGCCCCATCTAACGACCTACTACATGCCAGGTGCTTTCAAAATTTTGCATTTTTGAATTTTGAACATCCTTTTGACCCCAATTTGGCTACTGATACTGGAGTCTTCTTCTCATGTAAAGCACATGATTTAAAAAAAAAAAAATCAAAACTGCTATTTATTTTTTATTTGTAAAACTGAGTGCACCTTTATCTAGTTACTATTAGCCATTATTTAAATCAATATGGGACTGTTAGGAAGTCATAAGTTTTATGGTTGTAGCCTTCTGCTGACTGATTGACCAAGCATGTTTTGCATAACACTGACAACTGACCTTTGCACACAAATGCACACACATCCTCCACTGGTCAAAGAAACATCAAAATGTGTTTTGTTGTACCTGCTGATTTCCGTACACTGGAATGGCTGATTGCCGTACACTGGAATGGCTCTCTCCCACCCTGCTGCCTGTCGATCTCAATCAGCTCTTCCTTTCCAGCTTCCACGGAGCGACACCAAACGGCTGCGGTGACAAGAAGAGGAGTGTAGTGATTGATCCCACCCCATCCCTCTCTCCCTCTGTTCCTCCTCTCCCTCTATCTCTCTCTGGACTCTCGCTGTGGTCTGTATGTTCAGCTGTGCGGTGTGGGTCTGGTCTTTCCCTATGTTTAGTGATCCTTTAGGCCTTCCCTTTGCGCCTGTGTGTGGCATCTGTCATGGGCTCCTCCTCTTCCTCTTGCCTCTCTGGTGAAAGTTACTGATTGCCTGTCTTGTCTGCAATTTAAGGGTGATTCTGACAGGAATAAAGCGGTTTATTAACAAGAAAGAGTATAAAGTGTTAAAATGCACCTCTCAATTGCAGCCTGATCAACAGTAGTGCCCCCACCAATCAGAAAACAATATCCCATCTGACCAGCCAGTCACCAGTCCCGCCCCTGCCTGACCTCTGAAAACAGCCAGCCAATGGCAACTCCTCATCCTCAACCCCCACAAGCATGAACCAACTCCGTTTGCAACCTTGAATAAAAAGAGTCACATAACATCGTAAAACTGGCCTCCACTCCACTGTCATCTGTTACTCTTTTTCATTTAGAAAATTTCCATCACTTCTTCTCATTCCAGTTGCATGTTCTCTGTCTCTGTACACTCTCTGTCTTTCTTCGATTGCTCTTATTGGCTTATATATTCACTCCCTGTCATCTTAGACTAACACAAAAGCTGTCATCTGCCTGCATGGTTTTTGTCAGTGTGAAAATCTCTTGTTTACCTCTTAGTCTTTCTATTTTTTCCCCTTCTTTTTAAGTAAAAACAGTAATAGTAACCCCTGTGCTTTTTTATGGTTACTGTAGTCACATTAGAGGTAGTGATTTATTTATTTATTTAATTTCTCTATGACATCGTACTCAAGCCAACCTCTGATTGGTGGAGTCATTTAAAGGAGCCAGTCAGAGCCAAGTCTTGTAGTTCCCTTTAGACTCAAATGTATACACACATATTTATAAACACATACTGTACATTCTCTGGCACACATAGTCTTAATATCAAATGAAGCGTCCTCTAGTCATGAAGTTAGGACAAACAAATTTTCAGGGCCCAACCTTAAATGAATAGTTCACCTAAAAATTACATTTCTGTCATCATTTATAGTCCTCACCCTCATGTCATTCCAAACCCGTATTTTTTCTTTCTTCCATGGAACTCAAAAGGATATTTTATGCAGAATGTTTATGCTGTTCTTTTATATACAGTGAAAACGTTGACGTAGACTGTTGAACTACAAAAATGACAGAAAAAACACCATAAAAGCACCATAAAGTCAAATTTGCATACATTAAATTTAGCATGTTAAAGCCAGGTTTGACATCAGTTCTCGATTGTTCATGTGAGCGATCCAATGACGTTCAAAGTCACTGATGTCACACTAGGTGCAATGTGTCTTTCCGCACGATTTATTTTTAATGTATGCGAACATGAATGAGGAAATTTTTGGTCTGTTCCTCACAAAGCTATCATATGGGTTCAGAGAACTTGGAATATTGCACACCATTGTTTTATGGTCTGGTTGAATGGTGATTTTTTGTCATTTTTTTTAGCTTGACAGCTACTGTCCCCATTCACTTTTATTTTATGAAGAAAAAAAAAAGAGCATGAACATTCCACCTAAAATGTCCATTTTGTTCCGTGTAAGAAAGAAAATCATATGGTCGACATGATGGTTTGTAAATTATGACAGAATTTTCCATTTTGGCTGAACTGTTTCTTCAACACAGACCTCCACATCCTGATTGGTCCTGTTTGTCTCCACTCATTCAGGATTGGTTCCCTGAGGCCCAGAAGCCCACCCCTTCCACTCTAACACCAATCCCGTGCTTGTATCTGCATGCTCAGAAGACATTTACAATAAACATTCTCACAACACGAGCCTGGCCATAGCATCCCCATTCCCTACACTTGGACAGTGGTTTTCTGCATTGACTTGGCTGCCAAAGCCAGTTGTAATGTGTTCCATAGACAAACAGGCAACCAGCGCTGCCCCAGACTCTGTCATTCATTTACTTCTCCGCATGCCCCACCCCTCAATCTCTGTTCCTCTCATGGACCCCACCATGAGACCACTCTTTCCTCCACTCCTTCCATGTCATCCTTATCCTGTCACTGAATGTATCATGTCCTTTTGTGTTTAGTCTCATTTTCATTTCTCCTTTGTCATTTTAAAATCATGCAGTTTGTTTTTGACATGTATCCATCCCTCCCCTCTTCCTCCTTTCTGTGTCCTCCCTATGTCTCTCTGTCTCTCTATCCCTCCTCCACTGCTCGTCCTCTATGTAAACGAGTGGCCGTTTGATATGGAAGACAAGAACTACAACGGAAACGTCATAATGTCAATATCAGCCCCTCCCAGTCCAATCCACTGATTCCCTTATGTTAAGCTCCTCCCATGTCTCCATGTTTTTTCCACTTTCGGGATGTCTTGATCATTCTTTTATTTATCTATTTGTTCATGTGATTAACACTCTAACAGGGTTATTTGCGCTTCTTCATGGCTTTACACCTCTTGACTTTGGTTTGGGCTCAAATGCCAAGATGGTCAGGCAGCCTGCTTCCGGGCCTCTACGCCCAGTCGGCGTCCATGATCTGGCCGGTTTCTACCCTGTCAGCTTGTATTCTGCTGATAACGGGTCCAGCCTGTTGCGGGCGTTGATGGGTGTGGTGCCGGGGGCAGGTCAGCTTGTAGCGGGGCTGTCTGTATGGGCGATGGACTTTGGGCTTCTCATTAACCTACTCCTCCCTGTTTGTCCCCTGTCACTTGTGTTTTAGAGAAAGATGAGGCTGCAATTGAGAGCTCTGAATTCAATACCACGTCAGTAGCTGATGTGGACAAGCGGGTGAAACGTCGTCTACTTATGGGTAACTCTTTTCTTCCTCTTTCTATGTGTTGCCATGGCGCTTGTGCTTCTACCCCCTCATTTCTTTCTGTCATTTAGTTTGTTTGAGTTGCTTTTCTTTCCTTTTACCCCTCCCCCTAAGGTCTCTCATCGATATTTCCTTCTGACCCCCAAAATATTAGAGAAATGTCCTTCAAAACATGACAAGTTTCCTTTTGCACTTTCCTCAAAATGTCTTCACCATCCCCTCTCTTATCTCTGACAAAAACAACACTGAAAACTAACAATAACTGACCGCTTCCATCCACACCCATTTCCAAAGAAACAACCAAGATGGCTGCAAAAAGGACACTGGATTGCTCCACATAAGAGCCATAATAACCTTTGGAATAGTTCACCCAAAAATGAAAATTCTGTCTTTATTTACTTTAGCCTTATGTTGTTCCAAACCCGTATGACTTTCTTTCTTAAGCAGAATGCAAAAGA
Source organism: Myxocyprinus asiaticus (assembly GCF_019703515.2). Lineage (NCBI taxonomy): Eukaryota > Metazoa > Chordata > Actinopteri > Cypriniformes > Catostomidae > Myxocyprinus > Myxocyprinus asiaticus. Next base: position 24,455,856 of record NC_059388.1, read on the forward strand.
TGTTTTAAGGAATATTATTTCAATGTAATGGCCGCAGATAGTACCTCACTTTAAAGTAGGGCTGTCAATCGATTAACATTTTTAATCAAATTTATTACATAGTGTACCGATTAATTAATCAAATTAATCGCATATATAAATAATTGCTGAGAAATCCCCTCAAATAACAATAATTCAATATATAATGACAAAATAATTATAAATATAGTTACATAATTACAAATAATATATATATATATATATATATATATATATATATATATATATATATATATATATTATATATATATAATATATAATATATTATATATATAAATATATATATATATTATATAAAAAATAATATTCAGATAATTAAAATGCTTTACATTACTGTGGTAGAGGAGTTAATAATTGAGAAGACAATGCAATGAGTGGCTTTAGAATCCAATGTATAGTTAATTTGCATAATATTGAACATAAGCCAATCATTGGCCTACAGTTCACAGCAATCCATTTTGCAATCGAATTTGTCAATCAGTCCAAGATTTATTATAAGGGATTTGTCTAAGGACCTGTCAGTGTACACCTGTGTCAGACGGATGCTTTTGGAACATCTCACTTTGGTTATGTTGCATCATAAACATACCATTTTTAGGTGACTGCGTCAAATTAAACATAGTTTAATACTTAGAAAAACATGTCTTGAGATCCCTAAATTCGGATTTGCACTCCATCAAGTTATGATGCAAGAATGCATCCTTGTGTTGTGCTCTCTGCTGAAGGATTGTTTTGTTCTCTGTATAAGCTGTGCATTGCCTATACAGCTGAAGTTTTGCTTACTGCCCCCTGGAGAAAACAGGTGGTACTTCAAGCTTGAATTGCTTGAATTTTATTACGATCTGGGGACATGATTAATTGCGTTAAAAAAATGTAACGCATTATTGAACTCATATTTATTGTATAATTGATCGCATTGAATTAACGCGTTAAATCGACAGCCCTACTTTAAAGCTTAAAAAAGGATCCAAAAGTATAATCAAAGTATTTAATGCGATTTGTGCATCAAATTCCAAGTCTTCTGAAGGCATATGATAGGTTTTAGTGAGAAACAACCCAAAATGTATGTAGTTTTTCAGTAAAAATCTTTGCATGTTCACGCTCTCACAGCACAATTGAACATTCAACAGGTGTCAAGATTTTCAATTAATAATTATATTTATTTATCACACATTATACATATACAGTGAAAATAATTTTTTCACATATCCCAGCTAAGCTGGGGTCAGAGAGCAGATAGGGTCAGGGACCTTGCTCAAGGGCCCAACAGTGGCATCTTAGCAGTGCTGGGGCTTGAACCCCTGACCTTCTGATCAGTAACCCAGAGCCTTAACTGCTGAGCCACCACTGCCCCTTTTTTTTTTACTTTATAAAGTGATTCACTATCAACACCATTGTATTAAAACGATGGAACAAGATGTTCATTAAAATATCTTTTGCGTAGCACATAAAAATAAAAATACAAATAAAAAAGTAATTCAAGTTTGGAACAACATGAAAGGTGAGTAAATTATGACAGAATTTTTGCGTGAGCTATTCCTTTAAAACAACAAATCCTTCCTTTTCCAGACACATTTCACTGAACAAATCCTGCATAGCTGCTGTAAGACTTACAACTGTGCAACAAGATTAGCTGCAATTAGATCATTTTAAGCAGTGATTAGTTGATCTGGCAGAACATTTGTGGGCTAAACACTGAACAGAAAATCGCAAGATAATTTTATGGAGAAAGAATGACATGAGGTTTGGTCCAGCACTTTCCACATCATAGGATCCTGTGGGCTGTGGTGACCCGCAGTGGAAGATGCCTGACATCATTTGTACAGTGTATTAATAGTACAGTATGTGTTCTAAAGAATTAAACTAGAATTTACCTTTTACCCACGTTTACCCTCTGTCATCTGTACTTCATAAATTTAGTATCTGTTAAATCAGGGTTTCTCAACCAGTGTCTGCTCGGTCAGAGTACAAATGACCAATTAGAAAGATAGAACTGTACATTTGCACTGTTTGGGGGGCAACAGTGACCTCCATTGTCGAATCATGTTAATATCTCCGCATGCAGCCCTCGAGCCATCTATTCCGGCCTGCGTTATGATTTCATAAAAATATATTTATCAATAGCCTATCAAATGTGCATGAATTCAATTGAGGTGTTCCTTTATCAGATGGGTTTACGGTAGCTCTCTGAATGGCTGAAGCGCAGCACGGTTAGAGAGGAAAATAAACTACAAAAGGTGTAACGAATGAAATAAAAAACAAAGAATATCTGAGCACAGCTGATATTTAATGAGAGCAGTGGTCCGTCAGCGGGCGCATTCACAGACATAGTATGTGCGCACACGCGCAGACTGTCAATGAAGAATGTGTGCTCTAAATCTAACCTGAGAGTCACTCAACAGTGCGAATCTGTCAAACTCGTTTGAATAGCTTATCAGAGATATTTGCTTGTCATGAAAACAGTATAACAGGAAAAAATTATAGTTTATCCCGCAATAACGGCGCTGAGACACCTTCATGCAAATGCTTATTAGTGATATGCGTTACTTCACAAAACACCAGAGAGGGTGAACAAATCTTTATGACTTCTCACTGGAGCAGTTTTGGAATTAATAGTGGATATATCTCTCTTGTTTTGGAACGTAGTATCTCAGGGGAGTGTGATGTTGAACACTCATGGAGTTATAAGTTGACAGTGACAACAGAACTGATCATATCTGTTTTCTTTATTGCAATGAATGTGTGAGAAAGTGGCTCTTTGAAAATTTAAAACCAAACCATGAGAAAATTGAACTGTTACATCCCTAATTTAGGCTTTTATATAGGCTTGTATGATATCATATTACAAATTCTTAATATAAAAAAATGTCATTATAAAAATTATATCGCAGTGGGCAAGAGGTTGAGAAACCCTGTGCTAAATTATCTAAGGCTTTATTCACTGTTAAGAAATATTTCCATTCTCTCTCCCTCTTTTAAAGTACCTAATGGAGAAATTACTATTTTAGGGTGGTGGACACCAATGGAGAATAACGTTTTAGTTTCCTTTCACAATGATTTTACTCCTCCCAAAGACCATGTAAAATCAAAACGGTATTTAGTCCGTATCTGTTAGATTTGAGGCCATCCATATGCTTGTGTACTCCTTCACATCAACCAAACTAAAACAAAACTAAAATTAACTTTTAGCATATATATGCATTTCAAATTTAGTCTTTCTCTTTCAGGAAAGCGTACCAAAAATATAGATGACTCATCTTGCACTCACCCTAATAAAATGTTCCCTAGAATGGCAATGTCCCTTTGTTGTGCAGAAAGGACATTTATTGCTTATCACCCTATCTCAACCCCTTCTTCTAGCATCCTTACCTTAGTGTGCCCATCTGCTACAGTTATATTCCCTAAGATAGTAGATAACTCACCCAAACTCAAAACACAGAAGTGTTCCACTTGTCCTTGAATTTATGAACCAAGCAGGGGCAGCGCCAGGTTTTTTCAGAGGGGGGTGGGGGGGTTGGTTGGGGGCATGTGATATACTGTCCAACTGGATTGGGGAGTTTGGCGATGTGGATACAAGTACGGAGGGGATACATTGACACCCGGGACGGAGAGGTGCGGCTGTGAGTGGGGTGGCCAGGCATCTGTCAGGTCTCCCCAGGCCCCCCCTCTTGCTCCACCCCTGGAACCAAGGCCAAGGTGATTATGGATTCATAAATAAGTGGCAAGTTGTTTGTGGATAAAAAAAATCCCACACAGTACCATTCAAGTCAATTTGAAATACATTTTATCCAATTGGGTCTAAAACGATGTAAGCAAATTAAATTATGTCTGATCCAGTTTCCTGTTCATGCATCTCTCACTTCTGTTTGCTTTTAATATTAATTTTAGGTGCATGCAGGAACCTGAGAGTACAAAAATGTATGTCCTTAATTTTCATCCTGTATCATCTTCCCTCTCTCTTTGAATATGGTGTCTTTGGTTGTGACATTTTCCTCCTTGTAGTCCAATAATGCATTGAGGAAAAACCAAATGTCAATTTTCCTCAATCGCTCCCTCATTTCTCAGTCTGAGCTCAGCACTGTCTTGTCACACTTCTTAATGTGAGATTAAATTATTTTCTTCCCTTATATGCTGTATTTCCTCAGAAAATCACATTACAACAGGTGTTCATGCCCCAAGAAGATGTGTTATGGATTGACCCAAACTCTTTCATGTTCTGAACTATATATATAATATACCTGGTTTTATGCCACAATGCTAAAGCACTTCTAACACTTTTTGTGTTACCATGAACTGTTTGGAGAGGTTTTGAAGAATTTTGTAAACCTGTCGACAATGTGATGTCATCATCATCATACACACTAACCTCATCATTTTCCGCTCTTAGATCATATTCCAAGTTTCATAATGCACAAATAGGCCAGTTATGACAGATTCAAACTAGTAGCCTGGCTTTGCATTTGAGCGTTTGTGCAAGTGCATGTGTTCTATCACACAGGAGCCACAAGAGAACGTTACATTTGACATTCTGCGTTCCCACTTTGTCCTGTCATGCTGTCACAGCTGGGGCCAACAACACCAATTCTGACAAATTAAACTGAAAAGTCAGTGTCAGAAAGAAAGTGCCTATTGTACCATGTGTAGTAGCATTAGTAATTTACACTGTATATTTGTGCCATCATTCTGTGGAAAGGCTGGGTGGATTCCTACAACTCCCAGAAAAGGGCTGCTTTTCAGCAATAGGGTGAAGACCGGGGTTTCAGTCAGAATCTCTCCTGTGTGTGTATGTATCTGTGGGGTTCTAGTTTTATCTGGCCCTTCGCCAACAAGAGCTGACTTACATTAACACGACGGCTGAGGAATCTTCGTCTTTCATCACGTCTTTCGTCTTTACAAACATACAAATCCATCAATCCAAAGCCTCTACTTATTTGACCACACCCGTTTATAGTTAGCCACACCCCCTTTGGAGAGATTATTTGTGCAGGTACTCGATAACAGCCACCCACAGCCAGCTTCATCAACCCATTGTAACCATCAATCTGGAGGCTCTGCTTTGTTGGCCATGCCCGTTCAGGGTTAGCCACACCCCTATACTTTAACAGTCATTCACAGTCAGCGTAGTCAACCTACTGTAGCCATCAATCAGAAGGCTCTGCTTTTTGATCATGCCCATTTACAGTTAGCCATGCCCCTTCAGAGAGAGATTTGTGCAGGCATTTGAAAGAGAATACAGTAACAGTCCTTCACAGCCAGCTTAACCTACTGTAATTATCAATCAGAAGGCTTTGCATGTCCTGTGTACAGCCAAGCCCCTGGGCAAAGAAGGTCCAGCTGTTCTTAGAGCAGTTGAATAGCCCATAGCATTAGTCTTAAATAACAGGCTCTTTGACACGCTTAATAAATCATTAATGGAAAACCTCTTTGCCCCTCCCTCAACCCACGGAAAAACTCTCCCGCTGAGGAGATCTTCCACTCCTTTGGTCTTTTGTGTCCCAAACCAAATTGCCTGTGGGTCTTTGTATTGGACTGTATGTTCATCAGCTCTGGATAGGCCAACATTTGCAAAAAGCAAATTTTGATGAAAAATATGATGGCTCATAACTGTTCCCAAATGGAGGAAACCGCCATCTTGCTTCAAATGTTGGCTCTTTGAAGTCGTTATGTATCAGTTGACCTGGAGATTGGGACTTAACATGTCTAGAGCAGTATTAAACCTCATCTCAGTAGTAGTTAACCTTACAATGTTTTCTAATCAGTTGCAATGCAACAAGTTTCCAGTGGTAAGTAATTTCTCTACCCAAACTTAAAGCAAAAATGCAGAGCAATACGACATACAATGGCACAGAGCCAATCACAGCATTTTTATGTTTAATATACAGTTATATGGGGGGGAAGTGTTGGCAGGGCATAGATCTACTGTAGATCCCTCCCACTTCAATCAATAAAAGTAATTTTTTAATACAATGAACATGTGATGACATCACATATAAACAAAAAATCAGGTTCAGATTCATGCCTCCATAACAGTGTATTGCCCTTGTGCATCCTAAAGTGTGCAACTTTTCTCCTGTTTATTTTGACTTTCTCTCCACAGTCATTCAGGTGTAAGACTAACCAGTTCATCCTAAACTTTTCACCCTCCACTCTCAGAAAATCACTGAAAAGTTTTCTGATTTCCCTTCCATTACCTAGGTCCACAGGAGAAAACTCTATCCTTTCTTTGTCTTTGATTTCTTTCCTTTTTTTGTTATGAGTGACAGAAAAGCCAAGGAAATCATTATCTTTGGCTGAGGGCTGGGATGGTGTGGTCATAAAATAATGTGTCCTATATTTTAAATGCAGTTTTTTTATTTAAAGTTTTTAGTTCTGTCACGAACCTTGTCATCTTCTAAGCTAAAGTGCTATACTAGTTTTGCTTTGATATCAGATATTACAATGAAATTGTGATTCTTTATAGAATGCCTGCTACACACTTTGGGTTTTATTATTCACACTCACATTTCCAAATATTGTAACAGTCAATAATAGTTCTCGATACAACTGTACACCCTCAAGAAGTTTAACTTTGCTAAAGCTGAAGTGTGCAATTTCTACGCCACTAACATCACCAAACTAAACTGCAAAAAAACTGATAAACAGATAGTCCTGCCCCAAACTCACGGCATTGGTTGAGCCAATTTTGCTGTGTCAGGCTGGTCGGGATGCTCAAACAGCAATCTTTTTACTAATTTGGGTAAATCAACCTACAAATGGCTTACTTTTTTCTTTGCATTTTAATCTAGGAAATGAGGAAGTATTTTAACATCGAAAAAAATTACACACTTCAGCATTACTATGTCTAATAACTAACAGATAACATTTGAAAAAGCATTTGTTTTTTCAAATTTCTTGCTATAGTGCTTTTTAATTGTGTTTATGCTACCTTACTTCCTTTATCTGTCCTGTCCTGTCCTGTGTTTGTTTGTTTACCCAGAGACCTGTGCAGTGAATAACGGTGGTTGTGATCGCACTTGCAAAGACACGGCCACCGGGGTGCGCTGCAGCTGTCCGGTGGGCTTCACCCTGCAACCCGACGGCAAGACCTGCAAAGGTCAGTGTGTGTTTATGTAGATGCATTTTGTTTGTGTGAGTGACTTGTGTTTAAAGTCACGAGTAGCGTATCTTTTTTTTTTTCTCCCTCCGTGAGCTCCTGAATGTCAGGGAGCAATTTGAGATTTCCTGTATTTAGACTGCAAGGCTCGGATCAAATTGGAGACACATTATTAAAAGAATTATTTTGCTCAAAATGGTCAGATATCGCTGGGTGTATGTGTGTGTGGATGGGCGGATGTGTAGGGGTGTATGATCCCAGGCCAAGACCAACTCACTCTACGTCTGTGTGTCCTGTCGTGTGGAATGGGTCGATGATGGTCGTGTTGTTGTTGCTGTGGCCACGAAGCATTTCTTCTTCCGAAATTCCAGCTTTGACGTCAATGGCCAGGGGTTTCAAAGTAAGACTGCCGTGAAGCGATCTTGGCACAGGGTGATGGTGGGTTCTCTCTAAACAAACATATGCAAGAACTCACTGACCATACTGTGGACCTGAAGACTTGCGCACTGAAGGCTTGAAGAGTAGGCATTTCCTATACTACCTAATCTTGATGATGAATGAGTCTAAAGTGGATGGTGTGGCACCTGTAGGCCACTCCAGTAGAATGAGTTTGAAATTGGCCGTTTTTTCTTTTTCTTTTTCTGGGTGGTTGCCTTAGTGTTGAGGCACGGTCATGTGACCATTTCTTCAAGGAGGAAGAAAATGTAGCATGCATGTGCTTAAAACAGTGCAGACGGCCCTGTCTGCATCACACAGCAAAACGCCTCCACAAAACCAACCACTGTTTGATTAGTGAGGCTGTCATACAAACTTGGGCTTCATATACACACACGCAGAGCAAAAGGTTAGCAAAAGGAAGTCTATAATATCTGGAGAGCAGTGTTGGGAGTAAACTGATTACAAAGTAACTAGTTACTGCAATCAAAAAACTTTTTATCCAAAAGTAGTGTAACATATTACATTGTAAATTCTTGTAATCAGATTAGAGTTACTGACCTTCAATTAAGTTAACTGCTTTAAAGTTCAGTACATTACTTGGGTTACTAATTTCTAAAATAATATTATGTATAATATACACACACTGAGCACTTTATTAGGTATACCTAATATCAGCCAAGATTATAATATAATCAGCCAATCATGTGGCAGCAGTGCAATGCATAAAATCATTCAGATTCGGGACAGGAGCTTCAATTAATATTCACATCGACCGTCAGAATGGGGAAAAAATGTGATCTCAGTGATTTCGACTGTGGCATGATTGTTGGTGCCAGATGGGCTGGTTTGAGTATTTCTGTAACTGCTGATCTCCTGGGATTTTCACGCACAACAATCTCTAGAGTTTACTCAGAATGGTGTCAAAAACAAAAAACATCCAGTGAGCGGCAGTGCTGCGGACGGATACACCTTGTTGACGAGAGAGGTCAACAGAGAATGGCTAGACTGGTTTGAGCTGACAGAAAGGTACAATTATAGTGAGAAGAATAGCTTCTCAGAATGCACAACACGTCAAACCTTGAGGCGGATGGGCTACAACAGCAGAGGACCACATCGGGTTCCACTTCTGCCAACCAAGAACAGAAGGTTTTAGCCTATCCGCCTCAAGGATCGACGCGTTGTGCATTCCGAGATGCTATTCTGCTCACTACAATTGTACAGAGTGGTTATCTGAGTTACCGTAGCCTTTCTGTCAGCTTGAACCAGTCTGGCCATTCTCCATTGACCTCTCTCATCAACAAGGCATTTCCATCTGCAGAACTGCCACTCACTGGATGTTTTTGGCACCATTCTGAGTAAACTCTAGAGACTGTTGCTTGTGAAAATCCCAGGAGATCAGCAGTTACAGAAATACTCAAACCAGCCTGTCTGGCACCAACAATCATGCCATGGTCAAAATCACTGAGATCACATTTCTTCCCCATTCTGATGGTTGATGTGAACATTAACTGAAGCTCCTAACCCGTATCTGCATGATTTTATGCATTGCACTGCGGCCACACGATTAGTTGATACGATAATCGCATGAATAAGCAGACATACAGGTGTACCTAATAAAGTGATGGGTGAGTGTGTTTAAAACGAAAATTATGTTTATATGTACATCTACGTTTCTGTGACATCTGAAGGGCGTGTGCCCCTGTAAGGGATAAACATGTGGTGCTGACTTCCATACAACAGTGAACAAGGAGGAAATTTAGACATTATTTTGACTTCATTATGCGGAAAACAAAAACTATCTGTGATAAATGTTTTAAAAAGTAATGTAAAAGTAACTCAATTAGTAATGTGATTACTTTTTGATAAAGTAATCAATAAGGCATCTAATTACAATTTTAGAGAAGTAATCAGTAATTTGTAGTGGATTAATCTTTTGAGTAACTTACCCAACTCTGTTGTAGCGAGCTATTCGTTGCTTTTTTTTTTTTGTTTTTTTTTTTGTCCGGTGCAGAACGAAAGTATGTGATTTGAAATCTGCCATCTTTGCTCACAGAATCTGATAACCTTTTGAACCAATCACCTGTACTGTAAATGCCATGTGGCTAATCACTTTGGAGCTGCATAAAAATTACATAATGACAATGCTGATCGGTTGTTACACCACAAGAGTGCACACAGTCCCAAACCCTTTTTTAAGAACTATCCTGAGCTGTGATGTCAAAGACAGCTGGCAAGGAAAAATATATGTACATTTCATGCCTTTTAGGAGTCCTGCAAAGCAAATCAGGTACTGGCAAAACATCACTATAATATAATGAAATATTTGAGAAATATGTTGCTTGCAATACATTTTATTTTGTCAGAATACACGGCTACTTTTGAATAGCAGTCATTGAAGAAGTAGGCTTTTTATGCTCAGATTGTATAGTTATGGTGTCTACCAGCAGGAGCTAACTGGACCACGCTAACCATACTAGACAAATCTTGACCCCTTGAGTTAGTATAGAGTTTTCTTGATTTAATACCTGATTGTGCTAAATGTACTTCTTGAATATGATGACTTTGAAGGGGTGATGTTGTGTATGTGTGTTGTCACAGTGAAATGTTATGTGTATATGCGTTCGTACTGTAAGATGGATGTTGGTCTGGTTTGGCTGTGACCCGCCCTGATAATTAGGCCCGCCTGAGGGTCTTTCTTCAAAAATCCAACACAAGCCTTAGATCTGCTCAGTGACACACCATTTATCACACATAGACACACTCAACACACATACTTTTGGGTCAATTATCACTGGTGTGCTTTGCCAGTGACCGCTTATTACTGCCTGTTAGTGGGCTTTGTAAAAATAGCATGTAATCAAGTTCTGTAGCAAATAAGAATAAAGACTGAGCATACCAGCTAAAGGATGTTATATTATACTGTAGCTGTGAACATTAGATCTGACACTGTAGATGTCTCTGTTCAGTTAGGTAGCAAGTGTGAGTGAGCATTGTTTTTTAAGCTTCCCCTTTGATCATCCATTCAGTAGAGTCTATAGTATAATGCCTCTGACATAAAGCTGATTGGTTGGTGGAAGGACACACCCCTAACAGGCAAAATAGAGGTCAATAATGACCGCCCGCTATTAACCAACCATAAACCAACATGGAAACACATGCCGGTCTAAGCTGGTCTTTTCAGCAGGGTAGGAAGGATGAATCTTGATGGACAGCTGCTTGTCAGTCGATATCCAATCAGATCAATATTTCCATGTCTATACAATATCTGTTTGTGTATTTGTTGTCTCCAGTAGGGAAAATCCAATAGGACTAGATATTACGTCTTTAACAGATTTAGCTGATGTTAAATGGGTTAGATTAAAGTCTTCAGTGATACTGTAGTGGCAGATGAAAGAGCAATAATGATAGGTGGTCAACTCTCATATGTAATTGGGATGTAACTGTTGCACATAACAGAAAAGACAGCACTGTCTCTTACATAATTACCACGGCGACTCTGCACATATACCAACTTTAACCACAGACTAAACAAAAAAGCACATCACATGAAGAGCATGCTTCTGTAATCAGTGTATGTGGGTGTGTGTAAATGTCTACAAGACATAAACATTTGATTAAAGTGTCCATTCCTCATTTTTATGCTCCCCCCCCCATGAAACATAATCATTTCAATACAAATTATTTAGGGTATGTTTAAATCCCCTGAATTTGATAAAAGGTCCTCCATCAGCGCTGACACTACAAAACAGCCAGCCTGCTGAAAGACACTAGCTTCATAGCACACGGAAAGAGTGAGAGAAAGACAGACGGCCAAACAGAGTGTGAGTGGGTATGGTTAGAAAGAGTGATTGAAATGACTGTGAACAGTTTCCAGATGTTTGATTAGAAGGTGTGTGTGAATTATATCTTCTGGGAAAATGAATTATGAGAGTGAACATGGTTTTTCTGAATATGTGTTGCTGTGGTTAAATGTGCACATGTTCTTATAGTTGTGCATATGTTTCCTTGGTCAGGTTGACGGGTACACCAGGCATGTCCCCACTGGCCTGCATACTTGTATTTTTTGGACTAAAATGTTTAAAAAGGAGTTCAGCATTAGCTGTTGTAAAAAGAGAGTCCAAAGCACAGGTGTAGACAAGGGATGCACCGATACAAAATGTGTTTGCCGATAGCCAGGGTTGGGAGGGTTACTTTTGAAATGTATTCCACTACAGATTACAGATTACATGCTGTAAAATGTAATTTGCAATGTATTTCGTTAGATTACCCAAGGTCAGTAACGTATTCTATTTACTTTGGATTACTTCTTCAGCACTGGTAGATTTTTTTCACTTGTTTTGACTATAAAAACTGCCAGTACAGTAAGACAAAATACACATGTTAAAAAATAAATCAAACCGATCTTGTTTTAAAGATTTTTTGACATTTTTACAGGAAAACTATACAAAAATTATTATCAAGAATACGATTTTTGCCCTAATATCAAAGGTCTTACTAGAAAAAAAGAAATTATGATCTAACATGAATTTTCTTGTTAAAAAAATATGATTGTGCCTGGTAACACGTGCATGTAAAATGGCTAGAAATAGCATTTTAGCTTAGTATAAAGCTGACAATTTACACAAGGTTTATTTCTATTTCTTCTGCTCCAAACTTACTTCAAACGTACTTCTCTGTCTGCTCGTATGAAGGTAACACATCATAAGAGTTTCACCATTGTTCAAATGCACTTTGGATCGCATCATTTATATGTATAAATGTTTCCATCTGAAAGGACTAAATATTAAATGAAACAAATGACAATAAAATGCAAAGTAATCTCTTCAGTAATCAAAATACTTTTTGAATGTAACTATTCTAATTACCAATTATTTAAATTGTAACTGTAGTGGAATACAATTACGTATATTTTGTATTTTTAATACGTATTCCCGATACTGGTATTTCGTTACTCCCCAACCCTGCCGATAGCCATACACGATTATTTAGAACAACATCAGCAGATACTGATTCTTTAGTGGTTCTGCATTTTAATGCTTTCAGACACAGCATGAGTTTTAGGCTAACTGTCCGTCACGTTTTTCTGGCACCTTTTGACAGGAAATAATCGGCCCTGATTTTTGGCTGTTTTTAAATGATCAGCTGTTGTTTAATAGTGCAGATAATTGCTTTAATTTGCCGATATCGATGTTTGGCTTGTGCAGACAGCTAATGATGCTGAAAGTTAGACCAGCATAATCCAGGCTGGTTTATGCTGGTTGGTACTGTTTTGGTACTGGTCTAGTTGGTGGACAAGTAATAGCCATGTTTTTCAACAGCAAAATTTAGCTTATAAAGCTTAACGGCCAACATCTTTCTGATTGACCAAGGGAGTCTTGTTGGTTAAGCTAGTATAACGAGTTCACATTTTCATATTGTTCTTGTGTAAGAAGTAGGTAAACAGATTTGGTTTGCAGTTCTAATAATAATGGAATATAATTAAGGATGTACCGATTTAAAATTTGTGTACCGATATCCAACTATTTAGAACAACAAATGCCGATACATATAGTTTGGTGGTTCTGCTTTTTTATGCTACCTTGTTTCAAATCACTGACAATTAATTACACAACTTCGATAGAAATGTATCCTCATGAGGCCCGAGTGTGACTGCTGTGTGTATTTTCCATTTTCCTTTTTGATTTGTAACTATAAGCACCTAATAAACATGAAAAAAGAAAAAAACATTCTAGAGCAAATAGATTTCCTAAAAATTGATTGCAACATAATTTTAAATAATTTTAAATAATTTATAACATTATACATTTTGAATATATATGCTGATTACCCTTGTCCCATGTCTGCCAAACAGTTTGAGTGGTTCAAACTTCATCTGCAGCCTGAAACTGAACTTTTGATAGGAAGTTTGGATTGAATGCACTTAACTGCATAGACAGCTATAGGATGCTCCTTGCACCCTTTTTTTTTTTTTTTTTTTTTTTTTGTGATTAACATTTTTTTTTTTATTGATTCATATATTAAGCAAAGAACAGCAAAACATGTACAAACAGAATCAATACTTAACCCCCACTAATAGAGAGCTCTCCAAAAATTTGCCCCATTTCCTCACAAACAAGTCCAAATTCCCCAGTCTTCTAGATGACCCTTCCTCAAAAGCCCCCACCCTCCCCATCTCCGAGCACCACTCCTGAAATGGGGGCGCACCAGCCAACTTCCATCCCCTTAAAACTATTTGTCTGGCAATCATGACGCTGGTTAGGACCCAACTCTTTATGTGCCTATTTTCCACATCGATGACCGCCCCATCGCCCAAAACACAGAGTCTGGGGCAAAAGGAAATCTGAGTGCCCAATACATCACACATAAAACTCTGAACCTTCAAACAAAACTCTTGGATCTTAACACACCACCAAAAGACATGGGCTGTGTCTCCATCTTCTGATTGACATCGCCAGCAGGTGGGTGTGTCTTTAAGACCAAGCCTATACAATCTAGAGGAGGTCCAATAGAATCGATGTAAAATCTTGAATTGCATAAGGCGCACCCTTGCATCACTGGATGCAGACTTGACGTTTTTTTAAATCCTAGCCCACACTCCCTCCTCCAATACCAAGTTTAAATCTTTCTCCCATAATCATTTGATAGAAGTTAAAGCTCCGTCCCCCAGACTCTGAATTAGCAGAGAGTAATACACAGATGCCTCATGACCTTTTCCAAAAGCAGTAATCACCACTCCCAGAGTATCTGCCGCTTTAGGGGGGTGTATGCTACCCCCAAAAATAGTACAGAGCAGGTGGCGCAGCTGTAAATACCTAAAGAACTGGGATCTGGGAATCTTAAAATGTTGAACCATATTTTCAAAAGATCTCAACACTCCACTCTCATATAGGTCACCGAGCGTATTAACCTCCCTCACAATCCAATTTGACCAGCAGAAAGGGGACTTATTAATATGTAATTTTGGGTTCAGCCATATGCTCGAGGCAACATTTAAATAAATGTCCGAATAAAACACTCTGGACACTTTTGTCCATACCGCATGCAAATGCGAGATAACGGGGTGTGACTTAACCTCTCTGGTTAGTTTAATAGAAAGGCTTTGCAATGGCAAAATAGGGGCAAGAGCTTCCTGTTCAATACAAAACTCAGTTGGAAGTGACCAGTAAGCCCAATGTCTGAGACTGAATGCATAATAATAAAACAAAATCTTGCGTAGCCCTAGCCCACCTTTGTCAATCGGCCTATGTAACTTATTGAAATGTAATCTGGGACGCTTACCATTCCAAATAAAGGACTTCGCTATGCTATCAAATTGCTTGAAATAAGAGAGGGGAGAGATTGTAGCAGGTAGTTGAACTCTGGAATACAATTCATTTTAATAACATTAACCTTCCCAATCATATATAAATGTAATGAAGCCCACCTGCCCACATCGCTCGAAAACCTTTTTTCACACAAATTTGCTGGGAATTAAATGGCCAAATATTTAATTCCCTGTTTGGGCCACTGGATGGTGCCCTGCTGAAAAGCCATTACTGGGCAGTACGCTGTCAGAGCCAAAGCTTCGGATTTATACCAATTGACTCTGTATCCTGAGAACTTAGAAAAAGAATGAATAATTCTGTGGAGGCAAGGCATAAATCTAGTGGGGTCAGAGACGAATGATAAAATATAATCTGCGTAAAGCAAAAGCTTATGCGCCATACCCGCCACCACCCCTGGAAAATCATCTTCCTTTCTTATCGCAGCTACTAATGGTTCCAGGGCAAGACAGAACAATACTGGGGAAAGAGGATAACCCTGCCGGGTGTCCCTATCCAGAGAAAAATAATCTGAAATTAATCCATTTGTTTATACCGCCACTACCGGGTGTCTATAAAGTAACTTAATCCATCCAATAAAAGTATTCCCAAACCCGTATATTTCCAAAATCTTAAAAAGATAATCCCATTCTACCATATCAAATGCCTTTTCGGCATCAAGTGAGATGGCAGCGACAGGAGTCTGATCGTTCGCCACTGACCACATGATATTAATGAAACACCTAATGTTATCAGAAGAGCTGCGGCCCCGAATAAACCCCACCTGATCTATATGTATAAGAGATGTTATAACTTTACTTAAACGGTTAGCCAAAATTTGTGACAATATTTTAACATCTAGCTGGATCAGGGAAATTGGATGGTAACTCTTACACTCACTTGGATCTTTGTCCTTTTTAAGAATCAGACTGATCCGGGCTTGTGTCATGGTTGGCGGAAGCGTTCATTCTTTAATGATTCCGTATAAACTTCTAGCAAAAGTGGAGCCAGTTCTGTAGCATAAGATCTAAAAAATTCAGCGCCAAAGCCGTCTGGCCCCGGAGCCTTGCCTTTAGGCAAGGCCTTAATTACCTCACCAAGCTCCTCCAAGGTTATCTCAGAATCAAGAGAGTTTTTTTGCTCATTCGTCAATTTAGGGAGTTCTAACCGCCTTAAGTGCCTCCCAAGCCACGCCCACAGAGGATACTGAGGACCAGTTGGTCTCCATATAAACATTGGTTTCAGCCTTTAACATTTGTTGGAATTCATGATTTTGCAAAAGGGATACATTAAAGCGCCAACTAAATGATTTCTTTTTCTCCATATGTGGCAACACCTCTAAACACACCAGGGTGTGATCTGAGACTAAGATGTTTCCAATTGAACAATCAACAACAGATGAAATGAGAGACTTATATATATATATATATATATATATATATATATATATATATATATATATAAAATCTATTCTAAAATCTAAATCTTATGAACTGATGAAAAAAATGTATAGTCCCTTCCAGATGGGTTCAAAAGTCTCCAAATATCTGTAAGACCCAGATTTTTACACATCCTGTGAAGTGTCAATGTTGCTCTAGGGGGCTTACACACTTTTGCTTCACTATGATCAAGGACTCTAGGGGGTGTCTGAGTCCATCAATAGATTAAAGTCTCCTCCCAATATTATATCATGAGGGGTGCCAGCGACTTGCAACATCCCTTCAGAATCTATAAAAAAGCCCTGATCATCAGCGTTAGATGTATAAATATTAGCCAAAATCAACCTTTGCCCCTGAATTTCTGCTTAAACAATAATGACTCTTCCTAATTTATCTTTAATCTGTTTGAGACATTTGAATTGTAGACGTTTACTTACCAATGTAATGACTCCCCTGCTCTTACTTGAGCCAGCACTAAAGAAAACATTTCCACCCCACATCTTCCCAAAATTTTCAGCTTCCTGTGGGGAAAGATGCATTTCTTGAAGAAACACTATATCATGTTTCTTACGTTTAAGAAAAGAAATAACCTTCCTTCTTTTTATAGGGTGCCCCAGCCCATTCACATTTCAAGTGGAGAGAGACAATCCACTCATATTAACATCTGACATTTTGACATATTAGAAAAAATAGATTGTGTCAAAAACAAAATGATAAAGAACACATTCCAACATTGGTGCAACAATCAAACCCCGAACCTCCCTCCGAACAAAAAAAATGTGCACGACAGCACCGGCATCCATCCCTCAAAACTCAAACAGTCCATTTACACCTACAAGAGCCCCTGCGACAACTTTGCTGTCGGATTTGTCAAGTCCGGCGTTTCTATACAAATTTTGTGAGAAGAAAAAACAGAAGAAAATTTATTAAACAAACTCCAGCGAATAGGCGGGATAAACACAAAGAATTAATCAAAGGATTCATCCACATAACTGTCCCGAAGGATTGTTACTATACAAAACAAACTCCAGCCGCCAGGTGGAACCAGCACAAAAAGAAACAAAAAAAGGTGCCCAGTTTCCTCGGATGGTCAAGTGCATGTTCAGCGAGTCAAGCCCACTCGGCTGCAACATGAGCACCACACAATGACCCACTCACTCCATTGACATTATGAAGGACAATTCTTGTTGGGGACAAGTAAATACTTTGCAGCCATCCTTAGCATCTATTCTCAATTTGGCCAGGAACATCAGTGCAAAAGCGACCTTCAATTGATGTAAGAGTTTCTTGCATTTCTTGAATTGATCACATTTCTCTCTTGTCAAAGAGAAAGTCTGGGAACAAGAAAATGTTGTGGTTCTTCCAAGAAAGACTTCCTTTACACCTCGCCTTGCGTAACACAAGATCTTTATCGGATGATCTCAAACATTTGGCCAGAATTGATCGGGGCCTGTCTCCCTCAGCAGATCGCCAGGCTGGAACTCTGTGAGCTCACTCGATTTTCAGCTTATGGCCTGTTATGTCGAGCAGACTCTGAAAGAGCCCGTCCAGAAATTCCACCATATTCGGACCCTCTGCTCGCTCAGCAATTCCAACAATTCGGACGTTGTTCCGCTGACCACGATTTTCCATATCCTCCAACTTTTCCCAGACACGCTCCAAGTCTGCCTTGTTCACTAGTGGATTAGCAGCTAATTCCCTCTCCGATAACTCCAGATAATCGATCCGTTTCTCGACATCCGCCACTCTTGTAACCACAACAGTGAATTTTGTCTCTATGGCAGTGATTGATCGACATATTGCAGCAAGATCCTCCAAGTCAGCAACAACCTTCGCCAGCATTGCCGACATGTTCAGAAATTCACACCGAATCTCTTTCACCTCTCTGGCCAAACTGACTCATTGATCCGAGGCCTCTGGAAGGGCGTCAGCTTGAGCACGTAAGTGTCTTTTAATGACTCCAGAGCCCGAGGATTTTGAATTATTTGACATGTTGTCTTCCTAGAACAGTTATGGGTCAGGGTTTATCAAATCTCCCCGGTTTATATCATTAAAAGTATCAAAACTAGCAAAGTGCGCAGAGCTCGTCGTTCACATGTCCGAACCTTGCATGGTGTCATGTGACCCCTTGCACCCTTTTTAGTGAATGACTTAACCTCCAGAGTGCTATCTGTCTGCACTGGTCTCAGAACAGTTCAAATGCACCTTATTTTCATACTAACTCCTTATAAAGTCTCTGAAAGCAAAGTTTTTCAGCTTTTGGGTGAACCCATTGATTCTCAGTGTGAAAATGCATATAAATATAGGATTTCTAAGCAGGGGCGTAGATTCCGTGGGGGATGGGGGGGGGGTGACCCCCCCAATAATCAAAACAAGCAAGTATACTCCCCCCCATTATTTATGCCATGATCAATGGAAACATGGGTAAATGCTTCATGCTGCAACCCCCACCACCCAAATGTTCAAGCCAAATCTACGCCCTTGTTTCTTAGGCAAAGATGCGCTAAAGTAAACATTAGTGTACATTGTGTTTGCAGCATGCCGTTTCATGATAAATCACTCAAATTTAAAAAAAATTGCATATCAGTCTCTAGATCTTTTGACTCAAACAGGTTTCAATGTACAAACTTAATTAGGTTTCTTACCAGATGTAGGATTGTTGGCGTTTCACCCAAAGACAAACTCTGCTGTGGTCGGCGCCATGTTGTTTTGTCACATGAATGCTTTCACACACACTCAATTGCCAGATGTGTTTTTCTGCCCCCTTTTAACAGGAAAGAATCGGCCCTAATCATCAGCTGTTTTTAAATAATCGGCTGATGTCCAATAGAGCAGATGATTGCTTTTATCAGCCAATACATATGTTTGACTGATACATCTCTAAATAGATACAAATGGTGGAATTTGTTTTGACAGCTTGTCAAATGTTGTGATGTACTGTATTATTGGGTCAATACTCCTGGTACAACCTGTGTTAAATGCCTTGCTCAAGGGTACAATGGTGATGGCCCTTGGTTTGTACCTTCCAGTCTCTGAGCCTCAGTCAGTGGCGTGTGTTTCATGTGAACATTGGGGGAACAAGAGTCCTGGTGAAGATACCAACACACAAGCATCCCAAACTAAGGATCAGTTTTCAAAACATATGACAGTGACCAGCTATGCTGGTCTGTTCTGCAGGGTCACCTACCTCACCATTACCAGTCTCAGCACCGCATCCCTTGAAAAGACCTGAAATGATAAAGGGTGTACAACAGTCCAGCTCTATTCTTTGGCCTCTTTCTTTCCATCAGTTCTCTTTAGCTCTGGCACAGAATGTCTGTTTGTATTAACACATGTCAAACTCAGTAATCCACACAATAGCAGCCAGGACAGCATCACCTCGGATGACACGGGCCCTGACGGACCCCTACATGCTCTGAAGAGTTTTAGAGTCAGACGAAATCATGCTGGTTTTTCCTGGCTGCTCTGGACAAGCAGCGCCTGTGTTATTACATGGCAAAATCCCTTTATGAACAAAGCAAATAAAACAGGCCATTTAAATCTCAAAAAAAATACATTGGCGTGCTCAAGAGCGCATTTCTCAGAGATTAGCTAGCCTGAGGTGAGCAGCCTGAAAACGATCTGCGAAAACATTCCTTTTGTTGAAAACTGGATCCTGTAGCTCTGTCCCAATTTATTTGTAGAGGTTCATGTTTCCACAAATGTATTAGTTTAAATTGATTTGTTCTCTAAATATTTGGGAAGGCTACACACATCCCTGAGTGTGGACGTTTGCTCCAGAACTCTTAAGGATCCCACATTCTTCATGCAAGTTTCCAACACAGTGTGACAATTAGACCTTTCTTTCTTGAAATGCACGTTTACTGCTCTGTTTTTAAGCAAATAAACGTAGATCCAAGGATGTTCTGGTTAAGTTTAGTTCTAAAAAAAACCAGCCTGGTCAGACTGGTCTGTTTGCTGGCTTTAGAGGGGTTTTGGGCACTTGTTAGCTGTTCAGTCTGGGAGACCAGCTAAAACCATTATCTCTTTAGTCTCTCTTTTCCAATTGAAAATCAATGTGGATTAATATTCATGCTCTCTGTCTGTCTTCCCCAGCAGTTGTTTATCATTTACAGATGTGAAAATGTTTAATGTATTTGCTTAAACTCAAAGCTTATTTAGTCCCATTTAAACTTAATTATGTGGAATCTCATTAGCCCCCTGCCTGCGCTCAGGAGCTACTGGAATAACGTGCACATGTGCGAGTGTTTGTTTTGTGGTAGTGTGAATGCTAAATCATTGTTAAACATTCCATTATGTCATTGACTCTATAATTTTGTTAATCTGTGATTGAATCAGCATGATGTTTAATTATTTGTCAAGATATACATTATCCATCATACATTAGCACCTAAACAACAAAATTCTCATTCCCTTTGCCAGGTTAAAACAAGTGTTTAAAGGCTAAAAACTTTTGTCAGACAAATCCTACATCAGTCGGTTTGATGATATACTGTATTATATGATATACAGTTGAAGCCAAATACATTTAAACTCAGTTTTTCATAATTCCTGACATTTAATTGTAGAAAACATTCCCTGTCTTAGGTCAGTTAGTATCACTACTTTATTTTAAGAATGTGAAATGTCAGAATAATAGTAGAGAGAATTATTTATTTCAGCTTTTATTTCTTTCATCACATTCCCAGTGTGTCAGAAGTTTACATACACTTTGTTAGTCTTTGGTATCATTGCCTTTAAATTGTTTAACTTGGGTCAAACATTTTGGGTAGCCTTCCACAAGCTTCTCACAATAAGTTGATGGAATTTTGGCCCATTCCTCCAGACAGAATAGGTGTAACTGAGTCAGGTTTGTAGGCCTCCTTGCTCACACATGCTTTATCAGTTCTGCCCTCAAATTTTCTATCGGATTGAGGTCAGGCCTTTGTGATAGCCACTCCAATACTTTGACTTTTTTGTCCTTAAGCCATTTTGCCACAACTTTGGAGGTATGCTTGGGGTCATTGTCCATTTGGAAGACCCATTTGCAACCGAGCATTAACTTTCTGGCTGATGTCTTGAGATGTTGCTTCAATATATCCACATTATTTTCCTTCCTCATGATGCCATCTATTTTGTGAAGTGCACCAGTCCCTCCTGCAGCAAAGCTCCCCCACAACATGATGCTGTCACCCCCATGCTTCACGGTTGGGATGATGTTCTTCAGCTTGCAAGCCTCACCCTTTTTCCTCCAAACATAACAATGGTCATTATGGCCAAACAGTTCAATTTTTGTTTCATCAGACCAGAGGACATTTCTCCAAAAAGTAAGTTCAATAGTTCTTAAGTTAATGTAATCCTGCTTAGAGGATAGTGTAGACGTTTGTGGCTCGCTGTCCTGGGCAAAGGGCTTGAGGCTTGAGACTTGACCTGAGCACAAATACCTCCCCCCCCCCCAACTTAGGTTAGTTATTAGTAAATGTATAGGAGGAGAAAGGAGAGGTGGAGGGATGCAAACTCTGCGCCATGCAGAGGTAAGCGGCTGTTTATATATGCTTACTCTAGCAATGTGATTGGTCAGATTAAATGACCTTGCTTCTCCCAAACCTTGTTTATAAAACTCCATTTCAGTAATTTGCAAGTTAATGTAATCCTGCTTAGAGGATAGTGTAGACATTTGTGGCTCGGGAGAGCCCACGATACAAATAAACGTGAATAGCTCACTCAGCAATCGAAACAGGAGAACCCCCACTGCGGTTTGAATGGGAGAGCTCTTGTGGATTGCGCTGGGGAGCCAGGCCCGCCTGAACGGAGGCGTGAATCCTAGCCACTAGGGCAGGTCACCCTTAGTATAGAAGTGGATCCTAGGCACTCGGGACGACTTCAGCCTCTCCTCTTGGCAATGAGGGGCCCTCATGGCATTCAAACGGGGGAGTCCTCGCTGTGCTTCGAAAGGGGGAGCCCACGATACAAATAAACATGAGTTACCTTGCACGGCATTCGAGCGGGAGAACCCCTGCAGCGGTTCGTATGGGAGAGCCCTTGAGTACTTTAGGCATGCCCATCCTGCATTGTGGGACGGAGGGCTTCCGGGATGTTGGGACGGCCTGTTGGAAATTCGAGGATAAAGCAAACATCCCCCTGACCACGGATGAGAACTTGTGACTAGTTAATCAGGGCTTGATGGGCCTTCCTGATATGAAGACTGTTGGTGTGGATGATGCAGAGATATGCATCAGATGGCCGGAGTCCCCGTAATCGTGTTTGGTGTTCGGGTAGGCCTTTGTGTGCTGCTATGGTTGTGGCGCCAATGCGAAAGGAATGGCTTGAGTATAGTTGATCTGAGATGCCGGAACTGAGCAGGACAGATCTGATTGTGTCATTGTCTAGGATGTGGAGGTCCGAAATAGTGGGATGGGTTCTTGTGTCGAATTTTGTCATGGTGGTGAGTTCGGAGCAATGGAGGAAGTCAAAAAAGGCGAGGATGAACAAGGCGTATAGTCTTTTATTTGAGGTATTTTGAGAAATGTGGCCCTGACAAAGACTGTTTAGGCAACCAGTTAGCAGGTTGATAGTAGTAGTTTTAGGTTTGTTGGGGTGTGAGGCAAAGGAGGATATGGAGAGGAGAGAAAAATCTAGAAATTGCAGATTGTAATTTTGGTGAATATCTTTGAAGCATTTCCAAGCTGTCCGATATGTTTTTAAGGTTCAGGGGAAATGGCTTGATGAATGGAGTCCTTGGGGGCATGGAGAAGAAGTCTGGGAGGGTGATTTCGGGGAGGAACTGGGGTTGGTGTCAGGTTTGCTTCTAGGGCCAAGGCTCTGGATCTCTGAAGGAAAATTAGAAAGAGTCAGCAAAATAGTTTTTGAGCCTGGAATGTTTTCTGCTTTAATTATGGTTAGATGAGGAGGGATTTGGGACGAAGTTCGCTTGCGGAGGCAGCCTCGCACAGGGAATGGATCCAGAGTAGGAGAGATTAGAATGGTAAAAGGGAGGGGGATAAAGTGAAGAGGGGAATGGGTCTGGAGCAGGGTTCACTAGTGGAGGCAGCCTTACTTGGGAATCCGATGTAGTTGCCCATGAATAGGAAGGAGTAGAGGGATGGATGTTAGCAGAGAGAATAGGTTGTGTGGGAAAAAACTAAAATATATGGAACGCATGTGAGGCAATGTCAGGATACGTGCTTGCATGGCATTTGTGATATGAACGGGTTGAATCCTCAGGTGTGGGATTGCATTGCGTTCAATGAGGAAGCATACGATTCGCGTGAGAATGTTTATACTGAATTTACTGAGCTCACTTGAAGCTGCGAGTGGCTGGATCCACAGGCATGACCCACACGGCGTACGATGGTAGGATGAACGGGATGAATACTTGAGCGCAGCGTTTAACAGGAAGAGCCCTTGCTTTCATGTGAAAAGTTTACACTGCAAATAAGCAAAAACTCGGTGTACAAATGGGTTGAGCACATCATTCGATGTGAGGGGATATGGTAGTCTATGTTCAAATGAAATTGATTGGTGCGAAGATTCAGGCTTATGGTGAGCTGTTTAGGGAAGACCTGAAACAGCCAGTTTGTTGTCAGTTGCTAGGTGGGTGATGGTTCATTTGGTATGAGTGGCATAATATGGGTTACAGAGCAATGGAGGCTGAGACGCATGGTCTAAGTGCTGAGGTTGTGGCACGTGACCAGTTGCAGTGCTTGGAAACCACGTGCACTGTTTGCAGTGTAGTGGGAGTTTGTTGCATGGATGGAAAGACGCCACAGTTGCGGCGCATGAACAGTGCGTTGCACTGTTTACGGTGAAGTGGGATGTTTAGTGGTATGGTCCAAGAGACGCCGCAGTTGCGGCACATGGGCAGCACATTTGTGCTGCTTAGGGATATGTTGAGCTAATAGAAAACATGGTAATGTGGAAAACATGGCATCTGCGGATGTCTGATTGTAATTGTTTGCTAGATTAAATGTCAGAAACATGTGAAATGATGTCAGGAAACATGCTTGCGTGAGCATATGAACAATATCAATTAAAGTTGGTTTGTCATGAAATTAGAAGGCACCTGGAACTGAATGTCTAGATGAATGCCATGGTTTGATGTTTATTAACTTAAGCATATAGTTTGGAGCTTTGTAGATTTGTTTTCCAATGTAATGCGAGTCATTTCATAACTCTGTATAAATGGCAAGGGGTGACTCGTCTCGTTTGACGAGGACGTATGAAATTGTGGGAGTTTGTGTTGGATTTAATGGATAATATAAGAGCAACGTTTGCAGTAGTGTGGTGAATAAAACAACTTGTTTATATTGATGACTTGTAATAATTCTACGGAAACTGAAAAATTGGAGTATAAAGCAAGGTGCTGAGTCATTTGGCGTCGAATAAACCTGTTACTTTAAGCTTGGGTGGAGCGTAAAATTATGGCAGATGTTGCACGCTTTTAAAATCATGCAGCAATTAAGTTGTATGGTCGAGCTTGTAAATAAAAGTTTGTAATCCAAAGATTCGGGTGAAAGTAGAGAAGACTGTCTGTAAAATAAAGTGATAGATTGACTTTCCTGCGTGAGTTTGTCTTGACGGGAGGAGGGAAAGACATGTTATAGTGTAGAGCTGAGTGGAAGTTTGTAGCAGCGCTTGCTTCGTGTTGTCGAGGCATGTGCGGGGGCAGCGCTCCTTCGTGGAGGTGGCTCGCGTGATGGACTGCTCGGGGTGAAAAGTTTAGATAAAAGAACATACGAGCAGTCGTAGAGAGCTGTTTCACATGCATACAGTGCAGAAGCAGCCGGTTTGCGTAAGCAGCCGGTTTGCAGAAGCAGCTTCACACTATAAAATGCTTCAGCGAATGGAGCATAGAAAGAAAGTGTAAAAATGTAAAACTTAACGTGGTAGCAGTCAGTACTGTGAAAAAAAATTAGCTGCTGTGGCAGCTTCTGTTGAATAACGAGATTGTTTGGATGGAAGAGCTGTTCTGGTGAAGACAAATGCTTTGCAGCTAAGTTGCATCCGAAGGTCTGAGTCGCTTGCGTGGGTCTGTTCATGGGCAATGGGCGGGGCCGAATGCCGGAAGACTTGACACCATGTAGAGGTAAGCGGTTGTTTATATATGCTTACTCTAGCAATGTGATTGGTTGGATTAAATGACCTTGCTCCTCCCGAACCTTGTTTATAAAACTCCATATCTTTGCCCCCATGTGCACTTGCAAACTGTAGTCTAGCTTTTTTATAGCGGTTTTGGAGCAGTGGCTTCTTCCTTGCTGAGCAGCCTTTCAGGTTATGTCGATATAGGACTCATTTTACTGTGGATATAGATACTTGTCTACCTGTTTCCTCCAGCATCTTCACAAGGTCCTTTGCTGTTGTTCTGGGAT
This sequence comes from Myxocyprinus asiaticus, assembly GCF_019703515.2. Lineage (NCBI taxonomy): Eukaryota > Metazoa > Chordata > Actinopteri > Cypriniformes > Catostomidae > Myxocyprinus > Myxocyprinus asiaticus. Next base: position 24,481,513 of record NC_059388.1, read on the forward strand.
TGATTTGCACTTTTTGCCCCAAACTACGTTCATCTCTAGGAGACAGAGTGCATCTCCTTCCTGAGCAGTATGATGGCTGCATGGTCCCATGGTGTTTATACTTGCGTACTATTGTTTGTACAGATGAACGTGGTACCTTCAGGCGTTTGGAAATTGCTCCCAAGGATGAACCAGACTCCACATTTTTTTTTCTGAGGTCTTGGCTGATTTCTTCTAATTTTCCCATGATGTCAAGCAAAGAGGCACTGAGTCTGAAGGTAGGTCTTAAAATACATCCACAGGTAAACCTCTAATTCAGCACACCTCCTATCAGAAGCTAATTGGCTAATTGTCTAAAGGCTTGACATCATTTTCTGGAATTTTCCAAGCTGCTTAAAGGCACAGTTAACTTAATGTAAACTTCTGACCCACTGAAATTGTGATATAGTCAATTAAAAGTGAAACAATCTGTCTGTAAACAATTGTTGGAAATATTACTCATGTCATGCACCAAGTATGTCCTAAACGACTTGCCAAAATGATAGTTTGCAAATAGTAAATCTGGAGTGGTTAAAAAATGAGTTTTGATGACTTCAACCTAAGTGTATGTTAACTTCTGACTTCAACTGTAAGTTGCTATGGGCATTATTTTGACCTGAACGCTTCATCTGACAGGTAGACAGGAAATAAACTGTCAGATTTGATAAAGCACTTCCTCTAGGTCATGAAGACTGTGGCGTACCTCACAGGCTTACACTTGCTTTTATCAGTCATCTTTAGCGTTCTGAATCTGATGTTGCCGACAAAAACGGCCCAACAAAATCTGAATCAGGGAAAATTGTGAATGCTGACTAGACCTTTCAAGCTCCAAAAATCACATAAAGGCAGCATAAAAGTAATCCAGATGATTCCAGTGGTTAAATCTATGTCTTCATAAGTGATATGATAGGTGTGGGTGAGAAACAGATCAATATTATAGTTCTTTTTTACTATAACTCTCCACTTTGGAGGATTTAAAAGGATTTAAATATTGATCTGTTTCTCACCCAAAGTGATGCATTGCTTCTAAAGACATGGATTTAACCACTGGAGTCTTATGGATTATTTTATGCTGCCTTTATGTGAGCTTCAAAGGTCTAGTCACCATTCACTTGCATTTTATGGACCTACAGAGCTACATATTCTTCAAAAAATCTTCGTTTGTGTTCAGCAGAAGAAAGAAAGTCGTACACATCTGAGATGGCATGAAACTATTGGGTGAACTATCCCTTTAACTTTAGTGGAAACTTTCTGTACTACCTCAATTCAGTAAATATTAGAGCAAACCCGAGCCTGCGTGTGTTTGCTAGATCTACTTAAATAACTGCAGAGGAAACCCCAAACTCCTTAACACACACACTCTCTCTCACACACACCCTCAGTTTCCTACACATTTGTTGATGGGATTAGCTTTTATTGGGTTTGTGGAGGGCTTGCCAGGGTTGGCTGATATATTTAAGATGATGTTGTGGGACTGTGTGTGTATGTGGGTGCCTGTCTGTTTTTGTGAGTATTAGGAAAACTGTTTATATATCCAAAAAGCTGTTTATGAGAATACTTGTACTGGTTTTTCACCCCTGCGTCACAGTGTTTTTGGCTTTTCACCATCTTTACCATCTCTCTCTCTCTCTCTCTTTCTCTCTCTCTTCTCTGCAGACATTGATGAGTGTTTGGAGAATAACGGAGGTTGTGATCATTTCTGCCGGAACACGGTGGGAAGTTTTGAGTGCAGCTGTCAGAAAGGACACAAACTCCTCACCAATGAGCGCACCTGTCAAGGTGGGTGATTGACACCTTTCAAACAAACTAAATATTTGTGCTTTGTAGGTGAACATAATTTTAGCTCTTCGTGGCTGTTTACATTGATCTATCATTATGACAGCTTCTGGTTCAACTTAAAGGGATCGTTAACCCAAAAATGAAAGTTCAGTCATCATTTACTCACCTCATGTTGTTCCACACCCATACAGCTTTAAAAAACAAAACAAAAAAAAAACAAAAAAACACCATAAAGCACTATAAAAGTAGTTAATTTGATTTGTGCACTATAGTCCAAGTATTTTGAAGCTATAAAATATCTTTATGGGAGGAACCTACCAAAAATCAGACTTATTTTGTCCTTTTTGAGCTTAAAAGTCACTGGATAAGATACCAACACACAAGCTTGAAAGTCATAGGATAGACTTGATGTCAACTGAGCCACTGGGCAATATAGAGACACGCTTATTTCCTGCCATTGAAAAGCAGTTTACACACACTGTCCGAAACCTTTCGCTTTTGTTTGGTCAGGATGCTGGCAAGCATGCTGCATTGTAGCAGCATGTGTTCTCATGTGTGTGCATTTACTTGAGTTTTCCTGGATGTGAATGGTGGCAGATTCCTGAAAGCATGTCACAGCATGAGCAGGAGAACAAACAGAAATGATTTTATTAAGCTTAACCAAAACACCATACCAACCTATTCCAGGCTATCAGTGTGTTGGATGTGTGTATGTGTGTGTTTATTTACTCTGAATGGATAGCATTGAGGGATGTGTTGGTTAAGTGGTGTACAGGCTGTGTGCAACAAGCAATAGTAAAATAGTCAGGCTTGATTTTGTATTGTAGGATACTGATGGTTAAATTACCATAGTGGGACCAAGTTCTAATGCTACTGTGTGTGTGATTTTGTGTATTCCTCTGTCACAGATATTGATGAGTGCTCTTTCGAGAGGACGTGTGACCACATATGCATCAACTACCCAGGCAGCTTCGAGTGTGTGTGTCACAAAGGCTACAGCCTCTATGGACTAACACACTGTGGTGGTGAGTTCACAATCTCCAAACACATAGAAATACTCATCAAATATTTAAGGGGGAGGGTGAAAAAGTGAATGGCTGAGGACTGGAAGATACTGAATGACAAATAGAGAGCAACAACAACAACAACAACAAAAAAGCAGAAATGGAAGGTTATGTTTGTTTAATATACTAAACTTATCTGTTTGTTTGTGTATGTGTGTGTCAGATATTGACGAGTGCAGTATTAATAACGGGAGCTGTGAACACGGATGTGTGAATACACAGGGCAGCTACGAGTGTGTGTGTCCCCCTGGACAAAAGCTCCACTGGAACAAGAAAGACTGTGTTGGTAAGTCCTTGTCTCATTTCCTAAATATCCCATAATATTTTAAATTTCCATGGTAACTGTACCTCGTTTGTCCATCAGAGGCGGTAAAATGCCGCCCGAATGGGAAACCGGCACCTCGCGCTCAGCTCAGCTGCTCCAAGACAGGTGGAGGGGAAGTGTGTTCACTGTCCTGTCCGTCAAATGCCCTTTTCCTGGCAGGTCAGTACCTAATTTTGTCTTATTTCTGATGAATTCAGTATTCATTGCAGTTTGATTTGTGTTGCTTGAATTATTTCACATAATGTACATTATGAACTGTAAGTCTGGTGACTTTTCTGCAAATATGGTTGGTGATGATATTTGTTTACTCAGCTAAACACTCTATTAACCATGACTGGCACGAATAACATGGCACACTCTGCTGCCCTCTAGTGGTTCAAACCTTACATCACATACTTAAACAGTTTTTCGCCAACAGGCTGGTAACTTTATTAGGATCATCCATAGTTAAGTCGAATTGTAATAAGGATAGTTTGACCCGTGCTGATCTATTAAAAAAATATATATCTAATGCAACTTGCACATCTTGGGAAATTTACCATCAGAAGTTTATCTAATGTTCTAGAATTCCATGTGACAAAACATATGCAGAATATTCCTCGCGTTTTGCCACTAAAACAAATATGTTAGCAACAAAATCAGGTATGCCTGTGAATGACACAATCGCCTACGCTGTTTGTCTCTAATATGGGAGGACAAAACAGCTCAATAACTCAATCAAGAGGACAAATTCTTGATTCACCTGCCTTTGGTGGTTGTGGCAAGTACAGCTTGGTTTAAGCACTGTCATGCATCATATGTTTAATGCACTACACAAAGTAGACCTGTATCATTACTCAAAGGCTGATGATGATGAGCATGAGAATTGAACTGTCAGCTCCTCACAGTGCTCATAAAGTGTCTTGGAATCATCATAGCTGCTGTTGGACAACCAAACAAACCATAAAGTGCAAAATATGTATAACTGACCTAACCAGAGGACTTCAGTCATTGTGAATTTTTACATTCTGTGAGAAAGTGTCCAAGTGTCTTTTGGAAATGTTTCAGAATGTTTCTATGGTATTTCAGTAGGACATCTGTCATCTCTGTGGATTGAATTGATAAAGTTATTAAGGTATTAGATGCCCAAAACATGTCTCTGACTAATTTTATGCAAGGACCATCAGCTCAGAGGAATGTGTGTAAACTAGGGATGGGTGGATTGATCCTAAAGTATCAATACTTCCAATACTGATGTTGTATCAGAAATATTAATCCTCACACAAAAATATCGATTCTGATTTTTTTTTTTTAAACTAGAGATATTATTATTTGGTTAACATGAACATGAACAATAATCATAAGCTTCAAAGTGAAATAAAAAGGATTAGGCTATATTAGCAAATACTTGTCCAGGATGGGAACTATTTCTTCATCTGCCCATCTTAACATGCATGTTGAAAGACACGAGCAGACAAGCACTTGCGCCATCACAAGGCTCGTTCAAACAAGAGGGATCAGTGCCTTGTAGAGGTAATGATAGAAAATCAGAGAAACAGTTTCTGGAGTAAATTCACACTAAAATAACAACATATCTAAAGTGACATTTCTTATAATGAGTTTGTGGGTAATTGTTGTTAATAAATAATTAAATAAAATAGTTAACCATGGTTTTACTACAGTAATATTGTAGTAGCCATGTTTTTTTTTTTTTTGTTTTTTTTGCTGAAACCATGGTTTTACTACAGTAATATTTTATTAGTAACCATGGTTAATTGTGTGGTAACTATGGTTTAACTGAATACTCAGTGGCGGGCTGTGCATTTACAGTCTAGGCCTCCAGTGTGATTTTATGCCATTATGAAAACACAGTTTCACAATGAATAAGACACCCTATGCCTTTGGGCATCATATATTATGTTGCAGCTAACTAGTAATACCAATTGACATTTTAAAAACACGTCCATGCACAAAAGCCAGAACTTGCAACACTTAATGCTCAAGCAAGTCTAACTTTAACTGCAGCATGACTGTTTTGTGAAATGAACGTCTCCCGAACAGACATTCAAAAATCATAATTTTTCATATGACTCTACCAAGGAGGTCTATAATACCAGGAAAAATCTATCTAATAATATTTGCGATTTAAATGTTGCTTGCAATAATTTTTGTTTCGTCAGGGTACACGGTTATGCTGCGTTCCATTCAAGTTGGATGTGGGATATTCCTACTTGATATCTCCGACCATAAATGCATTCCATTCCCCGATATTCGGAACTGCAAAAGCTCCCGTTAGTTTAGCAGAGGTTTGACTCTCATTAGAGACGTCTCCTAGCAACCCAACTGATAAACAATGCTGCAGCGCTAGCATTTGTACTTCTGGTGTACGATTATCAAAAGAGATTATAATGTTTTATACACCTGTTTCTGCAGGCATTTGTTAAACAAGCTTTAATATCATGTAATGTGGAAACTAACTAATTTATCGATATTACTTAATAAAGTGAATGTTTATCACTTACTTTGTATATCTCCCTGAGTGTCGACATGTTTGTGTGACCTGCATCTCGGCGAAATCGGAGTTGAGAATTTCTGCACAAGCCTACAAGTTGTAATTCTGACTTATGCATTCCATTGAACTTTTCCTAGTAGGAAGTTGTAAAATCCGGCTTTCCGAGTTGAATGGAACGCAGCACTACTTTTCAAAAATTGATCCGACACTGAATGTCCAGCAGCAATAATTTACACATAGAAAACTCCTGCTGTTGCTATAACAATGCAAAAAGCACTTACCAATTTGCTTGAAGTGAAAATCAGTCCTCCTTTCCTGTTTAATAAATGAAGCAATCACACGGTCATGCAGAATATCTCAGGTTTGTAAATCCATAAGGATCTCTTTCTCAACGGCAATAACAGCAGTGATGACAGCCGACTCGTCAGCAAGATCTCGTGCTCTTCGCGTTCATATTACGTACATCGCTTAAAGCATGATTGCGTCACTCAAGGCTAACTAGAAGGGCTCGACTGGGACATATCCTAAAGATCACACCCACCAAGAACAAATAAATCAATCTGATTGGCTGATGAATCTGACAATCTGACTTTAGTTGCCCATTCATTTGCACTTTTGAGGAATTCTGAAGGCTTGATGGGGTGGAGCTCAAACTCACGCGCTGCTTCGGGCATGTGATTTGTGAAACAGTTGTCACACTTCACTTGTAAGCATCAAGGAATAAATTATGACTGGATAAACTTTTATTTTTTCTCTATTTGTTTGTAGATTAATTAAGAGTGGAAAGCAATTAAAAATACATAGGCAAAAAGGTGATTGAGAATGAAAGGATGAAAAATATTTATTTATTTGGCATGTTAGGCCAGCAGAGAAGGCTTTGATGGCCCTGAGAATTCACCACTGGTTAAACTATAGTTACTGTAGTGAAACCATGGTTAATTTTTGTAAGGGTAAACAGAACAGAAGTCTAATAGTTTTCTGTTTTGGCTCACAAATATATAAAAAATTAAAAATAATAATGACTTGAATTATGACTAAAAATAATATTTTAAATTACCCATTAAATCTCAAGAAATCTCAAAAAGAATAAAAAAAGAAAAGTAAAAAAAAAAAATCAATTTAATACAAGTATCGGAATTGGTATCTGTATCGACGATATTGGACTTTAAATTACTGGTATCATATCGAAAAAAAAAAACAAGTGGTATCAACCATCCCCAGTGTAAACATATTCACTTTAGTAATTTTCGCTATTTTCAGACAAGTCTTGATTCACTCTCTTTGCGCACCGCACAACTCTTAACAAGGGACACATTCTGTTCCATACTGTAAGCCATAGTATGCAGTACAGTCTAGCATGCACTACTCAAAGTAGTATGCATTACGAATGCTATAATGCACTATAAAATCTAGTATGCACTATAAAACAAGCATGCATTAAAAAGAAAATGCATTAAAAGTAATGCATTAAAAAGTAGTATGCACTGCAGAATTTAGTATGCATTGTAGATCTTGTGTGTACTAACAAAATAAGTTTGCACTAAAATGAAAAGTGCTCTAGGTGCTATATTATGCTGCATTCCATTCAAGTCGGATGTGTGATATTCCTACTTGATATCTCCGATCTCCGACCATGAAGGCATTCCATTGGCAGAGGCTCGGAAGATGATGTGCAAGTGAAAAAAACGGAACGCTCCCATTAGCCTAGAAAGGCTGTCATCAGAGACATCTCCTAGCACTAGCATTTGTGCTACAGGTGTACGATTATAAAAATAGAGAGTATAATTTACCATGTTTTGAACACCTGTCTCTGCAAACATTTGTTAAACAAGCTTTAATATCATGTAATGTAGGAACTTTGATTCATTTATCAATATTATTTAATAAAAGTGAATGTTGATCACTTTTTCTCATCTCCCTGGGTGCCGACATGTTTGTGTGATGTTACGCACCTGCATCTCGGTGAAATTGGAGTTGAACATTTCTGCACAAGTTTCCAAATTTGAATTCCGACTTCAAGTGGCATTCCATTGCACTTTTCCTAGTAGGAATTTGGAAAATCTGACTTTCTGAGTTGAATGGAATGCAGAATTAGTATAGAAGATAGTGTTCTTTAGGGTAGTATACATTATAATATAGTACAAAGTATGAAAACAAATATGGACTACAGAATCTATAATGTACTTGGTGGTACACACTAAGTAGCAAACACAAGGTGTTGTAGAGGTTGTTACTAAATGTTACCTTTCATCTTGCCATCTTATTGATATAAAGATTGTGGACTACCATGGGCTGTAGTGTATGTACACCCAAGGTAGTATATTACAATACTAGGTAGGGCACTCTAGGTAGTATGCACTACAGTCTAGTATAAACTACAATAAAATTTCTGATGCAGAATCTATTATTAACTAAAAATGTGATACGCATTACTTAAGCAAGTATGCACTACAAAATCTATAATGTAGTGAGCACAAGGTAGCAAAGACTGGGTGCTGTAGGTGTTGTTGCTAAATGTTACCCTCCATCTTGCCATCTAAATGACAAAAATGAAGTGTGGACTACCATGGGCTGTGGTGTAAGGATGTCCTGGTGGGGTATAATAACAATACTAGGTATTGCAAACAAGATGGAATGCATTACAGTTTAATATGAACTGCAAAAACAAATATGCACTACAGAAACCAGCATGCACTTAAAAAGTAAATGTTACCCTCAATCTTGCCATCTTGATCACCAAAAAAGGTTTGTGGACTACCATATAATAAAGTGTTTGTCTACTCACAAAAACAGCAGAGCTTGATACACCAAGTGTATTTGAATACGAGTACATGAGTTTTGTATCTTTGCTAGTGCATGTGTTTATGACTCTTGGATTGTCTTTATGTGTGTGATAATAGTCTGCCTGGGTTCACACAGTGAGCACTAAAGCTGTATAAAACCTATTTTAATCCTGTTCACCCGCAGCCTGCAGCCTCATGCCAACAGAAATACTCCATTGGATGATTTGTGGCCGGGCCAAAGTCAGGCCAATGACTCTCTAGACAACATCACAGTGCTTTGTCATCCTGACAACCTATCTCCACATCATACATCATAAACACATGCTACAAAACATTACTCAGGTGCATGCAGCATCAATAACATCTATTAAACTTTTTAAATAAATATGTGTTTGTGTGTTTGTGTGTGTGTTTGTTTTTTATTTAGATTCTGAAAACAGTTACACTTTAAGCTGTGGAGTGCCTGTCCAACCAGGTAAAGTCCCACCGAAGAGGAATATCACTACTTCCAGCAGTAGCTTCTTGCAAACCTGTACAGGTAATACGTGCACACGTTTATGCATTTACATTATATTCCCATTTATCCTCTTGATTATGCATTACTAAAACTAATATGCACTATTAAATTTAATATGCATTACGTAAAATGTAGGCACTAAAATTGTTGTATGCGTGCACTATAAATCTAGTATCTATTACATCTGTCCTCTTTATTTGCTGCTTTACTAAACTGTGGTTCATCTGCACAGCTCTAAGACAAGGGCCACATTCTCTCCCATAAACTGTGGGTGCACTACAAAATCTAGTATGTACTGCACATATCCTTTTGATGTACTTAGTGCAAGGATTCAGATGACCAAATATTGCCTTTGCCCAGAATGCTTCTTTGGTTTCTTTGGCCTTTTTAGCAGAGATCAGACAGAACAACTATAAACGAGCCATATAGCATGACATGTTCTGCTCCATTACACTGCATCAGAATCTTTATGACAATTGACAGGGTTCACATACACCTATCAGCCACAACATTAAAACCACCTGCCTAATATTGTGTAGGTCCCCCTTGTGCCGCCAAAACAGCTCCAACCCGCATCTCAGAATATCATTCTGAGATGCTATTCTTTTCACCACAATTGTACAGAGCGGTTATCTGAGATACTGTAGACTTTGTCAGTTCGAACTAGTCTGGCCATTCTCTGTTGACCTCTCTCATCAACAAGGCATTTCCGTCCTCAGAACTGCTGCTCACTGGATGTTTTTTGTTTTTGGCACCATTCGGAGTAAATTCTAGAGACTGTTGAGTGTGAAAATTCCAGGAGATCAGCAGTTCAAGAAATACTCAAACCAGCCCATCTGGCACCAACAATCATGCCACGGTCCAAATCACTGAGATCAAATTTTTTCCCCATTCTGATGGCCAATGTGTACATTAACTGAAGCTCCTGACCCATATCTGCATGATTTTATGCACTGCACTGCTGCCACACAATTGGCTGATTAGATAACCGCATGAATGATTGATGGTGCCAGATGGGCTGGTTTGAGTATTTCTGTAACTGCTGATCTCCTGGGATTTTCACGCACAACAGTCTCTAGAATTTACTCAGAATGGTGCAAAAAACAAAAAACATCCAGTGAGCGGCAGTTCTGCAAATGGAAACGCCTTGTTGATGAGAGAGGTCAACAGAGAATGGCCAGACTGGTTCGAACTGACAAAGCCTACGGTAACTCAATTAACCGCTCTGTGTGCAATTGTGGTGAGAAGAATATCATCTCAGAATGCTATTCTGAGATGCGGGTTGGCGCTGTTTTGGCGACATGAAGGGGACCACACAATATTAGGCAGGTGCTTTTAATGTTGTGGCTGATCAGTGTACAGAGGTCTGCGATGAGAATTAGGCCAGGTCTTATCGTTCAACACCACATAGGTCACACATCCACAAACACGTTACTATTAACCCTGGGACTATCTCGTTCCCAGACATTCCCTTATACATTCTCAGAATCCGACATTCCCAATGTGGTTCATTCTGTAGATTTTGGACAGGTTCAGAGAGACAAACAGACTGCTTAGAAATACTTGTGCATACGCATACGCTGCTCCTTGTGTTGGACGGCATACATAGGAATGCTATGAACCTGAGCAAATGACTCTGTGCTGGTTGCATATCTATATGCTGACAGATTTGAAATACACAGACGGGTTTCTACCCCAGCGGCTCCTGAGGGCCTCTACACGGGGCCTGGGGTAAACACACGTTTCACACGCGATTCACACATTCCGGAAAAAAAATAATAAACCCCTGCCGCTGGTTCCAAAACCGCCACATGAACCATAGGTATGGTTCTAGAGGGACAGCAAAAGTTCGTAACCACAGTCTATTCTTGTTTCAACTCCTGAACCTTTGTCTCCCTTCTTGACTTTCTTTTTTATTTCTCTTTAATTCTCTCACTGACCTTGGACTCGTTGTTCTCAACTAGATACTCCCATTTTTAATACTTTGGAATGGCCTACTAAGCCCAAAAGACAGATTTAGTATGTTTGAAAGTTGGAATTCAAAAAGGCATCATATTTTGAAATTTTCCGTGATTATTATCCAAACTGTGCAAGTGAAAATTTTGCCTGTTTCCTGTCCATCAGAGATGCTGGCCCAGCCTATAAAACAGAAAGCACGTTTTAAAATCAAAGATGCCAAGTGCCACCTGAGACCCCGAAACAAGGAGAAACACAGAGACATGGGAAAGCAGAGCTTTCAGGGTAAGACTGTTATACAGCATGTCAAACACTGCAAATTTAATCAATGTTTTCATAAAAGGATAAACAGATGTGTCCTCTAACACATCTTTCTTTCCTTTCCTTCCCTTTTTCATTTTCCGGTTTCCTTTTAATTTTTATTGTTTCTTCTCCTTCCATCTCCTTATTACTTTTATTTTTTCCCCTTTTTACTTCTCAATTTTTCTGTCTCCTTCTTTCTTCTCCTTTTCTTTTTCCCTTTCCTCTTTCCTTCTCTTTTTTCATGTTTCCTTTCCTTCTCACTTCTCCTTTTTCCTCTCCTTTCCTTTTCTTTCCTTTCCTTTCCTTCTGCTTTTTCATGTTTCCCTTCATCTACCTTCTAATTTTTCCTTTTCTTTTCCTTTCCTTTCCCTTCCTTTCCTTTTCTTCTTCTTTCTCATTTTTCCTGTTTCATTTTCTTTCCCTCTGCTTTTTCATGTTTCCTTTCCTTCTTCCTTCTCATTTTTCCTTTTCCTTTCTCCTTTCCTTTCATTATACCTTCTCATTTTTCCTGTTTCCTCTCCTCCTTCCTTTTCATTTGTATTTTTTCCTGTCCTTCTCACTTCTCCTTTTTCCTTTCCTTTCCTTTTCTTCTTCTTTCTCATTTTTCCTGTTTCATTTTCTTTCCTTCTACTTTTTCATGTTTCCTTTCCTTCTTGCTTCTCCTTTTCCTGTTTTCTTTCCTTCTCCCTTTTCCTTTCCTTTTTATCTGTCTAATCTGTTCTATCTCCCTTTTCTTCTTCCTTCTAAATTTCCTGTTTCCTTTCTTTCTCTTTTTCCCTTTTTCTGTCATTTCCTTCTTCCTTCTCCTTTTTCCTGTTTCCTCTCCTCCTTCCTTCTCATTTTTCCTGTTTCCTGTCTTTCTCCTTTTCTTTTCTTTTCTTTTCTATTTCTATTTTCTTTTCCTCAGCTGGTCAGTTTCCCTGCACCGATGACTGTCAGGTAACATTTGTGAATCTGAAGTGTGACTCATCCAAAAAGCGCCGACGTGGCCGTAAATCTCCTTCCAAAGAAGTCTCCCACATCACCGCAGAGTTTGAGATGGAAATTAAAGAAGAGGAGGCCTCAGGTAACATTATGCCTGCACGTGTGTAGTTTTAACTCATTAATTGTAGTGTTCACTATGTCAGCCATCTACATAGTGACTTTCTAGTACAGTGGTTCTCAAAGTGTGGGGTGCATCCCCGTATTGTAGGGGCACGAAAGACTGCCCAGTTCTCATTCACTTTCTCACATTCAAATTTACCACGATGATGGGAGAACGGAAGAACCAATGTGTGATTTCTATTCCTCAGCCTTTCTCTACTTATGTGGTGTCAGGTGCTCACTGAGCTGTGCTTATAAACGATGCTTTGCGTGCAGGCAACATTAGAATGGGTGAAGAGGAAGATTTTAGTGAATTAACACTTACATTTCGGTCTGTTGTTCACACAACGCTATCAAATGGCTTCAGTAGACTTGACATATACTGTACAGTTGCGCATAAGTGATATGGACAACCTTTATAGTGGCTTTATATGCTTTTGGAGTTTGACAATCACAATCACGGTCCTCTTATCTGTCCATCTTGTGTATATTAACATTGCTCATTTTGATATATTAAAGTACATTAATCTAGTTTTTTATGTAACACTAAAAGTATACAGAATATAACAAAACAATGAAGGCCTAGTGACAAACAGTTCATATTATATTCAGATTATTATATCAAAATTCAGATTTTCATTTGAATGAAGTGTATAACTTTATATTATTCAGCAAATCACTTTAAACTAAAAGAATGCATTCAGTTTTTGTTGTATATTTAAATGTAAAAAATTCCGTGATGAAGCTGAAACAAAAGATATTTTTCTTCGATCATTTTATAGGGTGGTCAGTGGTGTAGTAGTGTCTGAAATGGTGGGCATACTGTGAATTTAGGAAGTACCCCCCCCTCCCCCCCCCAAAAAAAAAAAACATGCACCCAGTCACTAAAATTCATATATTTACATTTATATACAGTACATGTGTAAAATGTGTAAGAAATCTATTTAATAAGAAAAAAAATGGCTGTTGTAATTATAGTCCCACATGAACTTACAAAATGTATATCATTAGGGTAAGTTTCTTGCTGACATGGTGTACAGTACACTACTAAGAAAATGGTATGGTAACTTGATGTTAAATACTGTATGTATTTAAATTTATAGGTCTTATTAATGTTCCTTTTTTAGGCAACTATGAAAATTACTCTAATTAATGAACTAATACATACATAATATGCAATATTATCTTGTATTACCATATAAAGCCTATGTAATAATTAAAGGAATAGTTCACCCAAAAATGAAAATTTGCTGATAATTTACTCACTCTCAGGCCATCCAAGATGTATCTGAGTTTCTTTCTTCATCAAAACAGAATTTAAGATTTTTAAGATTTCATTTCAGGCCTCTTCCTTTAAACAATGCAAGTGAATGTAGGAGGAGTCAGGAAGCGCGTCATTGTTTACAAGAGAAGTAGCGCTGTACAAAAGTTTAATTGTCTTTGCTGTAGATTTGCATTTGTATAAGTGTATTGTTCAAAATGGTCCTTTGGTGTGTGGATCCTGGATGCTCCAACCTTCAGAAACCCCAAAGAAAAAGCATGCCGGGAAAAATATTAACTTTTCATTGATTGCCTATACATGATCATGAGCGATTGAAGCTCTGGCTTATCGCGCTGAACCTGGATATCAGTACACCCCTACATTCTCTCAAATATTGGAGGGTGTGCAGTGAACATTTTACCCCTGAGGATTTCAGACCATCGAAAGAAACAAAGGGTCGATATCTGAATTCATCAGCTATGCCCATGCTGTTTTTCCAGCAAACTCAGGTATGTGTGAAAATGTTGTCATTGTCACGCCTCCCTCGGGCTCTGCACCTTCCTCAGCGCTCCGCTCCTCATCACCCGATTTCTAATTCACCGCACCTGCACTCAATTCACTCGCTCATCACTGCCTGCATAAATAACTCACCTTCACGCCACTTCACTGTCAAGTCTCACACAAAGGACTCTAGTTTGACTGCGCTGCTCTCACGCAGTGTTTATTTACCTGTCTGTATTTGCTCTTGATCTTCGTCGATATCTGTTTAGTGCTTACCTGCTGTTTCGCCTGTTACCTCTTCTTCAGTTCTGTGGACATCAACCTTGTGAATCCCTCTTCAGTTTGTGAAGCTTCTCTTCTGTGTGATATCACCTGTACCATTGATCTCACTGTGTAAAAGCTGTAAATCCTGTGAATCTCAGTAAACGCTCTGGCACTTGGTTTCACTAACTACAACTTGTGTGGCTTGAATTCCTGACAGTCAAACAGCCTATATATTTCTGCTAAAGAAAAAGCACAAGTAGATAATGCAACGGCATTGCTCCATATAAATAAAGGATAGTTATTTACTGCAGTAATGTTTTTTTTTTAATTATTATTATTTGGAAATTATTTTTTTTAATTATTTTATATTGTTTTGAAATTGTTTTGGACTGTTTTGTTTGTGAACGGTGCTTTGTCTGTGCAAGTTTCTCTTGTAAACAATGACGCACTTCCTGCCTCCTCCTCCACGTGACGCGTGACCTTACCAATGAGCTTACGTCATCCCTCTCATGAGCGCGTGTCTCAGAGATGTACGAAAGTGAACATTTTTAGTTAAAAAGTATATAAGTATTGTTTTGTTTCTAAAAATAATCAATCGTTTGGGTTCAGAAGAACTTTATTTGTCGACTGGAGTCATGTGGATTATTTTGATGCACCCTAAATATGCATTTTGGGCCATCAAAAATGGAGTACATTCACTTGCATTGTTTAGAGGAGGAGGCCTGAAGTGAAATCCTAAAAATCTTAAATTCTGTTTTGATGAAGACAGAAACTCAGATACATCTTGGATGGCCTGAGGGTGAGTAAATTATCAGAAAATTTTCATTTTTGGGTGAACTATTCCTTTAATGTTTTTTTTTAAATTATTATTCATATACTATAATGTGCTTATCTGTGTATAGTGAAATTGTTTTCCTACTTAGAGATATAAATTGAAATGATCTGATATCACAAGAAAAAGGCACCACTGACAGCAGTAAAATGCACACACACAAAAGACATTTGATGTACACTGGTGGCCAAAGGTTTGGAATAATGTACAGATTTTGCTGTTTTGGAAGGAAATTGGTACTTTAATGCACCAAAGTGGCATTCAGCTGATCACAAAGTATAGTCAGGACATGATGTAAAACAGCACCATCACTATTTGAAAAAAGTCATTTTTTATCAAATCTAGACAGGCCCCATTTCCAGCAGTCATCACTCCAACATCTTATCCTTGAGTAATCATGCTAAATTGTTAATTTGGTACTAGAAAATCACTTGCCATTATATCAAACACAGCTGAAAGCTATTTGGTTCATTAAATGAAGCTTAACATTGTCTTTGTGTTTGTTTTTGAGTTGCCACAGTATGCAATAGACTGGCAAGTCTTAAGGTCAATATTAGGTCAAAAATGGCAAAAAAGAAACAGCTTTCTCTAGAAACTCATCAGTCGATCATTGTTTTGAGGAATGAAGGCTATACAATGCTTGAAATTGCCAAAAAACTGAAGATTTCATTCAAAGGTGTTCACTACAGTCTTCAAAGACAAAGGACAACTGGCTCTAACAAGGACATAAAGAGATGTGGAAGGCCAGATGTACAACTAAACAAGAGGATAAGTACATCAGAGACTCTAGTTTGAGAAATAGACACCTCACGTGTCCTCAGCTGACAGCTTCATTGAATTCTACCTGCTAAACACCAGTTTCATGTACAACTGTAAAGAGAAGACTCAGGGGTGCAGGCCTTATGGGAAGAATTGCAAAGAAAAAGCCACTTTTGAAACAGAAAAACAAAAAGAAAAGGTTAGAGTGGGCAAAGAAACACAGACATTGGACAACAGATAATTGGAAAAGAGTGTTATGGATCTTAACCCCATTGAGCTTTTGTGGGATCAGCTAGACTGTAAGGTGTGTGAGAAGTGCCCGACAAGACAGCCACATCTATGGCAAGTGCTACAGGAAGTGTGGGGTGAAATGTCACCTGAGTATCTGGACAAACTGACAGCTAGAATGCCAAGGATCTGCAAAGCTGTCATTACTGCATGTGGAGGATTTTTTGATGAGAATTCTTTGAAGTAGTTTAAGAAGTTCTGAACATCTTTTTCAAATTGTAATAGTAATATTTCAAGTTATTAGTGTCCTGATGATACATTTTGATCAGTTGAATGCTACTTTGGTGAATAAAAGTACTGATTTCTTTCCATAAGAGCAAAATCTGTACATTATTCCAAACTTCTGGCCGCCAGTTTAATTACGGGACAAAGTTGTCCAGCATCTGCGAAGAGCATCAAAAACTAGCACAGGTGCAATAACATTCAGTATTTTCACAAAGTTTAATTGCATAAGTTAAATTTAAATGTATATATTTACGTTTAGCAGGGAAATACATTTACAGCACAAATTATGGTTACTTCAGGGTTGCTTGTTCATCAGCATTCGATGCTGGAAAACGTCCCGCCCCTTACTGAAATGGAAAATATGATTGGTTAGCAAATATCCAATCGGCTCTGAAATGAATGTTCTGATTGGTGGATCAGCTTAGTTGGACTGTCTGTCTTGCCTGTGCCATTAGTTGCGCTCCTGCTGCTCTGTGCGCGTTTAGAGAGAATCTCTGTACACTTTTTAATATAATAATAATAATAATAATAATAATAAAAAACCTCACAATTCACTCAACGGTGCTGCGGCATTGCATTATTAGATTGAAAAGTTTCCAGGTCAAAAGTCTACTCGTTGTACTGGTGGTCATATGTATCATCACTTATTTTAGGTGGGCATACGCAAAATCTTTAGAAAGATAAGTGGGCATTCAGCGTATGCCTGCGTATGCCTAGACTACACTACTGAGGGTGGTTGTGGCCGCTAAAGTTTTTCTAGTTTCAAAGAGGGGTGTGACCAAAAAATATTGAGAACCACTGCTATAGTATGTGGCTTTGGTGGAAACTGTTAAGAGAATGAATATGAATGTATCCATCTTTATTTATGTGTGTCCGTAACAGAATCATGTAATGTGGATTGTGTGCGTGAGAAGACCAAACAGAAGCTGCAGAACGCAATGCGCACGCTGAGGAAGTCGATCAGTAAGCAACAGTTTTATATTCAGTTCTCCGGCACGGCGTATGAGGTGGCCCAGCGTGCCGTGCGCCAGACGGAGGGAGATGAGACCTGCAGTATAGGACAGGTCCACACTGAGGGGAAGTGCGGTGAGCATTGTGGGAAATGGAGCTTTTGAGTTTTTATAAATTTTGTGTTCTGAATTAAGTGCAATGAAACACTGCATGAATCTTGTGTGTGTGCTTGTGTTTTTGGGTGTGTGCTGCAACTGCATTTCTATGTGTTTGTGTTAAGGATATTATTAATGTAGTAGTTAATTTCGTTTTTATTTCTATTTTATTTTCAAATTGTCTTTTCATTTCAGTTTAGTTTAGTTTTCTTCTTTGACTCTTTTAGTTGAGTTTTAGTTTGCGCTGTGTTTTTAGTTTTAGTTTAGTTTTTCAGTTTATTTTGTTTATATTGTGTTTTTATTATTTTAGGACTAAGTTAAAGCGTTAACTCATTTGAATACGTTTAACAGCATTAAATGTTCTTAGGGATGTGTTATCGCTATCTAGTGGCAGCATGTTTAATGAAAGCGGGTTATAAAGTTTTCAGTTTTATTATATACTGTGTATCAAAAACTTAATTAATTCCTGGTTATTTTGTTATTTTATTTTAGATTGTTTTACAATAAGAACACTGATTTGTGTGTTTCCCAGTCAGCTGCAGTGTGGGAACATTCTACAGTGGAGAACAGGAGCAATGTGTGATTTGTGTGCCAGGAACCTATCAGGACAGAGAGGGCCAGCTGTCCTGTGAGCCCTGCCCCAGCACAGAGGGACAGGGCATCGCAGGGGCTAAAAACGTCTCAGAGTGCGGAGGTGTGTCCTTTTGTGTGGATTCAGATGTATTTGACACAAAATCAATGAATAGCTTTGTAATGATAATGACAGACCTATTGATTATTGAGGCTGATAAATGCAGGACCATTCCCCACTCCCAGCTTAATCAATACATTTTGAAATTGAGTTACTCTTTATCATGCAAATGTGGTTTTCTTATGAAGGACTGAGCCAAGTGTGGATCAATTAGTCATTGCAAAGTCTGATCATTATAAAAGCTCGCTAGTGAAATAAAATATTTGACTGACAGCACATAACCACACCTCAAAATTACATTATATTCAATTCACCTATACACTGCAACTCATGTGTGGTGAAATGCAAAACTGAATTGTTTACAAAGCATTTAAGCAACAGTAGGTTTGACCAAATTTCGAGAAAATTGATTTCATTTATGCTTTAGTTATGCATGTTTTGTATAGACTTTTTACAAATGTGGTCTCAGAGATGTTAAAGGGATAATTCACATAAAAATGAAAATACTGTCATAATCAGACTTTATTTTTTTCTGCTGAACACAAATGTAGATTTTTAGAAGAATATCTCAGCTTTGTAGGCCCTCACAATGCAAGTGAATGGTGACAAAAAATGTTAAGCTCCAGAAGCACATAAAGGCAGCATAAAAGTAATCCATAAGACTCCAGTGATTTAATGTCTTCAGAAGTGATATGATAAGTGTGTGTGAGAAACAGATCAATATTTAAGTCCTTTTTTACTATCAATCTCCACTTTCACTTTCACATTCTTCTTATGTTTTTGGCGATTCGCATTCTTCGTGCATATCGCCACCAACTAGGCAGGGAGGAGAATTTATTGTGAAAAAGGACTTTATTGAAAAAGGACTATATTGATCTGTTTCTCACCTACACCTATAATATCGCTTCTGAAGATATAGATTTAACCACTGGAGTCTTATGGATTACTTTTATGCTGCCTTTATGTGCTTTTTGGAGCTTAAAGTTTGGTACACATTCAATTGGATTGTGGAGCTGAAATATTCTTCTAAAAATCTTTGTTCATGTTCAGGAAAAGAAAGAAATTCACAACGTAAACGATGAGAGAATTTAAATTTTGGGGTGAACTATCTCTTTAAGAGAGGATGTTAGGATGTGTCCATTTTATGTTAAGCAATGTTAAGATGCTTGATCAGTTGTCTGTGGATTGACACCAGGTTGTGGAGAGAAAAATGTCCTTTTGGCTCCCCCTTGTGGAATAATTAAAAACAAATGAACATTCTAATAGTCAACACACTTCTGTTATGTATTTGCAAGTGAAACAGAATATTCAGCATGAAATAATATAGTGCAGAACTTTTAAAATAGACAAGCAGAATAGATTATTAAAATAAATAGGATCAGTTATGATTTCATGTTGTCTATGAAATATTATGTATTATCTTTTAAAAATAAATGAGGTTTAAACAATAAAAATGTAACAATTAAAAAAGAAACTAAAGTCAAATCAAATCATATGGAGATTGTTTCTAAATCACTCAATTCTTTGTCTGGTTATAGGCCAGTGCCCTGCTGGTCACTTCTCTGCTGATGGTTTCCATCCATGCCAGCTCTGCCCGCTGGGCACCTTCCAGCCTGAGCCAGGTCGTGTGCTGTGCTTCCCCTGTGGAGGAGGACTCATGACCCGACACACGGGCAGCATGTCCTTCAGAGATTGTGAAGCCAAAGGTATACACTACAAAACAAGAGCACATTTTATCTGCACATGCCTGCTTTTGTGCTTATTTGCATTGATATCTATCTATCTATCTATCTATCTATCTATCTATGCAGTTCATTGTGCTCCTGGACATCATTATAATGCCACCACTCATCGTTGTGTCCGTTGTCCGGCTGGTACCTACCAGTCTGAGTTCGGACAGAACTACTGTATCACCTGCCCTGGAAATACTACAACAGATTTCGATGGAGCCACCAATGTATCTCACTGCAAAAGTAAGGAAGTCTATCACAACAATACCAAACATTATGCAAACACTATGCAGAGTTCCTTCCAAAGACATGATCCTGTGAAAACATTGAATTCATGTGTTTTTTTGTTGTCATCCCCTTTAGATCAGCTATGTGGCGGTGAGCTGGGAGATTTCATGGGCTACATTGAATCTCCCAACTACCCCGGCGACTATCCATCTAATGTGGACTGCGTCTGGACCATCAACCCTCCAAACAAGAGACGCATTCTCATTGTGGTGCCAGAGATCTTCCTACCCATTGAGGATGAGTGTGGGGATGTTCTTGTCATGAGGAAGAGTGGTATGGCATCATGCAACCTGTTAATGAATAAATTAATGGAATTTAACAAAAAATAGTCAATATTCAATAGTACCTCCCATTTCTTCTTAGCCCTGCCAACATCCATTACAACTTATGAGACATGCCAGACTTATGAGCGCCCAATCGCCTTTACTTCCCGCTCACGGAAGCTGTGGATTCAGTTCAAGTCCAACGAGGGTAACAGCGGAAAGGGGTTTCAGGTTCCTTATGTCACCTATGATGGTAAGACACAGCTCACAATCATACACTTACTTTTACATTAGAAGTCAGGGGGAAATTTAATACAGTATTGGTTGTTGTGCTTCCTAAGTACTAAACTTCGGCAAGTAACTTTCTCTACACCGTTTGTTGATACCTCAGTGGCTTGTTGAGGAGAGGTGAGCTATTTCTTTTCTAAGCAATCAGACTTGGCAAATGATAAAATGTGTGTGTGTGGGGCTGAGCCATATCTTGGGACCAGAACATCATATAGCTACTTGAGGGTGGACTCTTTTAATTTTGGCCAGTAAGAAACATCCCAACAACCACCCAGAACACCTTAGCAGCCACCTAAAAACGCCCTAGCAGCCACCTTGGGGAGTGATTCTTTACAATGTTGTAACTCACTGCTTAACCACCATTAATGGTACACCATTAGAGAAATTAACTAGCTAGTCACGCCTGTTTTCTGAAACCATTTTAACTATGTCGCACATCCATTGTTGGAACCACGTTAGTTCGTGAAGACACGAAAGCGGCGTGCACTATGGAAATGCGACAGATACATTGTGCTGCAATAGTGGGGTTTCCCTTTACATCAGACTTCGGGATTCCCCCAACGCACTTGAGAACATATGCACATGCGCAGAAACATAAACGGCACTTATGCATTAACATAAACACAAACGTGTTCTCCGACAGAAACCGTGTGTGATAAAGTGCTTTCTCTTAACAGCCTTTAATCCATTAACCGGCTGCATTTGAGTTAAGCAAATTGAGCAAAACCCTGGAATAAGCCATTTTCTTAAATGCATGTAAACATGGTCTAAGTGTTGACAGAATGAAAGAAACAGTATATATGGAATAAAAGATATAGAAGCCTCAGCAAAGTCAAATGATGTCCACACAGCAAACTAACAAGGAACTATGCTTCTAACCACAGGTAAATAGTTGTAGTTCCAACCACACAACTTTGTGGCGCTGATTGCGAATGTTCATTGGTACTATGGTTTTGGAAAACACCAAATCTATCACCAAAACTATGTTGGTAACGATGGAATTTGCGACCATAGTTGACTAACGATGCTTTTGGGAAACGGCCCTCAGAACAGATTTTTCAACCACATAGCAACCTCCTTGAAGCGAATTTTGCACGGTTCTTCATTTAAATGTAAAAATACAGTTTTGCAAATGTATTTTCTCATGATAATGAGTATATGTACACACAAACACATACTAATTTCAGTTGTTTGTTGTTACAGAGGACTACCAACAACTCATAGAAGACATTGTTCGAGATGGTCGACTGTATGCCTCAGAAAACCACCAGGAGATATTAAAAGTGAGAATTAACTGTCCATCTTTTTCCTGAACGTGGAAGTGTTTCGCAGTTCATAACGGAAGACTGTTTTCGTTTTCTGGTCTCCAATGTTTTCACTCTTATTAGTGTATATTTTTAGCAGACAATGTAGTGTTTAGCATATTACATTTGTAGAAATTGCCAAAATAAAGCAACATGTGGCTCCATAGTGGCGATGCTTTACAGAGTCGCAAAGACCGTCTTTTGACAGTTCCACATCCAAGTTAAGCGTGAACCTATTTGACACTTACAGGGATAGTTCAGACAGAGAATTTTCATTTTTGGGTGAACTATCCCTTTAAAATGGTTGTTGTTCTTTATCTGCTCATTTCGGTTGTTTTTATATAGTTTCTTATGGAGACCATAACCTGAAAACTGTCCAGCGGCAATCAGAATCATCATGGTGCTGCTCAGTTGTTGGTCAGGAACAATGTGAATAAGAAACTGTTAACACAATTTTAGTGGCAACACTAATCTAATTCTTTTTCTCTCTTTTTCTTTTTAGGATAAGAAACTGATTAAAGCTTTGTTTGATGTGCTGGCTCACCCTCATAACTACTTTAAATACACCGTGCAGGAATCAAAGGAGATGTTCCCACGTTCCTTTATTAAACTGCTACGCTCCAAAGTGTCCAGGTTTCTACGGCCATACAAATAGAAACCAGAACAATTCTTTCACGACCCCTCCTCTATCCCCATCTCTCTTCCTCCTGTTCCACTGTTTCTTTCTTTTTTCTGCTAGGAAGTTCTCACTACTGCGGGAAGAGAAAGACGTTTGGCTTTCTTCCTGTGTCAAATGTACTATTTGCTTTTGTATTCGTCCCTTTGTCCCGTTTTTGATTTATTGTCATTTTATTTTGTTTGCTATTATTTATGTGCTTGATTTTGCAAAAACCCTATTTGGATCTTTGATATTTACGGTATATATTTGTATATGTATGTATGTATATATATATGTGTGTGTGTGTGTGTGTGTGTGTGTGTGTGTGTGTGTGTGTGTGTGTGTGTGCTTAAAACAATTGTGCAAGCTTATGGCCTCATACAGACACACACAGATATATATTCTTATTTTGAAAAGGTTATATTCATCCCCCTAATGTGCACAAGATTAGGATTTAAAAATCCTTGGTGCACTTAAAGTTTTCTTTTAAAACTGTTGGAGAAAGTTTCAAAGTTGGAGTCGCTTCATAAACCTATTCTGACCACAAAATTAAACTCAAAGCTTGATGAAAGCAAAAGATAAATGAGAAAAAAGATAGAACAAGACAAAGACTACCTGTCAGTACAAACATTATGTGTACGTTGTTTAACTTGTATTTGGAGCTTCAATTGCACTTGAATTTTATATTGTAAACTTTAGAGAAATAGGAAATATAAGTTACATTTTTCTTTATGTTTTATTGTTGTATAGAGATGTTTTACCTTGGTTGTAGAAACAATAAGATGTCCAAACTGCTCCCGACACAGAGCTTAGTTCTTCAAAAGAGATAAAGAAAAATATTTGCAGCACTCTCTCTCTCCTTATTATAACAGTGTACACAAATTTCACTTCACACACGTTGTCATAATATTGTTTTTGGCTATTTAAAGGTGAAGTGTGCAAATTCTGTGCCACTAGTATCACCAAACAAAATTGCAATCTAATTTAACTTGTTTCAGCAGTCCTGACAACATTAGCTCAACCAGTAGTGTGAGTTGGGGGCAGGACAGTGGAAGATGGGGGAGTGTTTGAAAACTAGTTTGAACTAGTCATTATTTTTGCAGTTCAGTTTGGTGCCGCTAGTTTTAATATCAGAAAAGTGTTGACATTAAAGTGCCATCTTGTTAGACATGCTGGTTTCATGGGGCTTGTAGCTCCTTTTCAGCTTGTAATTCTTTGACAAATATTGGTATATATTGACACTTGTGGTACAGTAATGTTACAATGATTTCTTGTTGATAACCCTTCATTTAGTTGTGTTAGCTCAAAGTGTATTTTGGTCAGAGAGGACGTGATGCAAATCTTGTCATCAGCAGAGTGCTCGAGCACTGAACACGCGCAGCTCGATTTTTAACCGTGCATCTTTGAAAATGCAGAATGCGCATGCACTAATTAGTGGGTCCACAAGATGGCAACACCTTTGAGCTGTTACTGTCACGAAGAAGTGCTAGAAGATGTAATCGGCGGTAATTATCAGGAGATTAAAATAAAAATAGCAACAGTGGATGTGCACATCAAGAGTGTATATGTGAGGAGGTCAGGCGATACTTGCATTTGTATAACTTGAGTCTAAATGAAATAAAGGCAACATTATGGGTCTAAACTCTTGAAGAGAAATAGTTTGGTGTCTCACAGCAGTCGTAGTGCGCATGCGCCAACCACCGTGTAAGTCATATGGATTATACTTTGACAGGCTTGCGTTCGACTATACGCAGATGCTGCGCGTTTGCGTCAAATCTGAAATATACTTTGGGCTGTCGATGGAGTTTTGGGAGATTGTAAATACGATGATTTTGGCAAGTTTTACCTTTTTTCTTTAAGATAGTTGTGCAGTCATTCATGAAAGTGGTGAGGAGATTGTTTCAGAACAATAGAGAGGCTGATTTTGGAATAAAGAGTCATATTTTGGCTTATTACATATCTATGACATAGTAATTACCTAACACCTTTGTGCTGTGCACAAAGACTCATATTTTGTACTTGTTGTTGGACTGTGGAAGACGAATGGAGGCTGTTTGTTAAGAAGAACTGATTACATACCAATAGTATGTGAATAATGATTGTTGTAAAAACTTTATATATAATTTAATTTCATCTGAATCATGAATAACCAGGATGCATTAGCAGTATAATCCATACTGAGGTTTTTAGAGCTGTGTGTGTGTGTGTCTAATTTAATTTCTATCATAGTTCTGTTTAATATTGCCTCTTTGATTTGTGAGAACTAATGTAGTGAACTCTTTGCAAACTTGTGCATCTGTGAGACAAAACTCTACTACAGTCTTTTGAGAAGATAAAAGAACAGCCCCAAGCAGTAAAGCTCTCTCTCTCTCTCTCTCTCTCTCTCTCTCTCTCACACACACACACACACACACACACACACACAAACACAGGCGTGCCATAAAATCAAAGAAACGCAGATAAGATTATCTGACATTTGAGAGTATTCTGCATTATTTTGCATATATATTCCAGTTTGGGAGGGTCATTCTAAAGCTGCTTTGTTATAAGCACTTATCAATGCTTGTATTTCTACTGTTTCTTCAGTGTCCACAGGCAGAGACAGAAACACACACACACACACACACACACACACACACACACACACACAAAAACACACATTAATTCACAGGTATACTAGTGTCCTGCCGATTTTTGACTCCCTAGTATCATTGTGTTTAGGGGTAGGTGTGGCCTTTAGGGATAGGGAACAATAGCTGCTTTTCCACTATTGGGTCAGTGCGAGCCAGGGCTATCAACTTGCCAGCCAGGGCCAATAGCCTTGGACCTCGAGCGGCAAGACCAAAATCGATCTGCGTTCCCACCATATGGCCAATAGCCCCGCAGCATTGTCCAAAAACCCGCCCTAAATTTGCCACTGCTCTGCCAACGTCACACACCCCGCCCATTTCACAAGCAAGAGGGAAGCTCAAGCTGAGGTGTTGTGTTATCTAGAATATCGAGTTTATATCGAATGTAAACATTAGCTAGCTAAATAAATTAGCAATATCAACTCACCGACTGTAACTGCCATGGTGCCCTGAGTGGTCTCTCCCCTAACAGCAAGACGATAACCCAGCACACCGTCATTTCTTTTGGCACCACTTTGTCCGTTGTGCATTTTAACGTATTTATACTGTGCCGACATTCTTTTTTTTTTTTCAAACCTTTACCGTTGTGCGCAGGATACATATCCTGACAAGTTCTGTGAAACTTCGCCTTTGACACTGAACCTGCCTCAATCCCTGGTTAGCCTTGGTTGGCCCAAGGGTAATCGGCGGGCCAATGGCCATTGGCCGTTGGACCCGAGAAAGCCCTAAGGAGGCACGATAAAGCCCCGGAAGTAACAGTGGGAACGCAACTGGCCCTGGCACTCACTACCGTGCCCTTTTTTGGCCCAATAGTGGAAACGCAGCTAATGATCCCCTACCAGTGTTGGGTGTAATTATTCATTATTAAGTAATTAGTCAAAAAAGTAGTGTAATGCATTACATTTTAAATTACTGTAATCAGATTACAGTTACTGACTTTCAATGCAGGGATGGGGACTGAAAATACCAATCAGGTAGCAGGGAGTCAGATTTCGGCACACACACTATAACACATTGCTTAAGCTTTGTTGTTATGCTAGCACAGTAATTAAGCTCTGTTAGATAACAGCAGGTTGTCCTTGATCTTCTCTTTTTTTATTCATATTTTGTCTTGTTTTTTTACTAAAACTTTGGACTTTTTGAAGAACTGTTGTCATTAGGAAGAAGAACGTATGTAAAATCGACTAATAAAAACATCTCAGTGTCTACATACACATGCACAGACAGACATAAGTACTTCGACTGCCACATGGAGAGAATGACTTGGACTGCTACTGGTGTGGATTTGTACGCTTTATGAATACAGATATGTAAATGATGTACAAATGATAGTTTTTTTATTTTATTAAGTTAATATTTACAGTAGAAGGAGCCAATTTTGGTGAAGGTGGCAGTCTAACACAGTGACATGCACCGACTGTTCTGGAAGGCTCTTCATGATGAAAACCACATTAAAGAAAGAGAGAACTATTCAGCTGTGCAAAATCAACCCCAGAACTTAAGTAATGATGTGTAAAGGAGAAAGGAAATTATTGTTAAGATCTCACCTTATTAATAAATCATTCAAATCTCAAGATGTTTTCAGTGTGGGGTGTGTGTGTGTGTGTGTTTTTTTTTTTTCTATTGCCATTTTTATTTATCCATTAGTTAAATTCTTGATGAATAAAACGTCATTTTTAAAGATGTAAAAAATCATCAGCAAAATCAAGAAACAGGCCGTACACCGTATCCTCCCGTTCATCGTAGTTTAGCTTTGTCGCCACCTTGTGGTCATATTAATTTACATGAACATAAAATACAGTCTGCCCACAAGGGGACAGTGTGCACCAACATAAACGCAATATTCGTTTATGTCAACTTTTTATAAAACGCAGTAAACAAAGTAGGTTTAAATTCATATACAAATTAACTATCAATTCTTAAATTACATACATGTGCTTGTTATTTATA
The DNA here is from genome assembly GCF_019703515.2 of Myxocyprinus asiaticus. Lineage (NCBI taxonomy): Eukaryota > Metazoa > Chordata > Actinopteri > Cypriniformes > Catostomidae > Myxocyprinus > Myxocyprinus asiaticus. The sequence continues at coordinate 24,508,870 of NC_059388.1, forward strand.
ATTAATATTATGATTGATATACTGATACATAGGCATGTCTACATGATATATCTATGTTTGAATGCGATTAGGTCATATTACCTTTATGAGCATTCATTTTTTTTTTTTTACAGAGTTTATCATAAGTGAAACTATTCTATGGAGAGCATCCATTGACCTGCACAGAACCAGTTGATTTATTTATTAAGACAAGTGCTTCCGCTACTCGGGTTAGACAAAATCACTATGTATATAGATTGATTAGATGTTAGGACATTTTGCTTTTATTCTCATTAAGTTCCATTTCGCTTGAACTGAAAGTTTATAGAACAATATAGCCACCTTTTGAGACTGAAAAAATTATTTTAAACTAGTCAAGAGGCAATTTAACTTTGGTGGAACTCTTGTCTCATGAATAATAATTAAACAGGGTGACGTTCACCCAGTGGGTCTAACTGATTGGTTGAAAAGCAGACTTTGGTATGTGGGCGCTAATCAGCTGGCGAATTAACAAGTTCAAGGTTTTATTTTTGAATATTAATAAGGGTTCGTGACTGGACGCTCCCTGAAAACCGTCAGCCTAATTAATATTCATGGACTATGCTCTTCATACAGGAGAAACATTCAGAGCAGCGCGAGAGGGGGCGTGTCTCCGTGCGCCAGAGACACACACCGGGGCACCACGCGACTCCCTTTCAAACAAACCAGCGCGCGCCTCTGTAGACAAGACCCGCGGCGCTTTCACGCTCTCACCGGTTATTTATGACGTCTCTTTAATTGAACGTCGCTGACAAAGCAGAAGTTTCAGTAAATCCAGGTATGTAAATAGCTTTTTTTAATATGCATGAATATGTATGTGTAAGAGTGCGCGTTTGTAAATGATGCTGTTGGGTTTGGAAAGCGGAGACAGTTACCATAGATACAGTAAATTCTTGAATGTTTTGTAAAGATAAAATAGATTGTTTGGCATTGATATTGATCTATTTATACCTTGTTATAAAACAGACTAACAAATGAAAGCAAATGTTTTCAGTCACAGTTTTGGTCGGAAGCATTTCACCGGGGCTCGCGGTTTCCCTGTATTCCTCTACAGTTCACCGGTTAACGGGGACCGGACTTCTATGTTTATGTGTCTTATGGTATCTGGTGAAATTAGGATAACACAACCGAAGTTGTGTTAAAAGTTGAGAAAAGTCAAAAATCTCTTGCAACCTTATTGCCATAATATTTTGAATAAAAAATAACAAAATAAATAAAATAAAAATAACTTTAGATTTTTTATTTTTTATTTTATTTTTTTTAAAGTGCATCACCGGTGGGGGGAAAAATAGTTGCTGTCCTTAATTTACAAAAAGAAATAAATAAAATTAGGAAAGAAGCTAATAATTATAGTGATATCATATTTATGTATTACTCATCAAAACATTGATTTTGAGTTGGTAAGCAGATGTGAACTTACTGATATTAAGAACAGTTACATCTGTAAAAAGGTCATTTATATACACATTATTTATATAAGGATAAATTGAAATATTCTGAAAGTGTAAGTTGGGACTCCAACTCATTAAGTACAGTTATCTCTTTTATTCCTTTATTAATTTATGAAGGCAAACCAAGCCAGTTACATCAGAGAGCGTTAGATTTTAGACAGAAGGAAAACTGATAGCTTGATCCATAATACTTTACCATAGTTCTTCCAAAATATCTATAGTTTTAACAGGGGTATTTACTGTACACTATGTTAGTATTTGGTAACATTGCCTTTAAGATCTTTGTCCCCATGTGCACTTGCAAACTGTAGTCTGGCTTTTTTATGGCTGTTTTGGAGCAGTGGCTTCTTCCTCGCTGAGTAGCCTTTTAGGTTACGTCGATATAGGACTCATTTTACTGTGGATATAGATACTTGTCTACCTGTTTCCTCCAGTATCTTTACAAGGTCCTTTGCTGTTGTTCTGGGATTGATTTGCACTTTTCGCACCAAACTACGTTCATCTCTAGGAGACAGAATGCGTCTCCTTCCTGAGCGGTATTATGGCTGTGTGGTCCCATGGTGTTTATACTTGCGTACTATTGTTAGTACAGATAAACGTGGTACCTTCAGGCATTTGAAAATTGCTCTTAAGGATGAATCAGACTTGTGGAGGTCCACAGTTTTTTTTTTTTTTTTTTTTTTTTCATGAGGTCAAGCAAAGAGGCACTGAATTTGAAGGTAGGCCTTAATAATACATCCACAGGTACACCTCCAAATCAGTTCACCTCCTATCAGAAACAAATTGGCTAATTGTCTAAAAGCTTGACATAATTTTCTGGAATTTTCCAAGCTGATTAAAGGCACAGTTAACTTAGTGTATGTGAACTTCTGACCCACTGGAATTGTGATATAGTCAACTAAAAGTGAAACAATCTGTCTTTAAACAATTGTTGGGAAAAATTACTCATGTCATGCACAAAGTAGATGTCCTAAACGACTTGCCAAAACTATAGTTTGCTAATATGAAATCTGTGGAGTGGTTAAAAGTGTATGTAAACTTCTGACTTCAACTGTATAAGGCCATAGTAACCACCAGGTTAAACCATGCATGCATGCTCCTCACTAACATGGTAACTCTTATAAATAAAAAAAAAGGATTTTGTTATGAAAATAAATACAGTTAGAAACTATGTATACAATATATATATATTTTTTCAAACTGCCATAGCTGAAACAAAAACAAATAATATTCCATCACTCCCCTAACTGTTATATTTAAGAGAAATATATAAATAATATAAAAATATGTAGTATGAATGTATCACAGTTTTACACAGTTTTTTAGTGCTACTAAAGTATAGGTGGTGATGTGTGGATTGAAAAGCCTTTTAATGTACAGTATATCTGTGTATGGCCAGAGACTATTTAGCTCAAGACGGAACACTTGTATTAAAATGAATGGGAGAAACTGGAACAACCAATATGGCAGATATAGAAAAGGAAGTCCCACCTTACAGGTAAAAGAGCCGATCACCTTTTAGATACAGACATTGCATGTTACTCAGCTCAAGAACTCGCATGCGCATTAGCAGGACCGTCTTGAAAAATTGCGTTTTTTAGCGTGATCTGAGCTAAAGAAGCATAATTTAAGATCCCATTGTTGTCAGATTTTAGTGCTGATTTGAAATGTTCTTTCATCGTAATCTTGACCATCCATTTTGGAGATCTCAGTCTTTCCTCATTCATAGGAGATGTTAATAACATGGTACATAAATATGATAATCATTCAGTTCCATAGTATAGATCAAAATACCATGGTATTACTGTCTGATACCATCACTGTACCTTATCAGTGTACTTTTATGAAAGAATGATATTATATGACAGTAAATATTTTTAAATTATATTTTGCTATCAGTTTAAACGAAGACCTCAAGTACAGAGATACTTTTTGTTGATCTGTTATTAAATGCCCAGGTTACAATGTATCCTGATGGAAATGCTTTTGTTGTCCCTCATACTTTTACTTTGTTGGCTTAGTCTCTGCCTTCATTTATCTTTTATGTTATGGCTCTAAGTTATTCTTTTTAATCCCACATATCAGGCTATTTTTTAGTTATTCTGAATGGTTTGAGGCATTGTGTATTTCCCAAGGAAGCAAGAAAGCTTTCTACTTCTCACACTTTGTTAGTTTTTGGTCAAAATAATATTATGGCTCTCCTTTCTCTCGGGGTGCTTTTGTGTCCTTTTTCTTCCCAAACAATTGTCTATGTTTCATTGCATCTTTTTTTCTGCAGTCTTGAAAGTGTAGGGAACTCTATTGTTAGACATAGAAATCATGACAGAATGGTTACCATGGCTTTCTGTTGGATCTCAGCAGAAACACACAAGAGAGTGGGACATACTGCCATCATCCGTGTGTCTGATTGTGGGTTTTGATAATATGTTGCTGTCAAACCTCACATCTGCCTTTATCTTGTTCTCACACCTTTTTTTTTTTTTACATGTGTCTTCGTTGTATTGTGATTCCAGTGGCCTCGTTGAGGGACGGCATGCAGGCTCACTATCCCAGCAGCCCGCCACTGAATACGGTGATCCTTCAAGGGAACTGGAACTTTTCACAGACTTGCCCAAGACTGTCCTACACCATCTGACTTCATTTGGTGTGGAATCCCTTGAACCAAGCCCCTTCAGCGTGTGTGTAACCAAGAGAGATATAGAGGAAGTGTGTGTTGCCATGGCTTTCACACTTTCGGAAATCATGGCAGCCCGGCGACATCAGCAACAGTCTCAAAGATCAGGAAGAGGAGTCGTAGAAGTGGACGAATACAGCGCCAACCCGACTCAAGCATTCACATTCTATAACATCAACCAGGGTCGCTTCCAGCCCCCCCACGTCCACATGTAAGACACATCAACATACACATCATCATCTTTGAACATTTATAGGGATGGTTCACATAAAAATGCATATTCAAAAATTTCAATGCATCTTTTTTTCCATACAATGAAAGTGGAAGTGACTGAGACTCAACATTTGGCCTAACATCTCCTTTTTACCAAGTAAATGATAACAGAATTGTCATTTTTGGGGGGAATCTCTTTATGCAATTGTTCTTTGTACCTTATGTTTTAAAGACCACATGAAATGGCTTGACGTGCAGTTTTCGTTCATGTGTTGACACACACACTGAGCACTTTATTAGGAACACCTGTACTGAACAATTCATAAAATCATGCAGATATGGCTCAGGAGCTTCAGTTAATGTTCACATCAACCATCAGCATGGGGAAAAAATTATCTCAGTGATTTCGACCATGGCAAGATTGTTGGTGCCAGACGGGCTGGTTAGAGTATTTCTCTAACTGCTGATCTCCTGGGATTTTCTTGTACAACAGTGTCTAGAGTTTAGTCAGAATGGTGCCAATGGTTTTTTTTTTTTGTCCAGATCTATTACATTTCAAAGTTAAAGTCATTGATATTTTTTTCTGGGGCTTAAAGTAAAAAATGTCATGTGGTTTAACCATCCAGAGACGTAAAAATAAAGTCTCATTAAAAGCTACGATTCTTGACTAAAGAAATGTTGGTAAGAGTAGTGCAGAATATTCATATTTATTTTTAAGGTGTAAACGATTTTTTTTTTTTTTTTTTCATGGAATGATATGCAAAAATGTGTGCTACTCCTTGAAAGATATTAATGAAATAAGTGTCCTGAGATATCTTACCAGTCTCTGTGACAGCTCTAGACTCTGTAAACAGCAAACAAAATGTGTCCACGGTCTGTGGACAGTGACGCTTTTTTCCTGTCAGTCATTTGCACATTCTCATAGTATTATAGCTGCAGCAAATTATTGAGGCATAATGCCACTTTTATGCCATGTTGCTCATAACAGTTGTCAGTTGAGAGCGCTATTTTGCTGCTGTTGTTTTTGACAACTGTGTCAGTCTCAATAAAGCTAATTTGGTATCTTTGGAGTGCGGGGTTTTGGAAAAAGGGGGCGTGGATAATCCAACGGCTCAGTTTGTGGAAATTCTAGAACGTCTTAAATCGCTTACAGCACCTTTAAGATATGACACATATTTAAAATAAATAATAATTCTCCACCAAATCAAAGTCATATGGTGTAAACAACATGTATGTAGCCATTTGTTGTTTATTAATAAAAAACATCAAAATAATGTAAAATATACATATATTGACATTTTTATGAAAAGGCAGTTTGTTCAGGTCATGTGGTGTAACCTTGAGAAAACTTCTTGATATTCTTTTCTAATCATTCTTAAAATGTATATATTTGTAAAAAAAAAAAAAAAAAATTTTACTTCGAAAAATGTGTTTGAAAACTTATTTTTGAAATTACTTATTAAGTTGTGTACACTCTCATGTATTGATGGTTACAACTCATGACACCTCAGTCATTAAATACATTTTTTTTTTAGAAAATGCTATTTAAAAATGTATAAAATCAAATTGGACACGAAGATTACATTCCTGCGAACGTGACGTGTTTTCAACTAGATTTTTAAAAGATTTCTCATTTTTATCTCCTCGGACAACCTTATTTGTCAATGAGCCGCCATCCTTTATTGTTCCTGTTTTGTCCAAGCTGTCTTTTTGTGTTTCCTTGTCCTTATGAATCATACCAATTTACAAAGAAAAACAAGTTGCCAATATGTGTGTAAATGTGTATCTGTGTGTGTGTGTTGTTGGTAGAGGCTGTGGATGTGGCTGACCCAGCAGGAGATGCTCTAAAGTGGACCATTCTTATTCAAGTCTGCTGTGTCCCTCAGAGACTCGCTTCTGCCAATGCAACTGTTTAAATCATGAAAGAACGATATATAGCTTAATGTACAAGTTTTGAAACACTCATTCTTTATTATAATTTTTTTTTTTTCACATTTTAGAATAATAGTAAAGTCATCAAAACTATGGAATAACATAAATGGAACTATGGGAATTATGTTGTGACTGAATAAAATCCAAAATAAATCAAAAGTGTGTTATATTTTAGCATCTTCAAAGTAGTCACCCTTTGCCTAGAATTTGCAGACATGTACTCTTGACATTTTCTCAACCAACTTCTTGAGGTATCACCCTGGGATGCTTTTTAAACAGTACTGAAGGAGTTCCCATCTATGTTGGGCACTTATTGGCTGCTTTTCTTTATTATTTGGTCCAAGTCATCAATTAATTTTTTTTTTACAATTACATTTTAGTTTTATAATGAAGTAAATTAATATGTTGGCACAATTATATTTTTGTCTACAAAACTAATTTCAAACATTTAAGCATACGCCTTCAGATCAAAAGATTTTTAAGATCATGAGAAACATTTCAGTCAAATGTTTCAAAACTTTTGACCGGTAGTGTAATTCCTCGCCCCTCTCTCTCTCCTTCTGTCTTTCCGCAGGGTAGATCCGTTACTCCACGATGCCCCCAAGCCCCCAGGCTATACGCGCTTCGTCTGTATCTCAGATACACACTCGCGCACTGACACCATTCAGATGCCATACGGTGACGTCTTACTGCATGCTGGAGACTTCACAGAGCTCGGCCTGCCCAGCGAAGTCAAGAAGTTTAACGACTGGCTCGGTGAGAAGTTTTTTTTTTTTCTCTTACCTCCTTATAAACCTGTGTGCCAGTTATTTGTTGTAGACATTTTATGCCAGCTGTGTGAAACAATCAGATTGAATTTTACATTGCATGCTTTTTAGAGGAGAAAGTCAGGATCACTACCTATTTAAATGGTCATATATTTAGAAGTTGAATTTTTCTCTTTAGAGATAAGAGTTAAAGGGGTAGTTCACTCAAAAATATTCATGCTGTTTAGCCAGAGGGCAACTGGTCCCTACAGTGAGCCTGGTTTCTTCCAAGGTTATTTGATATAACAATTTAATTTTCTGTTAATGCATGATTTTCTGTAAAGCTGCTGTGAAATTATGTGAGTTGTGAAAAGCGCACTGTAAATAAAAATGACGACCCAAAAATCTACTTTTGTGTGTCAAATTTTAATTTTAGGGGGTAACTATCCTATAGAATGTACAATTAAACATATTTAAGAGCTTTTTTCAGAACCCAAAACTTACTCTGCAATCCCAAAAAACTAAGATGCTAAAGTTACTCATTCCGAATCTTGCAACTTTCGGAGACAAAAGATAAATCAATAATTTAATGCATTATTGACCATATACAATACCTCTATATTGGCCCACACAGTCATTATGAGGTAAGAAGGAGGCAGTAGGGTAGATACATTTATTTCTTAATAATCTTAGCTCAGTATATTGTGAGTGTATATACAGTGCCTTGCAAAAGTATTCAGACCCCTGACTAATTATCTCATATTACTGAATTACAAATGGTGCAATGAAATATCATTCTGTTTGATATTTTATTTTAAAACACTGGAACTCAAAATCAATTATTGTTAGGTGTCACTGGTTTTATGTTGGGAAATATAAAAAATAAATATATAAATAAATAAAAACCCTGAAATATCTTGCTTGCATAATTATTCAACCCCTGTGCTGTGGAAGCTGCCAGGTTACACCGATGAAAGAAATTGCCCTAACAAGGACACATTTCATTTACCATTGGCATCCACCTGTGAATTATTAAAGTTGCAATCACATTTTCTGGATAAAAAACCCATTGTTGAAGGATCATTGGTCAGGCTGTTAATCTGAAGGAAAATGAAGACCAAAGAGCATTCCACAGAAGTTAGATATGAAGTAATAAAAATGCATAGATTAGGGAAAAGGCACAAAATAATATCCAAATATTTGGATATCCCAGTGAGCACAGTTGGATCAAAAATTAGGAAGTGGAAGCTGCACCACACCACCCAAGCACTGCCAAAAAAAGGCCGTCCCTCAAAACTCAGCGCTCTAACAAAAAGGAGACTTGTGAGAGAAGCCACAGAGAGGCCAACAATCACTTTGAAGGAGATACAGAGTTCAGTGGCTGGGAGTGGAGTAATGGTGCACCAGTCAACCATATCAAGAGCACTGCATAACGCTGGCCTGTATGAGAGGGTGGCAAGAAAGAAGCCGTTACTCAAAAAGTACCATCTGAAAGCATGTCTGGAATTTGCCAGAAAGCATGTGAGTGACCCAGCTGTGATGTGGGAGAAGGTTTTGTGGTCAGATGAGACCAAGATAGAGCTTTTTGGCCAAAACTCAAAGTGCTATGTGTGGCGCAAACCTAACACTTACTATGCCTCAAGACACACCATCCCTACAGTGAAGTATGGTGGTGGCAGCATCATGCTGTGGGGGGGATGCTTCTCATCAGCAGGTACTGGGCATCTTGTTAGAATTGAAGGAAGAATGGATGGAGCAAAATATAGGGAAATACTGCAAGAGAACCTGCTTCAATCCACTAAAAAACTGAAGCTTGGGAGGAAATTCACCTTTCAGCATAACAATGATCCCAAGCACAAGGCCAAAGCAACACTGGAGTGGCTCAAGAACAAAAAGATAAATGTCCTACAGTGGCCCAGTCAAAGTCCTGATCTCAATCCTATTGAGAATCTGTGGCACTATTTGAAAATTGCAGTCCACAAGCGTCACCCAACCAACCTGAACAACCTGGAGCAAATCTGCCAAGAAGAATGGGCCAAAATCACTTCGTCACTGTGCAAAGCTGTTACATATGTACCCCAAAAGACTTAAAGCAGTTATTGCAGCAAAAGGTGGCTCGACCAAATATTAATGTGTGGGGGTTGAATACTTATGCAAGCAAGATATTTCAGTTTTTTATTTTTCATAAAAATATTCCCCAACAAAAAAACAAAATTATTGCGCAAAATTTTAGGCACATAAGATGTTTCACAAAAACTTTTGTCTTAAAATGGTTATTTATATCTTCAGCTTTAGTGTGTCAAAAGGAAAGGCACGGTTAATGACTTCAAAACGAATAACGGATTCATCCAAATAATAAAAAAAATATTAGTTTGACTGATTATCCAAAAAGTACAAGGATAAAGCGACATTTTAAATAAACATATCCAAAATTAAAATTAATTTATGAATCTGTGCAGCTAATATTTCTAAAGTGTAAACCTTAAAAGTGAAAATGTGCACGTTGTGATTTCAGATCGGATGAGTGGAGTCTCGACACCATTTGCGGTTTCTGTTTATTGTCCACATCTGGAGCTTATCAAGTATAACATTAATTAAGATATGACATCATATAGAGTTGAAGTCAGATGTTTACTCCACAGATTTCATATTAGCAAACTATAGTTTTGGCAAGTCGTTTAGGACATCTACTTTGTGCATGACACGAGTAATTTTTCCAACAATTGTTTACAGATAGATTGTTTCACTTTTAATTGACTATATCATATTTCCAGTAGGTCAGAAGTTTACATACACTAAGTTTTAAGCAGCTTGGAAAATTCCAGAAAATTATTTCAAGCCTTTAGGCAATTAGAAAATTAGCTTCTGATAGGCTAATTGGAGTCAATTGGAGGTGTACCTGTGGATGTATTTTAAGGCCTACCTTCAAACTCAGTGCCTCTTTGCTTGACATCATGGGAAAATCAAAAGAAATCAGCCAAAACCTCAGAAAAGAAAATTGTGGACCTCCACATGTCTGGTTTATCCTTGGGAGCAATTTCCAAATGCCAGAACAACAGCAAAGGACCTTGTGAAGATGCTGGAGGAAACAGGTAGACAAGTATCTATATCCACAGTAAAATAAGTCCTATATCGACATAACCTGAAAGGCTACTCAGTGAGGAAGAAACTACTGCTCCAAAACTGCCATAAAAAAGCCAGACTACAGTTTGCAAGTGCACATGGGGACAAAGATCTTCTTTTTGGAGAAATGTCCTCTGGTCTGATGAAACAAAATAGCCATAATGACCATCGTTATGTTTGGAGGAAAAGGGTGAGGCTTGCAAGCCAAAGAACACCATCCCAACTGTGAAGCATGGGGGTGGCAGCATCATGTTGTGGAAGTGCTTTGCTGCAGGAGGGATTGGCACACTTCACAAAATAGATGGCATCATGAGGATGGGAAAATTATGTGGCTATATTGAAGCAACATCTTAAGACATCAGCCAGGAAGTTAAGGACAACAAAGTCAAGGTATTGAAGTGGCCATCACAAAGCCCTGACCTCAATCCAATAGAAAATTTGTGGGCAGAACTGAAAAAGCATTTGCTAGCAAGGAGGCCAGCACCATGTTGTGAGAAGCTTGTGGAAGGCTACCCAAAACGTTTGACCTAAGTTAAACAATTTAAAGGCAATGCTACCAAATACTAACAAAGTGCATGTAAACTTCTGACCCACTGGGAAGGTGATGAAATAAATAAAAGCTGAAATAAATCATTCTCTCTACTATTATTCTGACATTTCTTAAAATAAAGTAGTGATCCTAACTGACCTAAGACAGGGAATGATTTCTACGATTAAATGTCAGGAATTTTGAAAAACTGAGTTTAAATGTATTTGACTAAGGTGTATGTAAATTTCTGACTTCAATTGTACACATTCCACTTCTTGAAATGTCACACATGATAGTGAAGCAAACAGACCCAAGAGCAGAGGAACAGTTCAAAGGATTTATTAACAGCAATAATGAGCAGTCACTGGGTTGAGGAACAGATTTGTAGAATCCTCCGCTGAAGCTCAGTGAGGTGCAGAACAATGCCCAGCAGAGATGGGCGATCTTAACTCCCGACAAGCAGGTAGAGACGATGTATCCTCTGTGGAAGACCAGCTGACATGCAGCAAAACTGTAAGGCAACCACACACCCGACACGCAGGCAACCAACAGATGCATGAGACAGGACAAATTAGGCAGAGAGAGTGAGGTTAGGACTCAACATCAAACAACAATGCTCAAAAACTCAGTCAACACTGAGCAACATTAAACATTCAATATCTAACTACATTTAAAAATCCAGGCCTGGACATGACACACGAGGGGATTAATATAGGCATGAACAAACAAGGGGCAGGTGCCGCTCGCAGCTGAAAGTTGGCATGATCAGCATTTCCATGGAAACAATCAGGTTTCCCATGGAAATGCTGATTCCGCGCACCAGTGGCACCTGAAACACATGAGGGCAAAAACGTTGACGCTAAAAAAAAGGGAACAATGATGCCACAGTCTTTGTCAGACAGAAATCCAACTTGTCATGGCGACAGGACCGTGACATCGTCGGAGAGTGCACAGCGGTAACTCGCTTATGGCGGCAAATAACAACCAGACCCCTGCACTCACACGTACACGAGACAGAAAGGGGACTATAATGCCACAGTCCCGTCAGACAGAAACCCAACCTGACAAGGTGACAGGACCGTGACAGTAACACCCCGCCCCCCCCCCCCCCCCAACAGGAACATAAAAAAAAAAACAAGACAAACAAAATAAACACTTAAAAAAGAACAGGAAACACTACAGAAAGGGAGGCAAGGGGGGGAGTTTAAGTAAAGGGGCGTGGTCCGGAGGCCTGGGAGGAGGCCTCAGGGCAGAGGGGACAGTGAATTGGGCAGCAGCCTCTAGACAGGGTTCAGGAGGGAGCAGCTCAGGGGCGGAGCCATGGACGGTTCAGGCGTGGGTGCTGGTCACGGCTGGGGAACGGCCTCCATGGCTGTAGACGCTGGCCACGACAGGAGAATGGCCTCCGCAGCTATGAGCATGGGCGACTTCAACAGTGGAGGGGCTTCCATGGCCGTGGGGAACAGCCTCTGTGGCTGTGAGCACAGGTAGTGACAGGGAAACAGCTTCTGTGGCTGTGAGCACTGGCAGTGACAGGAAAACAGTCTCCGTGGCTGTAAAGACCAACATGGACTGAGGAACAGTCTCCGTGGCTGTGAGGACAGGCAGTGACAGGGGAGCAGCCTCCATGGCCGTGAGCACAGGCAGTGACTTGGGAACTGCTTCCTCGGCTGTGAAAACTGGCAGTGACAGGGGAACAGCCTCCATGGCTGTGAAGACCGACAAGGACTGGGGAACAGCCTCCATGGCTGTGAGGACAGGCTGTGACAGGGGAGCAGCCTCCATGTCTGTGAGGACAGGCCGTGACAGGGGAGCAGCCTCCGTGGCTGTGAGCACAGGCAGTAACAGGGGAGCAGCCTCCATGGCTGTGAGCACAGTCAGTGACTTGGGAATAGCTTCCTCGGCAGTGAGCACTGGCAGTGACAGGGAAACAGCCTCCATGGCAGGGAGCACTGGCAGCAACTGGGAAACGACTTTCGTGTGGAGGATGCTGGCACTGGGTCGGCTGAGGCTTCCGGCTCTGGGATGGACGAGGCTTCAAATCAAAATCAAATCAAAATCAAATCAAATCACTTTATTGTCACACAGCCATATACACAAGTGCAATGGTGTGTGAAATTCTTGGGTGCAGTTCCGATCAACATAGCAGTCGTGACAGTGATGAGACATATACCAATTTACAATAACATCAAATTAACACAGCACAATTTAAACATCTGATATACACATAATTATACTCAACAATATAAAAATAATAACATACACTGTACAGTATACAATGCGCACTATATAGATACACATTATTCAATAAAAATAAAAAATAAAAATATATAAAAAGTATATATAGTAGTAAATATAGAATGTACAGTATTGTACTGTATTGACATTCAGGCTGTCGGTTGATAGTCAGTTGTTAAGAGAGAATATAATATAATAATAATATAATTTATGACAGTCCGGTGTGAGATATAAGAGTAATAAAGTGCAGTGCTGATGTATTTTGATCGTGGGAGATCAAGAGTTCAGAAGTCTGATTGCTTGGGGGAAGAAGCTGTCATGGAGTCGGCTGGTGCGGGTCCTGATGCTGCGATACCACCTGCCTGATGGTAGCAGTGAGAACAGCCCATGGCTCGGGTGGCTGGAGTCTCTGATGATCCTCCAAGCTTTTTTCACACACCGCCTTGTATGTATTTCCTGGAGGGAGGGAAGCTCACCTCCGATGATGTGTCTGGCAGTTCGCACCACCCTTTGCAGTGCTTTGCGGTTGTGGGCTGTGCTATTGCCGTACCAGGCGGAGATGCAGCCAGTCAGGATGCTCTCTACAGTGCAGGTGTAGAACCGTGTGAGGATGTGGCGGTTCATTCCAAACTTCCTCAGCCATCTCAGGAATAAGAGGCGCTGATGAGCCTTCTTCACAACGACTTCAGTGTGGATGGACCATGTGAGTTCCTCAGTGATGTGGACACCCAGGAACTTGAAGCTGCTGACTCTCTCCACTGGTGCTCCATTGATGGTGATGGGACTGTGTTCTCTGTCTTTTCTTCTGAAGTCCACCACAAGCTCCTTTGTCTTACTGACGTTGAGGGAGACGTTGTGCTCCTGACACCAGTGTGTCAGAGTGTGCGCCTCCTCTCTGTAGGCTGTTTCATCATTGTCAGTGATCAGACCTACCACCGTCGTGTCATCAGCAAACTTAATGATGGCATTGGAGCTATGTGTTGCCACACAGTCATGTGTGTACAAGGAATACAGTAGTGGGCTGAGAACACAGCCCTGTGGGGCTCCAGTGTTGAGGGTCAGTGATGAGGAGATGTTGCTGCCTATTCTAACCACCTGGCGTCTGCTTGACAGGAAGTCCAGGATCCAGCTGCACAGCGAGCTGTTTAAGCCCAGAGCCCAGAGTTTCTCATCTAGCTTGGAGGGCACTATGGTGTTGAATGCTGAGCTGTAGTCTACAAACAGCATTCTCACATAAGTGTTCTTTTTTTCCAGGTGGGAGAGAGCAGTGTGTATTGTAGATGCAATGGCATCATTAGTGGAGCGGTTGTTGTGGTAAGCAAACTGCAATGGGTCAAGAGAGAGAGGCAGCACAGAGCAGATGTAATCTCTGATTAGTCTCTCAAAGCATTTGCTGATGATGGGGGTCAGAGCAACAGGACGCCAGTCATTTAAGCAAATTATTTTTGATTGCTTTGGAACAGGCACAATGGTGGATGTTTTAAAGCATGTGGGGACTACAGACAAAGAGAGGGAAAGGTTGAAAATGTCCGTAAAAACATTAGCACATTAAGTGCCACGTGAACATCGCTATTTGTCCCTGGTTTCTGATTCGGATAGATCCGTATTGTTCTGGTCGGAACCACGTCCTCTACGCACTTTTTGATGAAACACATTACGCTATCAGCATAAAGCTCGATGTCATCATCAGAGGCGGACCGGAACATCTCCCAGTCCGTGTAATCAAAACAGTCTTGTAGCGTAGAATCTGATTGGTCCGACCAGCACTGAATCGTTCTGAGGGTGGGTGCTTCCTGTTTCAGTTTCTGCCTGTAAGCGGGCAGAAGCAGAATGGAAGAGTGGTCCGATTTGCCAAATGGTGGGTGGGGGAGGGATTTGTAGCCATCCCGGAAGGGAGAGTAGCAATGGTGAAATTGCTGAACCAATGTCCAAAAGTGTTTGTCTGTCGTAGACAATAAGGCAGACAACATCCAATACAAAAAACATAAGAATTGTGAACAAAACAAACAAAACATTACTATGTTGTGTCGGAGCTCGCAACGCAGCAGCCATACTCGGCGCCATCTTGAGTCCTTCAGGCACTGGCTCTGGGACAGATGAGGCTTCAGGAATTGGCTCGTTGACCGTGGCAGGCGTGGGTGCTGGCTGCAGCAGGGGAATGGCCCTCGTGGCCGTGGATGCTGGCAGCAGCAGGGAAACGGCTTCCGTGGCCGTGGGCGCAGGCAGTGGTAGGGGATTGGCCTCAGTGACCGTGGGATCTGGCAGCAGCAGGGGAATGGCCTTCGTGGACGTGGACATTGTCAGCGGCAGGGGAACAGCACTATGCAACATTTTTTACAAGTGCCTTAAACGTTTGCACAGTAACTGCATACAGTTAATGCTGTTACTCATTTCATATTGGAAGTGGGCATTTACATAGAAGTCTTAAAGGCACAGTAGCAATAAAACTGCCCGTTTAATTCTTAAGGTTATAGAGTGGGTGGATAAATGGTCATGAAAAAACTAAACTATGACTGTTTTTTTTGTGTGCAAAAAACCTTGACTAACATTATAAGTGGGCCTCAGGGAAAAAATTTAATGATATGACCCTTTTAAGCCCTGTCCTATTTGTTATATGGATGTAACTATTTATTGTTTGACAGCAACATTATCAACAAACATTGAGAATAAATAAGCAATATTTTATCTCTGAGGCAGATCATTTGGAAAAGTTCATATCTGGTTAGTGCTTCTGTTATTCAATCAAAATGAAGTTTGCTCACCAGGTTTTGCTTCAAATATTTTTTCATGTATTTTTTCTTATTTATGGATATGTCATATTCCGTTTTAAAATCAAAATTGCTTAGTTCAAATCAAAAGGACTTTCATTAAAATATTTAATTAATCACCATTCAAGCTTTTGGTTTAAAAATATAATACCACTATATTCAATACAACACAGGATTCCTTCAACATAAACAATTTATGAAATATAAAGTATATACTGTATCTCTCAGTAACAACCTTTGATACAATTCTTTCAGAATATTTGGATTGTACTAATTTGGATTCCCCCTTACACTGCTCATATGGGGGGCATTTTTGTACCTTTTTACCTTTTATTACTTAAAGGTAATTGTTTTGTCATAATTTTATGTCAAATACTTTAATTTAAACAATTAATTCAATTTTAAAATGGCATGTTTCAATAATTACACAATTGCATCTCTACACTGCATAATGTGCATTGTTTTTGTGATTAACATTTTTATTGATTTTTCAAAGCAAAGAAAAACAAAACATATATACAATGAATCAACATTAACTCCCACTACTTCCCCTCCCCAATCAAGAACCCCACCCGACCCCAAACGAACATCCCATTAGTCTTACATAAGTATATCTACCCCATTTCCCAATAAAAGAATCCCATATCCCCAGCCTTCTACACGTTACCTCTTCGAAGGCTGCCACCCTTCCCATCTTCTTGCACCACTCCCGAATTGAGGGTGCTCACACCGACTTCCAACCCCTTAAAACAATCTGCCTGCCTATCATCGCACTGGTGAGGACCCAATTGTTTGTGTATTTGTCACCTACGTCGATGACCGCCCCATCACCCAAAACACAGAGTCTGGGGCAAAGCGAAATCTGAATGCCCAACACGTCACACACAACACTCTGTACCTTCAACCAAAATTCCTGAATCTCAGCGCACCACCAAAAAACATGGGCCATGTCTCCATCCTCTGATTGGCATCACCAGCAGGTGGGTCTGTCTTTAAGACCAAGCCTATACAATTTAGAGGGGGTCCAATAGAACCGATGTAAAATCTTGAATTGTAAAAGGTGCACCCTTGCATCTCTCGATGCAGTTTTTATGTTTTTTAAAATCCTAGCCCATTCTCCCTCCTCCAATTCCAGGTTTAAATCTTTCTCCCATAATCTCTTGAGAGTGGTTGAGACTCCGTCCCCCAGACTCTGAATTAATAAGGAGTAATACACTGATGTCTCATGGCCCTTTCCAAAAGCAGAAATCACCTCTCCTAGAGTATCTGCTGCTTTAGGGGGGTGTATGCTATTCCCAAAAATAGTACAGAGCAAGTGGCTTAACTGAAGATACCTAAAAAATGGAGATCTGGGGATCCCAAAATATTGAACCAAATTTTCAAAGAACCTCATCACACCGCTCTCATAAAGATCACAGAGTGAATTAACCCCCCTCGCAATCCACTCTGACCAACATAAAGGGGACTTATTAATGCATAGTTTGGGGTTTAGCCATAGGCTCGAGGCAACATTTAGATAAATATCTTAATTAAACACTCTGGACACTGAGTGCAAATGCGAAATAACGGGGTGCGATTTAACTTCTCTATTTAGTTTGATGGAAAGGCTTTGCAATGGCAAAATAGGGGCAAGAAGTTCTTGTTCAATGCAGAACCAGGGAGGGGCTCTTTCAGGTGGAAGCAACCAATGAGCCAAATGTCTGAGACTGAATGCATAATAATAAAACAAAATCTTGGGTAGGCCTAGCCCACCTTTGTCAATCGGCCTATGTAATTTATTGAAATGTAATCTGGGGCACTTACCACTCCAAATGAATGACTTCACTATGCTCTCAAATTGCTTAAAATAAGAGAGGGGGACATCTACCAGGAGAGACTGTAGCAAGTAGTTAAATTTTGGAATACAGTTCATTTTAATAACATTAACCTTCCCAATCATCGCTAAATGTAATGAAGCCCACCCGTCTACATCGCTCGAAAACCTTTTTATTAAAGGGTCAAAATTAACTCAGACAAATTTGTTGGGAATAAAATGCCCAAATACTTAATGCCCTGTTTGGGCCACTGGAAGGTGCCAGGCTGGAATGCCGTTACTGGACAGTACGCTGTCAAAGCCAAAGCTTCGGATTTAGACCAGTTGAATTTGTATCCTGAGAATTTGGAAAAGGAATGAATAATTCTGTGGAGGCAAGGAATTGATTTAGTAGGTCAGAGACGAATAATAAAATATCATCTGCATAAAGCAGAAGCTTATGCGCCACGCCTCCCCCCGTCACCCCTGGAAAATCATCCTCCTTTCTTATCACGGCTGCTAATGGTTCCAGGGCAAGACAGAACAATAATGGGGAAAGAGGGCAACCCTGACAGGTGCCCCTATCCAGAGTAAAATAATCTGAAATTAATCCATTTGTTTGTACCGCTGCTACAGGGTGTCTATAAAGTAACTTGATCCAACCAATAAACGTACTCGTAAACGAACCCATACATTTCCAAAATCTTAAAAAGATAATCCCATTCTACCATATCAAATGCCTTTTCGGCATCAAGTGAGATGGCAGCGACCGGAGTCTGATCATTCGCCACTGACCACATGATATTGATGAAACGCCTAATATTATCAGAAGAGCTACGACCCCAAATAAACCCCACCTGATCTATATGTATAAGAGATGTCATAACTTTACTTAATTGGTTAGCCAAAATTGTAGCCAAAATTTTTACATCTAGCTGGATCAGGGAAATTGGACGGTAACTTTTACACTCGTTTGGATCTTTGTCTTTTTTAAGAATCAGAGTGATCCGGGCTTGTGTCATGGTTGGCGGAAGCTTCCCATTCTTTAATGATTCAGAATAAACTTCTAACAAAAGTGGAGCCAGTTCTGTAGCATAAGATCATCTGAAAACCATCTGGCCCCAGAGCCTTGCCTGTAGGTAAGGATTTAATTACCTCGTCAAGTTCCTCCAAGGTTATCTCAGAATCAAGAGAGTTTTTTTGCTCATTCGTCAGTTTAGGGATTTCTAATGGTTCCACAAAGTTTCTAATATCTTCATCAGTAGACGAAGATGTGGAACTATAGAGATCAAGATAGAATTCTTTAAAGGTGTTATTAATATCAATGGCTGAGGTAAATATTTCACCACCTGCAGATTTCACTGAGGGAATGGTAGAAAAAGACTCTCTGCTTTATATATCTAGCCAAAAGCTTCCCTGCTTTGTCCCCTGACTCGAGTTCTCGTGCTTTGGATTTTTTGGTGAATGAGGCATACTGTATGATCCTACCCCTAAGAACAGCCTTAAGTGCCTCCCAAGCCACGCCCACAGAAGATACTGAGGACCAGTTGGTCTCCATATAGACATTGATTTCAGTCTTTAACATTTGTTGGAAATCAGGATTTTCAATTAAAAGCACCAACTATATGATTTCTTTTCTCTGTATGTGGCAACATCTCTTAAGTTCACCAGGGTGTGATCTGAGACTAAAATGTTTCCAATTGAGCAATCCACAACAGATGAAATGAGGGATTTAGATATAAAAAATATATATATTCTAGAGTAAATCTTATGAGCTGATGAAAAAATATATAATCCCTACCAGATGGGTTCAAAAGTCGCCAGATATCTGCAAGACCAAGATTTTTACACATCCTGTGAAGTGTCAGTGTTGCTCTAGGGGGTTTACACACTTTTGCTTCACTTTGATCAAGGACTGAGTCCATCAAAAGATTAAAGTCTCCTCCCAATATTATGTCATGAGGGGTGCCAGCAGCTTACAACATCCCATCAAAGAGTCCATGTACGCCTATGAGAACCCCCGCGACAACTTTGCCATCGGATTATTCAAGTCCGGTGTTTCTGCACAAATTTTGTGAGGCAAAATTACATAACAGAAAATACTTTGTAAAACAGACCCCAGCCAACAGGCAGAATAACAGAAAAAACAGGTAGATTCATTCACAGAACTGTCTCGAAGGTGTGTTCCTCCACAAAACAAACTCCAGCTGATATAAAGCCGTTCAGTTTCCTCAGACAGACAAACAATTGTTCAGTGAGCTGGCTGTTATGAGTGCAGCAGATGACGTAATCATTCTACTGTCCCTTAAAAATACTCCACAAAAACAAACTCCTGCCAACAGGAGGCATAAGCACAAAGAACGAACAGATTTATCCACAACTGTCCCGAAGTAGTGTAATTCCACAAAACAAGCTCCAGCCGCTAGGCGGAGCCAGCACGAAAAGGTTCCTCAGATGATCAAGAGCCAAACTAACTCAGAGGCCACGCAAAAAAAATAAAATAAAATAAAATAAAAATACACCATAACTTACTCAGTCCGCAACTTTATAAAAGACGTCCTTTATGTGAGCATGTAGATATTTTGCGGTCATCCATAATGTCCATTCTCGATCTGGCCGGGAACTTCAGTGTAAAAAATATCTTCCATCAATGCAGAAGTTTCTTGGAGTCATGCCATAAAACAAACTCCAGCCACTAGGCGGAGCCAACACAAAAAGAAACAAAAATGGCACCCAGCTTTCTCAGATAATAGAGTTCCTCAACCGCGAGGCAGTCCACTAATATAAGACATCAAATGGCTTACTCCAATGTATTTATGAAGGAGAGTGCCTGTTTTGGACACGTAATTACTTTGCGACCATTCTTCATTTCTATTCTCAGTTTGGCCGGGAACATCAGTGCAAAAGCTATCTTCTATTGGTGTAAGAGTTTCCTGCATTCCCTGAACCGATCGCGTTTCTCTCTTGTCGAATTCGCAAAGTCCGGGAACAAGAAAATATTATGATTCTTCCAAGAAAGCTTTCCTTTGCTCCTCGCCTGGCGTAACACGAGATCTTTATCGGATGATTTCAGAAATTTGGCCAGAATTGATTGGGGCCTGTCTCCCTCAGCAGATCTGCGAGCCGGGACTCTGTGAGCTCACTCGATTTCCAGTTTATGGCCTGTTATGTCGAGCAGACTCGGGAAGAGCTCGTCCAGGAATTTCACCATATCTCTGCCCCCTTCATGCTCAGGAATTCCAACAATTTGTATGTTATTCCTTCGGCTCATATTTTCGAAATATTCCAGTTTTTCCGAAATTAATTCCAAATCTGTTTTGGATGCGGGCGGATTAGTGGATAATTCCCTTTACGATGACTCAAGATAATCAATCTGTCTTTCAGCTTCTGTCACTCTTGTAAACAACTCAGAGAATTTTGTTTCCATCGCCGTAATCGATCGACGTAATACAGCGAGATCCTCCAAGTCAGCAACAACCTTCGTCAGTGTTACCGAGATGTTGGACAGTTGAAGCTGAATTTTTTCTCTCGACGTGCCGTCCAAGTCGAGTCCCCGGCTCGCAGGGCCGCCAGAGGCCTCAGCTTGAACACGTAAGTGTCTTTTAATGTCTCCAGAGTCTGAGGATTTTGACTTTTTTGCCATGTTTACCTCAAAGAGCAACTATGTAACTGGGTGTATCGAATCTCACGGGATTATAACATGAAAATAATTAAAAAACTTGCAAAGTTCGCAGAGCTCGTGTCTCACACGTCTGCTTCTCGCATGGCGTCACGTGAACTCCCATAATGTGCATTGTTAATGAATTTTTTTCTCATTCACATATTTCCAAATATTTTGGCTATTAAATTAACAGCCTACAAAACAAATGCACTGACACAGAGTAGAAGATGACAGCATTTCTACAGATTTGGAATGAGGAGCTTATAAAACTCTTAGCAATTCCTTCAAGCCAATTTAATAAAACAATGAACATTAGTCAGAGATATGATTCATACACCAAAAGTGGTTAATGTTCTGTAAATGTATTATTGCATCATTAATGTTTTATTTAACATCAAGGCTATTTAACACATCCAGAAATTATTTTTGTTAATATTATTATAAACTACATTTGATCATTTTAGTGCAGGAGCATGACACCGAACTGATGTGGATCGTGAGAAGCAGAGTGCACGTCTGTGCTCGTTTATGGGTGCGGGCATCTGCCACTGACTCGGCAACATCTGCACAACAGTCGTCACAAAACAAACATGTCACATGTCGAATTAACAGGTTTAGACAGGTTTATACATCTGTAACATCTTAAGTTCATTAACTATGTGACAAAGCACTGTCTCACTGCATGTGCTTACACTTCTGACACTGCTGACAGCTGCAAGAGAGAGAAAGTGAGAGACAGAGCGGATTTACTCACGCAGCTTCTGGAATTACAGTTTTATACAAAAACAAGTTTATTGATTTGATTTGTTCATATGTATCTATTGGTTCACTAATTTGCAGCTGCACTGTAAAGTGAATCAAAGTGTGCGTGATTTTTCTGCATTATGAACGTGGAAATTGTGAGAATTATTAAAATTGTGCGCAATACCCGCAGTCCCACGCCGAATTTCAGGCTCTGCAAACTGTATTATATTAAAATATTAAAGTTGCCCTTGTTCCCCTCCTTTATGATTTCATTATATAAAAAAATCATTACTCTGCAATCTGCTAAATTAATGCAATAAAAGGTGCAACAACAGCATATTTTAATTTTGTAATTTTTTCTCCCATCATATACGTGAAGGCGGGCCTAACCAAAGGTCATCGCGAGCCAACTTTGGCTCGCAGGCCGTAGTTTGGGCATCTCTGGTTTAAAGTATCATGCAGACCATCAGTGACATTTAGAGGTCATAGCAAAGACTTAATGCTTTAGTTTGGATTGTACTGCATTGCATCTATAAGAAATATAAATGATGTCCAACGTCCAAAAAGATGAGGAAGACTTAAAAGCAATAATATACACAATCAGAGAGCTGGCTAGTGTTTTTTTTTTTTTTTTTTCAGAAGGGGAATAGCAAGCAGGAGATTTGAACGAATGGATAGAGGTTAGTCAGCAGGGTGCACGAGACACCAGTCAGATTAAGACTCCCTTGCGTCTGTCTTATCTTCTTTTCCTTTATTGATTCTCTCCTGTCCTGTGTCTCTCTTTCTCTCTGGTGCGTCTTCCTGTGCCAGAAAAAAAGTTCTCGCGTTTGTTCTCGCGTTTGTATCTGTATTAATATTTATAACGTCGTTCTTTTTCTCATCTCTGTATATTTGCTCCTGTGTATCTGAGAGAATGCGCTGTGCACATGCCTTCTTTCTTTATCCAGCAACAATCCTCTGAGATATGATTTACTTTTTTACCTTACAATACCTTATAGTGTGTGCAAATACACACACACACACAGAGTCATATGGCCCTTAATATGGTGATGCTGTTAAGTCTCTTGGCATCTTTATCATTGTCAAAAAATTGTGTTGCTCTTTGGCTCTCTGATGTTTGCGAGATCTCTCTCTTTTCTCTTTGTCTAGGCTGCAGAAAGGGACTTGTCAGCTTTAATATTTTAGCCAGTTTGTGTTCACCAGTAATGGAATATCACATTGGGCCTCAAAATAAGCATCACAGTCTGAAAGCTACGCAATAGATTGGAGGTCTTGAAGTGCATGAAAGGATTCTAGCTTTTTTACATTTTATTTAACAGTTACATATTGATAATACACATGTTTTGTTTGTGTGGACTGCAGTAGCATCCAAATTGTTTTGGTGGTGAGGTTTGCTTGCTAAAGCACTTTAATTACTGTTTTTTTCAATCGTAATAATACACCTGCAAGTTTTAGGAACACTAGGATTTTTCAATTGATACTGTAGTTTGTGTGTATGTGTTAGAGGTTTAAAGTCAACATGAAGTCAAAAACAGATTTACTTTCTTGAAGGGATAGTTCACCCAAAAATGAAACTTCTCTCATCATTTACTCACCCTCATGCCATCCCAGATGTGTATAACTTTCTTTCTTCTGCTGAACACAAACAAAGATTTTTTGTAGAATATTTCAGCTCTGTTGGAACATTCAATGCAAGTGAATGGTGACCAGACCTCTGAAGGTTCAGAAATCACATAAAGGCAGCAGAAAAGTAATTCATAATTCTCCATTGGTTTAATCCATGTATTCAGAATGATAGATGTGGGTGAGAAACAGATCAGTATTTAAGTCTATAAATCTCCACTTTCACATTCTTTCATATTTTGAAATTGAAAATGAAAGGTTTATAGTAAAAAAGGATGTAAATATTGATCTGTTTCTCACCCACACCTATCATATCGCTTCAGAGAGATATTTATGGATTACCTTTATGCTGCCTTTATTTTTGGATCTTCAAAGGTCTTGCCACCTTGAATGCACCAACAGAGCTGAGATATTCTTCTAAAAATATTTTGTTTATGTTCTGCAGAAGAAGTCATACACATTTGGGATGGCATGAGGGTGAGTAAATAATGAGAGAATTCAAATTTTTTGGTGAACTATCACTTTAAGACACGCTCCTATTATGAATGATTAATTGGTGCACATTATTCCACAGAAAAAAAAATGATTTCTTAATTGTTCCTTAAATCTTTCATCATTTGTAAGAACTTGCTCCATCTATGAAACGACTTTCCATATCGGCTAATGTCACCGAGCCCTCTTATTTTTCAACCACTTTTCACAATATTAATGACCTTTAGTTTTTCTTCCACATGTGAATGGATATTATCGAGTTTTCTGGACACGCATTTTAAGATTCCACAACAAACCTTTGGTCGTGGCAATCACCTCCCCACGTGCGTTCTCCTTCGGCATCATTCATTTTCAATATGCACCAGTTGAGGTAGGAATAAGGGGCCAAGACATGAGCATGTAGTTGAAGGCAAGTTTAACTCAATTATAGGGTGCGAGCGTGAACAGAATACAGAGAGTGAAATTGAAAGTAACTCTCGTGTGAAAGGTCCAATATAACCAAGTACCACTACTCAGAACTGCCAATACATTTGTATTTTTTCTTTTTATCACATTCTTTCTGATAATATCAGAAATACCCTCTCCTCGCTCCAGGCAAAAATCATGCCACTCCTCGCTACGCTCACATACTCTTATCCGGATACATTTAAAAACAGCGTTTTATGTTTTTTGGAAACGCTCTCCGTCCACACTACTGTTTTCAAATGTTTTTCAAAAGTTGCTCATTCACACTGAAATTTCTGAAAACGCTTAAAAACCCTTACTGCACATGCTTAAAAAACATAAGAAGCGTGGCCTGCCACTGGAAAACAATTCAGAGTAAACTTCCTGACGGTTGTACAAAGTAACATTCATCTTTAACAATGCTATCATAGTGGAAAAGCGGATAGCAGGCACAACAATGTCGCTACAACATGGGCCGCCATCTTGATTGTTTTCGGGTTGAATGGATCACATGACTGCATCACATCATGACAACAAATACATCATTGTTTTCGAATATCTCGGTTTTCCCTTTACACACTACAACTCGGAGATGGCACTTTCAAATATATCCACTTGGGAGAGTGTTTTCAAAAATCTCAGTTTTCACTAGACAAAAACGCTGTCTCAGTGTGGACAGACGGCCAAAATATAGCAAAATGTAGCCAAAAAACAAATATAGCATTTGCCAAAAAAAATTTATTAGTGTGGACATGGCCTCAATCTGTTTTTGCATTGTTTTTCAGTGTTATTTTTCTAAATAGAATCTGTTGTATGAAGGCCACGGCTGGGAAGGGGAGCCATAGTATAGTTTTCCTCTCCCTCTCTTTTTATCGGGTCAGGGGAGGCTTGGTAGTTCCCCCGTCTTGTCTTGTCCTGTCCATATAATGACTAATGGATTAGCCCAATAGTGATCTGACAGCTGCGTGGGTTGTGCGAGTGTGTGGGGCGGAAGAATCTTGGGAGAAAAGTTTACACCTTTCTTACTCCTTTCTTTTCCCTCTCTCTCCTCTCAACTTTGGAATTTTCCCTCCATTCTCTCTCTCTGGTTTCTATCTGGAGAGAAAACCGTCATGAAACTTTAATGTGCTCTCCCTCTTTCTTCCTTCAAGCTCTACAGCTCTCTTCTTTTTGCAGTTTTTTCACCTTGCCGTGGGTTTCCTCAGCTGAAGGTTTAGCTGTGGATTATTAACAAGGTAGCTTGACTCTTGTTAAACAGAAACTTAGACAATTCTGACATTTTTTGTGTATATTTGTGGCTCAATACTTGTGCACAGATCTGTGTATGTGTTTTTTTGTGTGTGGAAGAGAAATTGTTAAAATCTCTTTTAACTTTTTTCTTTTTTGAATAAAAAAGTAATTGCATAGGGTATACATTTAATGACACATTAGGAAACAACCAATGCTTACGATGAGATCAAATTAATTACAGTGTCTCAGTTAATATTCACCCTTGTCAATTGCCACCTGTGTTTGTGTGTGTGTGTGTGTGTGTGTGTGTGTGTGTGTGTGACTGAATTGTTAATGTGCATGGATGGATGCTATGTGTGCCTGTTATAATACTATACATTTACATTTCACACGGATACCTGAAGAAACACAAATAACAGACTGTTTGCGTTTTTGTGCTCGTTGGCAGAAGGATTCTTCACTTCACTTCATCAAAGCATTACTGTTTCCTGTTGAGCCTGATAAATAATATGGACTTAAAAAGATTTTACTGTAAGAAGGAAGATTGAGAACTAAAGGGTAACAAGGTCATTTTAGTGGATGTATGAAGTCAGTTTCCCTCGAATGCAATATCATTCATACATTTAAATTGTAGCTGAAGTGTTCAAATTCTTTATGGGGCCACTGTATATTGAAATGTCGCAAATAAACAATTGAAATTTGTCCACTTGTTCTTTTAAAACCTACCTGGTCTCACAGAATCACATTACTGTATCTACATTTTTGCCAAATTTTTACGTGGCTCGTTTCCTGGTGAAATAAACACTAGAGGCGCTAGAGGCCAGGCTGCTGGAAACTGTTCTTATCTGAATCAGCAAAACCAACCAATCAGCATTGCCGCTATCCAAATTTATTTCAGCAATATTTCAGTTAAAAATATGAATACCGAATAATGAACATGGTGATAAGGAATGAATTGAGAAAACAGCTGTAAAACAAGACAAGCCTTTTCATAATTTGTTTCAGATGTGCCATTGTGGCATGAATTATGTATCAATAGTGAGTACACTGTGCAACATGACAAAGTGACAGTTTACAAGATTTTTTTTCTTTTTACCTGAAGAATTAGAAGGAAATTGAAATGCTATTTATTCATATTTTGCCCCAATATGACAAAACCTCACATAATCTCAAAAGCTGTGATTGTTCATTTGTGTTCCACAATACACCATGATTACATTTTATTTGATAAATGTGCAGGTATACCCTTGGCAGATACTTTCTCAGTTAGACAGCTTACAAGAAAGTGCACGATATCACACAGGTGGTAAACGTCTCACAGATGTCTGCAGAATTACATAGATAGGCTCAAACACGCACACAGAAACACACAGCACAAGAGAGCTCGGTAATCCTCTTGAATGAGTACTGAGTTTTGGAGGTTGGAGGATTTGCTCCATCAAAGTCAGGAGACCACCCACCAGAGGAGAAATGACAATAGCACTCAAATCCGGACACTTCCTCTGGGCTTATGCACCTCTAAAGCCCCGCTTCTAACTCTCCATAGAGTATACACACACATACACATAAATATGGCAATGTTGCAGCTCACAAGACATGTTTGAGAGCAAGAGAGATGTCTTATATGGTGTGTGTGTGTGTAAGTTGCACTAGCAATTCTGTCTGCATGTGTGATTCTGTTTGGGCACGTACAGGCACATATTCATTTGCTTTAATTGCACTTTTTAAAAAGTGTAAGTACATAAAAGAACAAAAGCTGTTGTCACTCAGATTCACAGTAAAATTTAAGCTATTGCCATCTTGAAAGTGCTTTTGAAATCAAAGACAAAGGGCCCAAGAAGATAGAGACTAATAACAACCAGCAGCACACATTCGGCCGTGTGTCCGGATTAGGCGCTTGGACAAAAATCATCATTCTTTTATTTTCCTCTCATTTCCCCACTCCGTCACATCACAAAAGCGGTGGGCTCGTCTTTTCCATCCTCCCCCTTGTTGGCGTTTTGCATTTGTGTGATTGATTGCTTCCAAATACTTTTTTTGCTTTGTGCTTCTAAGAGAATGACTCCATTGTAAAATGGTGATTCTCTCTGTAATTCTACCTTTGAAGGTGCCGGGCCATTTGTGGAATCTATATGAGCGAGAGAAAGAGAGAGAGAGACAGAGGGAGAGAAAGTGAAAAGAAAGGCAATGAGTGCACAGACATGAACATATGCACCAGGAGATTTTCACACATTTGCACTGCCTACACATTTATGTAAAAACCAAAGGCACACAGCATAAACACAATATGAAATAGTTATCTCTTTTTGGATATGAAGAGGCACATTACAAATAACTGTGTTGTGAGAATATAGAGGAGGGGGGATAACAAAATAAACCATAACAGAGTGATCCAGTCGCCGACACGAAACATAAGAAAACATAAAAGATCAGGTGCCATTAAAAAAATTTTTTACACTACTGTTTCATGAGAAACTCTTTTGGCTGATGTTTTGTGCTTGTCACATAATATTTAGTATGGATAGTATGTGAAAAGAGACATAGGGCTTGTTTCTCCCCTCACATGGCCTGACCTGTGTTCATAGTATTTTTTGACTTTTTTGCCACTGACACATAAGTGCCATTGTTACAGTTCAAATACAAAGGTTGCTCTACAAACGTCTGATGAACTGAGTTTCTGTCATGGTCTTTTTTTTATCAGTTTTATCTGTATTTTTATCCAATATTGTCAACATTTTCAGTTAAAAATGACAATGCATGAGCGAGTCTGATGAAACATGTTCTATTTAATAATTTGCATTACATTATTGATTTTTCTGGCTGAGAGCAGCAGAGCACTCTGGCGATCTCTGTCACACATACAGTGCTCGCACAGAGATCGAGTGAGAGAGAGAAAAATCATGTAGGTACAGTACACGTTAAGGTAGTTAAAATGAAAACTGATGTGCAGTATCAATACACAGAATGATAGGCCTAACTGTAGAGAGCACATCAATATAAAGACAAAGACACATTTTTTAATGTCAGAAAAAGAGGACATGTCTGGGAAAAAAAGGATGTATGGTCACCCTAAATATATGTACAAATAATCATTGGACAAGAGGCTCTAAACACGTGCTTCTCTGAGAGTCTATATGGGAGCTTAATTTTTGTGCGCATTTTGGGATATCGCATAAAAACTGCTGGATGGAAACACCAAGATGCAAATAAAATCTCAAAAAACTAGAGGTAGACTGATATATCGGTTTTACCAATTAATAGGTGCTGATAGTTGCTTTTTGGAACTACTGGTTATTGGCAAAACTCTAGGCCGATAGTTGCAGATAGTTTTATTTTTTTATCATTCCTCTGTGGCTGGCTCTAGAGGATCTACAGTTAAAACGGCTTGGTTCTACATTATAACAGCAGCCTCTAAAAGTGAAATAAAAACAATCGTGTGGGGATTTGCTATATCTAAATCTTTCATAATTGACAATATTCACCCATATTTTTATTCTCACATCAATACATGTTTTGTTATTCTGATTAGATAGTCAAGTGTTTTAAAGTGAAGCGAGGGCATGCAAAGAAATTGTGACTATGTGGAAACGTGCTCCATCAACACATGCATCGTGTCTCCAACTTCATATCTTGTGAATATTAATAAACCTTATTCCTCATTAAACCTCATCTAGTTAAAATGTACATACAAAACCCTTCATCTGGTGAATATATAGGCTAACAAATGCCTATATATTTGGTCAATATTTAAAAATAGAGAATTGTAAAGAAGCCCAGTTGCTGTCTTTTTAAAATAAGAGTCCCTGGTGTGTTTTGGGCATGTTTATAGTTAAAAGTTCCATGTTATGTACCAAATCTGAATTATTTTGTGGTTATTATTGAGATTTTGGTTGAACAATAAACAGCATGTGGAATTTTATTAATTTTGTGCTCTTTTAGCCTTTATGTCTGTTCCCTTCAGAGTAAGGAAAGACTAAGAAAACTTTGTAACATTCTATGAACCGATTTTAAAAACTATCGGGCGATTAATCGGTTATTGGCCTTCTCCAAATCTTGAGTTATCGTGTCGGCAAAATCCACTATCGGTCGACCTTTATCAAAAATGT
This sequence comes from Myxocyprinus asiaticus, assembly GCF_019703515.2. Lineage (NCBI taxonomy): Eukaryota > Metazoa > Chordata > Actinopteri > Cypriniformes > Catostomidae > Myxocyprinus > Myxocyprinus asiaticus. The sequence continues at coordinate 24,538,654 of NC_059388.1, forward strand.
ATTTGCTCGCTTGAGATGGATACATTTTTTATTCAATAACAAGAAATGCACATAGACTGTGATGGAAACACATTTACAGAATAAACTCCTATTGAATTTATTAGGAATACAAGATGTGTATCAAAAAAGTCATGTGACTGAATATTTCATTCATAACATATACTTTGCAATAATAATTGAAAAAGTGATGTACATGATTGAGACTGTATCAAATGTAAAAGTGCATGTTTGGCATTTGGAGATACACATGCAGTTTTATGCAATCTGACACATTTATTTTAGATTTCATAATTGGATATTTTGCCTATTTTGGTGCAAAGACAGTTTTGAGCTATGTTCATTATTTTCGTTAAGAAATTTCACTGTTTAAAGGTGCTGTAAGCGATTTTTTTTCATGGAAAGGTACGTAAAAAAATTGTCTTACTCCCTGAAAGATATGACTGAAATAAGTGTTGTAAGATATCATCATGGTTACTTGTGTAACCTCCGTTCCCTGATGGAGGGAACGAGACGTTGTGTCGATGTAGTGACACTAGGGGTCACTCTTGGGAGCCCGAGACACCTCTGGTCTTTGATAAAAGGCCAATGAAAATTGGCGAGTGGTATTTGCATGCCACTCCCCCGGACATACGGGTATAAAAGGAGCTGGTATGCAACCACTCATTCAGGTTTTATGCTGAGGAGCTGATATAAGGTCCGGCCGTTTCAGAAGTAGCTCAGCGTTGTGACAGGAGGGACACAAAGTCTCGTTCCCTCCATCAGGGAACGGAGGTTACACAAGTAACCATGATGTTCCCTATCTGTCACTCACTCGACGTTGTGTCGATGTAGTTACACTAGGGGTCCCTATACGAAACACCACAATTGGCTGAACTGTGTTACGTGAACTGGCGGTGTGTGGTGGGCAGACTACTGTGTGCCTCATAGCCAGCACACCAGGTCGACACGTAACCTCCCCAACATAGTTATGAGTGTCGAACGGCCCTTTGGGGACAAGTCGACTACCCAAAAGATAGAGACAGGCTTAACCCAGTCGTGGCCTCTTTTCCCCTTCTCTTTTTCCACTCCCTAAAAAAGAAGGGGGATTATCCGACTGGGCCGCCAGGTCTAGTCAGGGGGTGTCCCTCCCAAGGGGAAGACACCGCATAGACCACACCTCACCCAAAGAGAGGGGGGTCTTTCCAACCATGTGGAGAGTCTTCAAAGTAGATCCTACCCAATGGGGGAGGAGTTACTACAAACATGGAGACTGGGGCAGAGGGGCTCTACCCTAGGAAGATGCAGTTTGCCAACAGGGAAACGAACTAGCGGAAGATATATATCGCATGGGGTTAGCCTTACAGGGAACTGCCACATGCGGAGCACCTACCCCAGAACAGGACTCTTAGTTAGCATGTGTACTGGGCTGGCAGTGAGTCTCTCCGAAAACTCGACTGCCACAGGGCTCGGAGGAAGTCAACCAGGGAACAAAGTTTGTGAACACTACTGGGAATTAAAGGCGCACGTCTTCAGATCCAAGGGAGGTGGAAGGCGCTATGTGCAAGCGATACACCCGGCCAGCTATCCCTTATTGTGTTGCGTGCCACTACCTGGGACGAAACCGGTTCCACCCGGAGGTTGTAGAACCTTGCAAAGGTGTTGGGTGTTACCCAGCCCGCTGCTCTGCAAATGTCTGTTAGAGAGGCACCTCTGGCCAGGGCCCAGTAAGCCGCTACACCTCTGGTGGAATGGGCTCGTAGCCCTACCGGGGGCGGCATGTCCTGGGCAAGATATGCCATAGTTATGGCGTCAATGAGCCAGTGGGCGATCCTCTGCTTGGAGACAGCGCTTCCTTTCCGCTGTGCACCAAAGCAGACAAAGAGCTGCTCAGAGATTCTAAAGCTCTGCATGCGATCCAAATAGATGCGTAAAGCGCGCACCGGACACAGCAACGACAGGGCTGGGTCTGCCTCCTCCTGGGGCGGCACTTGCAGGTTCACCACCTGGTCCCTAAAAGGAGTGGTGGGAACCTTGGGCACATAGCCCGGTCAGGGTCTCAGAATCACGTGAGAGTAACCCGGACCGAACTCCAGGCACATTTCGCTGACAGAGAATGCTTGCAGGTCACCTACCCTCTTGATGGAAGTGAGCGCAGTCAGGAGGACAGTCTTCAAGGAGAGTGTCTTAAGCTCGGCTGACTGCAAAGGCTCAAAGGGGGCTCTCTGTAGACCCTGAAGAACTACAGAGAGGTCCCATGAGGGAACGAGGCGCGGTCTGGAGGGATTCAGCCTCCTGGCGCCTCTTAGGAACCTGATGATCAGGTCGTGCTTCCCTAAGGACTTACCATCGACTGCGTCATGGTGTGCTGCTATGGCGGCAATGTACACCTTCAGGGTGGAAGGGGACAGCCTCCCTTCCAACCTCTCCTGCAGGAAGGAAAGCACTGATCCGACTGCGCATCTCTGGGGGTCTTCGCATCGGGAAGAACACCACTTAGCGAACAGACTCCACTTAAAGGCATACAGGCACCTCGTAGAGGGGGCCCTAGCCTGAGTGATCGAGTCTACCACCGCAGGTTCGCCAGGGGGGAGCTGTTGCGAGGAGCGTTAGGTCCAAGCACCACGTCTGGGTGGGCCAGTAGGGTGCTACCAGGACGACCTACTCCTCGTCCTCCCTGACCTTGCACAGGGTCTGTGCAAGCAGGCTCACTGGGGGAAATGCATATTTGCACAGGCCAGGGGGCCAGCTGTGTGCCAGCGCGTCTATGCCGAGGGGGGCCTCGGTCAGGGCGTACTAGAGTGGGCAGTGGGGAGGATTCTTGGTGCACCTGTGCCTGTCAAATCGACTCCAAATCAGCTGGACCACCTGAGGGTGGAGTCTCCACTCTCCCCTGAGGGTAACCTGTCGTGACAGCGCGTCCGCTGTAGTGTTGAGGTTGCCCGGGATGTGAGTGGCTTGCAGTGACTTGAAGTGCTGCTGACTCCAGAGGAGGAGATGGCGGGCGAGTTGTGACATACAACGAGAGCACAGACCGCCTTGGCGGTTGACATATGCTACCGTTGCCATGCTGTCTGTCCAAACTAACAAGTGCTTGCCCTGGATCAATGGCCGGAACCTCCGCAGGGCGAGCAGAATTGTCAACAACTCGAGGCAGTCGCGGACCCGTCCAGAGGCCGGCGGCTGCGTGCCCATTGCAAACAGCGCCCCAGCCCATTTTGGAGGCATCTGTCGTGACCACGATGCTCCTGGAGACCAGTTCTAAAGGAACACCTGCTCGTAGAAACGAGAGGTCGGTCCAAGGGCTGAAAAGACGGTGACAGACCGGCGTGATGGCCACGCGATGTGTCCCTTGGTGCCATGCCCATCTCGGGACTCGAGTCTGGAGCCAGTGCTGAAGCGGCCTCATATGCATCAACCCGAGGGGGGTGGCCACCACCGAGGACGCCATATGCCCCAGGAGCCTCTGAAAAAGTTTCAGTGGAACCGCTGTTTTCTGTTTGAACGCCTTCAAACAGGCCAGCACCAACTGGGCGCACTCGTTCGTAAGGCACGCCGTCAAGGAGACTGAGTCCAACTCCAATCCGAGAAAAGAGATGCTCTGAACCGGGAGGAGCTTGCTCTTTTCCCAGCTGACCCGAAGCCCTAGTGGCTGAGGTGTGAGAGCACCAGGTCCCTGTGTGCACACAACATGTCTCGAGAGTGAGCTAGGATTAGCCAGTCATCGTGATAGTTGAGAATGCTTATGCCCACCTCCCTTAACGGGGCAAGGGCAGCCTCTGTGATCTTCGTAAAGACACGAGGAGACAGGGGCAGGCCGAAAGGGAGGACTTTGTACTGATACGCCTGACCCTCGAATACAAACCGCAGGAAGGGTCTGTGTCAAGGAAGGATCGAGACGTGGAAGTACGCATCCTTCAGGTCTACCGCCATGAACCAATCTTGATTCCGGACGCTCGCCAGAATGCGTTTTTGCATCAGCATCTTGAACGGGAGTCTGTGTAAAGCCCGGTTCAGTACTTGCAGGCCCAAGATTGGCCGCAACCCACCGCCTTTTTTCGGTACGATGAAGTAGGGGCTGTAAAACCCTTTCTTCATCTCGGCTGGAGGGACAGGTTCTATCACGTCCTTCCGTAGGAGGGTAGCGATCTCCGCGCACAGGGTGGCAGCGTTTTCGCCCTTGACCAAGGTGAAGTGAATACCGCTGAACCTGGGCAGGTGCCTGGTAAACTGAATCACGTAGCCGAGTCGGACAGTCCGGATCAGCCATCGCGACGGATTGGAAAGCGCGAGCCAAGCGTCCAAGTTCCGCGCGATGGGGATCAAGGGGACAGTGTCATCGGACGTACTGGCAGGTGGGGCCTCGCGGCGGGGCGGAGCGCGAGGTGCCACACCACGTCGTGGCCATATTCAAATAAATGAATAAATGGACATATTGATTTGAGTTCAATAATTTTAGTATCCAAGAAGAAACTGACCAATCAGAATCAAGTATTCCAAAGAGCTGTAATAAAGAGGGCATATTGACAAGTACCTGAGAAATTGATGCTGCATTATGAAAAGTTTGACATGCATTCAAATGAATCAACTCTCTAAAAAATGTCTGGAAATCAAATCAGATTACAGCAGAGAAATGCAAAAGATAGAGCTGGAAGGAACTTCTGTTTGAAGTGCATTACAAAAGTGTAGACCAGGGAGGAGAGAGAGAGACTATGAAAGATATCAGAGCTTTGGCTTTATGAGAAGGCTCTAAGTACCCAAGAATTCTGAAGCATCTGCAAAACACACACACACACACACTGTACTCACTTCATTTCTGTCCCTCTTAGACTTTTACGATCATCTCCCTGTGATGGTAAAATTGTGCTTACGGACGCAGATTTTTAGAGGTGCCATGGAATATTGTATGTTTTCGTGTGAGTGTGTTACTGTAAGTGTCAGGCAAATTACTGGTAAGTCACACGTTGTGAGCATAAGTGTGTGTGCACGAGCTTGTCATTTTTTGTTTGCATATCTTAACACCCCCCACCTCCCACCCCACCACCACTCAACCCCCCAATCTTTTCCACCCACAATTTAATTGCTGCTTTTCAGGGACGCGCTTGGCTGCGTAATTGTCAAAACACAGGCTGACTGAACTCTCCGTCACACCTCAAACCTTACAGTTCCTGACGCATCTCATCTCTTTTATGACACTTTTCAAATAAAGGGAACATGTCCAGATGTTTGGTGTAATTTTGCCTCAGATCCGCAGGGCTGCAGGGAGAGTGATTCAGAGAGAGGAGATTTGTGGGGACAGACTGTCTTTGTGTTTTTCAGGTGTGGACAGGTCCGCTCCCCAGCGCTGTAAATTTTTTATAGAACTGTGAAAATTGAAGGCAGAGATGGAATGGAAAGTAATAATATTTGTGCATTATTGATGTCAAAATTATGAAGTGCTATATTAATTTCTATTGTTTCTGAAAATCATGTTCTGATGTATTGCAAAATTTTGCAAGCTGAAAAACTTCAGACGCTGTTGCCAAAAATGCCAATACTTAATGCCCCTATAAAAATGGTGTACCTTATTGGCTGGCCCACACAGAATATTTGCCTGTTTCCAATCTGGGCAGGTTTCCACAGAATTCGACTGCTCATCATTGACAATATTCTACACATCCCTTTCCCATGTGTGTTTGTTTAGAAAATATTTCAGCTAATTTGATTATGCTGTCATCTACCATGTAGTACTCCCAGCTCCATTTAACACCTTTTATACTGCAGATTTTCCCCCAAATTCAGCACAGAAAATGCAAAAAAAGTGCAGATTCCATCTGGGCTTGCTTATTGGTTGTGAGTTCGAAATGTACAAATGGTGAGTAATCACCATTGTGCCTAGATCAAGACAATTTCACCCCTGGTAGCTCCAGATAAATGGTCATGGAAAATCTGTAAATATTAGAGAATTCAAAATTGTGATTTCCAGAGGCTTCAGGTATAAAACTTGTATAAAACTGTCCGTACGCACGAGAAACATATTTTGCATAGGAACAAAAGTTTTCATATTTCTTAAATGGTATGTACGGCAAAACCTCAGCAAAATTCCCTTTATAAACCCCAGTTAGTGGAAGATTGCGCATACATGCACAAGCTTTGTTTACCGTAATTACTGTGCACTTTAAATTCCAATTACGTTTTACTGTCCAAATAGGAGAATGAATGGTGCATTATGTGTGTGTTATGCATAGTGTGTGCGAGTGTCTCATTCAATTGAACTTACTGAGCTGTACCGTGGACCGCACTGAGTGCAGCTCCTGAAGAACGTGTGACGATTAAACGCTTCTCAAATGGACTTGAAATGCTGTGATGCACGTGCCGTCTGTGGAGGTACTCGCTAAACTCCCACAAAAATATGCAAGGATTTTTAGTGAACACAAAGCACTCCTGTTTAATTTTAATTTAACAATCGTGTAATGGCACATGTAATTTGTCGCTGTGGGTGAGGGGGCGTGTCCAGAATTTTTTGCCAGGTGTGGCAAAAGGGTGGCAAGTGTAAGGGCATCCATTAATTTCATCTGACTGGGAGGGTGGAACGTTGTTATGGACCATGCGCAACACGGACGGGTTAAGCCGTTGCGCATTGTCTCCAGGACACGAGCGGGTCTGAGTTGGGGTGGCAAGTGGAGTGGCAAAGCTAATTTTTAGGGTGGCAGCTGCCACCCCGTGCCACTATTCTGGCTACGCCCCTGCTGTGGGTTCATTCACAGTGTTGAAGACATGCAGTGACACAGAGGAGCCCTGTGTCATGCCCACTTACTCTATTTCAATCTCAAAGGTCTTTCTTCATGTGAAATAAGTGCTCGAAAATTAATCATCATAATCATGAAAGTCCTAAAACAGACAGTTAATCGTCATTATCACAACAATTTGTTTGACAATAATCGTTAGCCTAATTTCATAATCGTGACGGCCCTAGTTGCAAGCATAAATCTAACAAAACAAAGATAGTTATTAAGAGAATTATTTTTGCAGTGTAAAACACTTTTTGTTTTATATTCGACTTATTATACTAAAAATATTTTTAAATGGCAATTATATTTTTCATTCTGTTTTTCGTGCTTTTGTGCATAAACAATGTTTATACATCAGGCCTCAGGTCTGAAAATGTAATGGTAACTTTTGTAGTGAATATAGATTTTTATAGCTCTTTTCAACTCCAATATATGTGCTAGAAATTGCTCTTTTTGAGTGCAAGCTCTACAAAATTAATTATTAATGTCTTTATCTGGTAACAACAAATGACTGGAAAAGTCATGGAAATGTATTGTTCAAAAAATTTGTGAATCCTGCTGCTACTTATCACAACGTTCTATGGCAACATTACAAAAACTAATTGCCATGGTTCTATCACAAATAAATAAAGATTATATTCTTTTCATTTTCATCGTTAACATAGCCTTTATGATGACACTGTAATGTGTGAGCCGTATCCTCTTTCCTCAGGCACTCTGCCCTACGAGATCAAAATCGTTATAGCCGGGAACCATGAGCTGACCTTTGATCAAGAGTTCATGGCGGACCTGATAAAGCAGGATTTCTACTACTTTCCCTCAGCCTCCAAACTCAAGCCGGAGAGCTACGAGAATGTGCAGTCCCTGCTCACCAACTGCATCTACCTGCAGGACTCTGATGTTACTATCAGGGGTTTCCGTATCTACGGCTCACCGTGGTGAGTCTCTCTTTCCTTTGCTTTCTCAAGTTTTTCTCTCCTTTCTGTCACTGTGTTTGTCACCATATGTTGTTGTGTTGTCCCTTCCCCCTCAAGTCTTCCTTATGTTTTGCTCCTCTTCTATTTCTTTGTCTTTCATTCTCTTGTTAACACTTTTTTTGCCAGCTTCCACATCCTGCAATTTACCTTAGTGCAAGTGTGTGTGAATAAATATGTGTGTATTACCAGTTTTTTAAGGGTTTGGTCCCCACTTGCAGTGTGTGTGTGTGTTTCTAAACCTGTGAAAATATTCTAAAAATGTCCTCACAAGATTAATAAAACATGATGAAACCGCATTGTGGAGATATCCCCAATGGGAAAACTGATTCTTAAAGAATCTTAAAAATTTTGACAAAACTAAATGTTGTGTTTTAGGGTTAGGGTTAGAGTTAGTAGAATTAGTTTAACTTTAATATTTGTTCTTTGTTTTACACCATAACATTTCATTTTCTAAAATCTAAAAAAATAAATTAAAAAAATCTGTTTATTTCCAGGTTTAAATGAAAAAAATTACAGATTTTCAATGTGGTCTTGGACTTTTGGGCCCCAGTGTATGTGGAAGGTTGTGTGTGTGGCCTGCCTCAGGTGTATTTACTGACAGGCAGGTTCTGCAAATATCATAATAATCCCTATAAAACAGGCTAAGAACACCAACGATGATAAGTGTTTGTTTGTGTGTGTGGCTGGCTTGTCACTGACAATGTTTACAGCAGTCATGAACTCATGAGCTAGATTAAACCAGCTAGCATTAATCCACTTCGATATGTCCTGACAGAAATACTCATCTTGTTGCCAGCGTGCTTTTGTGTGTGTGTGTGTGTGTGTGTGTGTGTGTGTGTATGCGTGTGTGTTTACACCATGCAGACCTAATAAAACATTAGCACTGCTGAGATCTGGTAATGGCATTCCACCATAGGGAAAGACAGTGCGTCTTTCTCTTTTATCTTCTCTCTTTGTCAGTCCTTCTTGTCCTACATCTATTTCTCTCCTCCTGTCACTGTAGAGTCAGGGACGCTCCTCCACACTGGGGCAGAGAGGCAAAAACCTTGTCTCCATGGAGATTTTGTTCTGGTGAAGTCACTGGCTTTATGGACAGAGTCCTGTGTTGATGCTGGCAATGGCTTTCTATGATCTGAGCAGCTTTGTAGAGTCGTCCATCTCTTTATCACTTCATCTGTCCATTCTCTACCTCTTCATCTATCTTTCTATCCACTCGCCCATCCGAAAATGTCCTGGCATCATTTCACTTCCTGTGCTCTCTGTCCTCGCCATCTGACTCATCTTACAGCCTTTCAGCAAATATTTGTCCATCTCTTTTGGAGATCCTCAATCCTTAACTGTATGTTTTCTTTTTTGGTATATCCCTGGCATTATTTCATTGACTGAAACAAGGCAGAAATGGAGGACAGGTGCATTTTTCATACTAGAACTATACTATAATATTCACTATACGGCTACAACAAAGATGCATGAAGGCATGTTAGGGACCGTTCAGACCAAATGCATTTTTGCGTTAAAAAAGATAGATGGAGAATGTTAGGAGCCATTCAGATCTCACAGGTTTTTGTGTTAAAATAAGCTAGACAGAGCACGTTAGGGGTCTTTCAGATCGAATGCATTGTCGCATTTAAAACAGCCAAATAGAGTATGTTAGGGGTAATTCAGACCGAATGCGTTCTTGCTTTAAAACACAAATCTAGACAGAGTATGTTAGGGACCGTTCAGAATGAATGTCTTCTTGCGTTTAAAAACCTAGATGAAGCATGTTTGGGACCATTCAGACTGAACCTGTTCCTGTGTTAAAAAAGCTAGACAGAGAATATTTGGGGTCTTTCAGACTAAACATGATCTTGCATTAAAAAATGCTAGATGGAGCATGTTAGGGACCGTTCAGACTGAACGCGTTCTTGCATTAAAAAAGCTATACGGAGCATGTTTGGGGTATTTCAGGTTATATATGTGATCTTGCATTAAAAAAACTAGACAGAGCATGTTTGGGGTCTTTCTGACTAAATGCATTCTTGCATTAAAAAGGTTATACGGAGCATGTTTGGGGTCTGTCAGACTAAACGCGTTCTTGTGTTAAAAAAGCTAGACGGAGCATGTTTGGGGTCTTTCAGACTAAATGTGATCTTGCGTTAAAAAAAGCTAGATGGAGCAGGTTTGGGGTCTTTCAGACCAAACACGTTCTTGCTATACAAAAAGCTAGACGGAGTATGTTAGGGGCCGTTCAGACTGAATGCGTTCTTGCATTAAAAAAGCTAGATGGTGCATGTTAGGGGCTGTTCAGACCGAACATGTTCTTGCATTTAAAAAGCTAGATGGAGAATGTTAGGGACCAATCAGAACGAATGCACTATTGAGTTAAAAAAATCTAGACGGAGCGCAACAAATAGTTTAGAATGCAGGTGTCTCAAGGTGTGTTTTTATAAGCTGCAGTTATTTTTAACTTAATGCGACGTCTTAACATAGCGATGTGACTTGACACGCCGTCTAGACACTTAAAATCCTCTAGAAGTGGCGCAATGGTCCAAGACATCCGTCTAGCCTTTACATAGAAAAACAAATCAACACAGATAGATGCAAAAACTTTTTGAGTATGAACACCCCCTTATACAGTGATGTTTTTGATAAATACCAGGTCATTAAGTCACTAGAGTCCCAAATGTTTAGTGAATCTAGGCCCTTGCTAGTGCCCATAGTCATGTTAACGATATACTAATTTACGTTATAGGGAACTAGGGAGTTAAATGAGACCTCTCTTGTCTCGCCCTTCCTTTCACCTGCTCGTGGGGTCACTGATAGCAGTTCAAACACCGCTTGTCATGTCATGCCTTGTTTGAGTCTCTTTGAATCCATCTGCATACACACAGACTCTCTCTTTCTTCTTTACCAGCATATATGAGATCTTGGCACTCTGTTTTCTTTCCTAAATCCTGACTATTTGTCATGCGGTGATTCTGGAATGAAAAGAACTGCATGGGGGAAACATGTGGTGTGTTTTTCTGTTCTGCTGATGCTAATGCAAGTTTACAAGTCATTTGTCATCCGCAGATATTCAAAAGCAGGGACGCATGGTGTGTTCGTGCCTATTTGTGTGCTAGTGTGTGTGAGCTGGTGTGGGTGGATGAAGTATTAAGGATGGCTGTCCCTTTCAGAGAGCGTGAAGCACAAACAATGTGTAGGACCCACAGCACATATTGCTCAAAGCCAAACAAACACACACACACACACACACAGTGCTTAAACTTTTCCCCCATCTACTGTGTTTACACTCACACAGACAGTTACTCACTGACGCGGTGACAAGCAACGATGATGCTTAGTGTGCACATGTAAATACACACATCCTGTATGCCCTGCGGGTGGTTATCTTCAGAGGGAAGCTGCTGCTGTAGCTGAATGTTTATGCACCAGCAGTATAAGAGCAGGTACAAGTTAATTGAGAAAAGTGCTAGCATTTAAACAGGAGATGAAAATGAGCTTGCATGTAAATGCACAGATTATCCAAGTTTTTTGGCAGGGAATATGATTGTGATAGTTTGGTGTTGTTTATGCGGCGTGCAATAAGAAAGCATTACAGTGTAGTGATGTTTGTGAGGACTTTTATTGGAGTAAATAACATAAAATGACAAGTCTCATGACTCAAAGTCATAATAATAAGTGATGCACCGAAATGAAAATTCTTGTCCGAAACTGAAATTCTGGACACACTGCACCGAAAACCAAAACCGAAAAATTATTATTTTAAATTAGACTATGTCTAGAAAATTTAAATTCTAAATGTTATTATTAGTGATGCACCAAAACCACTTTTTCTATAACTGCACATTTAATTATAAAATAGAGTAGACAGAAAAGAATTACATAAAAAAATATGTAGCCTATTAAGAAAAACTTTATTGTTAACTACTCTATAACTACTAAAGAAGAAGAAGAAGAAGAAAGCCTTTATTATTGTCACACATTATACATTTTTCATATATACAGTGAAATTTCTTTGTTTTCACATATCCCAGCTAAGATGGGGTCAGAGTGCAGGGTCAGCCATGATACGGCACCCCTGGAGCAGATAGGGTTAAGGGCCTGCACCATATTGCAGCACCAAAGTTAACAGAAATTCCAGTGAAAATCTTAAGTGAACATTAAGCCAGTTCTATCTGGCATTTTTGTATGTGGACTCAGGACTCATTTCCCAAAAGCATCGCAAGCCTAAGTAGATCGTAAAAATGATCGTACGAATCATCTTAGAATTACGGGCTGTTTTCCAAAAGCATCGTAACTTAAATAGTGCTTGAAAATCGTCGTAGATCTACGAGTGCTCTGGAGTAAACGATCATAGTAGATTGTTAATTCTGCACAAAATGATCACAAAACTAAATCTAATTATGCAGATAATTAAGTTTAAGAAAATAAATGTAAACATTTCCCAGGGAGGTAAAATGTGTTAACTGCAGCTTTAGGAAAAGCAAGTAAAAAGTAACGAACGTTTGTAAAATTGTTCGTAGAAAACACTCTTAACCACCAAGATCAATCGTTATTGGGAAACGGGGCTCTGGAATATGGAAGTGGATCTCTGGATAACTTTGTGTACTACAGAAGAAAGAAAGCATCAGGGTTTGGAACAAGATGAGGGAAGCATACTACAGGTTGTTGACATACATCAGTAATTTGTTTTGCTTAAATAAATATAGAATAAGTAGCCAAATTTGTTCACTGGCATTTCCCTTCTTTAAATAAAGTGTTGAATTGGAGGCTAGCTAAAATTTGATAGCTGTATTGTATCGATTTTGAAATTATGTTTGTTGATTGGTTGGTCTATGTGGGAATAAAAGTCAAACCTTTTCGTACAAGTCAAATTGTACAGTATCTTACGATTTCGCCATCTCATAAGAATTACGGTCCAAGTTGTCATGTGACTATGTTGGTAACAGCAGAGTCCTATAGTGTGACATGCTATACTTCATATTAAACTATATTTTTTCTGATTCTTTATTATTATTATGTATGACCTCATACTGATTTAGAGACTACATGGAATATTTATACTGTTGTACTGTTTAGTATCTTGATTGAAATAGATCCCAATCATTTCACATTATTGTGTGTGCTCTAGAGTTTTAGAAGAGATCTCAATGTCTCAAACTGTGCTCAGATTTGCTAAGATATAACAGTCTGCAATCAAATGTCAGATGATTTCAATATGAACTCAAAAATGTCTCATTAGATTCTTCTGAAACCATATTATCTGAGCTATGCTTAAATATTAATTGTATACAGGTAGCTCTATACTTGAATGTAAACAAGTGTCTCATTTGGTTCTGTTTTTTGTTTTTTTTTTATTACTCCTAAGACATTTTAGGAGAAACATCTGATACTTGTGATCTGATACAAGTTTATACATGCATGAAACATAACTGAGAACTACTCTGCAACTGATAACTAAATGCGATGTAAACTTGGACAGATTGTGGACAGTCTGCTGAAACAAGCAGAAAATCAAGGAGATTAACCCTAAACAGATTTTTTTTTCAATCAGTTTCTGTCTTTTTCTTGTCCTCCTTCTTTGAGGCTAGCAGAGGGCTTCTTATGCTGTTACACACAACACAGCAGGACATCCTTAAACCAAGACAGATGATCCCAATACTGTCCCCCCTGAGGAAAATTGTATCGCTCAAAGATTTCTATTTCATAGATTAGGAGACATAAAGATGTTATGTTTCATTCTTCATTCAAGTATCAACTTTGTCTCAAAAGTTTCTCCTAAAATACTCTAGCAATTTAGATACTCAACAGGAGACACATGTGAGATTACTGAGGTCACTTACTCTAGAGAAAAATCTGAAAAGATGGACACTTAAATTAAAGTCTCCAGTGGCTCTCCATTTAATCTCATTGTTGTCTTGCAGAAACTATTGAGAGATTAAATCAATGTCTCATTTTTTATTTTTCATTCCGTGCTCTGAAACAACTGGTTATCAATATTTCCATCTGTGTGTGTGTCTTAAATTTAAACAAGTTCTGTAGGTGTTTGAATTTATGTTGTTTAAGATCAATGGCGGCCGTCGCAAAGTTTTCCTCCCTCCGAGTGGGATGAAAAGAGGAGGAGAAGAGAGAGAAAAGAGGAGGGGATACAGAAAGGCCAGTAAAACACTTTTTTTTTTCTCCCATGAAAATAGAAGAAATGTTCACAATCCAGCGACTCCACGAGGAATAATTAATGGCAGAGATGCAAAAGACTCCGTAATTAGATTTTTTAATTATTGAGGATTTGCTTCCCCTCTGTAGTGGCCCAATTAATGTTGCTCATCAAAACAAAAAAGAAAGTAAAGTGAAAGACAGAAAGGAAGTACACTTCCTCTTCTCTTCTGTACCTGGCTCTGTGTTTGATGACTCCTCTTCGCTGATGAAGGGGACTTGCCACGAGTCGCTAATGACCGGCCCTTCGTTTGGACTGAGGGAGCAATTAAAAGGGAGGAGAGGAGGAGGAAGGAAGCCAAGCCTATTGATTGAGAGGAAGAGGCCGTTGTGGCGGCAGATATATATAAAACAGTGTGTTTAACTGCTTGACCTTGTCGGCACGTCTATGTGAATTAATTAAAGTGCCGGCTGATATGGAGAGTGATAAGTAGAGAGATTAGTACAGTATCAGTTGCGTCTCCCAACGGGAAAAGAGCTCACCGATTTGGCTATGTAGGGCTGGCCACAGGAGGACCTCCTCAATTAACATCTGAGATGCCTGAGGGAGAGGGGGGTGCAGGAATGCCCTAGTCCTGTCATGAAGACCCCTCACACTTTCACTCACTTGAGTGAGCTGGTCTAAACATAGATAAGTTGCCTGACCTTGTCTGTTCAAATTTGTTTGAACATATGCTTCATGCGCTTATGCATTTTACATCCATTATACTGTATATACTGTAAATACTTTGCAATTTGAAAGGCGAGTTAAGGAGGCTGCTAGGTAGGAAGAAATTGGAAAATGTGCATGGTAAACAGTAAAACCAAAGCAAAGAGATAACATTTATTTGAGCTTATAACTTATAACATTGGATATTTGCACTGACACTACCCACTTAATAAAACAGGCCAGTGTAAAAAATTACATTTTTATTTTGGGACAACATTTTCCCCAGGAATAGATTTTCAGGGGCATTTTTTCTTTTTTTTTTTTACAATATGAGGGCATTTATTTGTAATATAATATATCCTCAAAGTTCCCTTAAAGGGAAAGCACACAAAAATGAAAATTCTCTCATCATTTACTTACCCTCATGCCATCCTAGATGTGTATGACTTTCTGTCTTCTGCAGAACACAAACAAATATTTTTAGAAGAATATCTCAGCTCTGTAGGTCCATACAATGCAAGTGAATGGTGGAAAATTTGAAGGTCCAAAAAGCACATGAAGGCAGCATAAAAGAAATCCATACGACTCTAGTGGTTTAAATATGTCTTCTGAAGCGATGCAATCACTTTGGATGAGAAACAAATACATATTTCAACCCTTTTTTTTTTTTTTTATACCATAAATCTCCACTTTTACTTTCAGAATGTGAGTAAATGATGAGAGAATTTTCATTTTTGGGTGAACCATCCCTTTAAGGTAAGTCAAGTCACTCGGTTGCCATGTTTGTAACACTTCCGGTAAGTACAGCTTCTACTGGAATGGGGAAAGATCAAAATCTTTAAAATTGTTTGTCAAGATTGTGATCAAATAACATATTTCAAATCAGCAATAAAATCTGACAACATTCGTATAATAAATTTAGCTTCTTCAGCTCAGATCGCCCTGAAAATATGCTTTTTTCAGGCTGATCCAGCTAATGGTCACCACACTGTTTAAACCCATAAAGTGATTGAATAGAATATTATGAACTATACCAAAAGTTAGAGCAAATGGGGTCAAAGCAGACATTGTTTGAACTTTCAGTGCCGTGTTACAACACTTGACCTGTGTGCAACGTGCAGCGAAGGTTAACGCTGTAACTTGATTCTTTGCTCAATAGACTTCAATGCATTGTGAAACCCAAGGGCCTTTAGATGCAGACCAAATATTCCAGTGCACCATCCTTTTCTGTCTGTTATCTGTCTCTTTGTCAATCATTCTGTCTAGGAAAGAGATAGAAGAGTAGAGACATTTCTATTAAAAGAAACAGAATGTGAGGTTTCATGCCTTGGATGTACATTACCTGTAAATTAGTCTCCAAGGCGTAAACTCCTCTCCCATTTTGTGTTTGTGTGTGTGTGTGTGTTCACACATATGTGAGCGCACTTGGCTCTTGGGGATTTCTTTACAAACTCATAAACACAGAATTTTTTTACCTGCAAATGGGAGATAATTCAGTTTCTATCTCTGTCTTTCTCCATTGCTTTCCCAGTTCAAAAGGCCAGCTAAGACAAGCATGAATTTCCATTTTGCTATAGTTAGAGCTGGTTTTGTGCTGGTCTAGCTGGTGGACCTGCATAGCCATGTTCTTCACTTTCTGGTTAAGCTAGTTGAGCATGACCAGATACGCTGGTCTTTCGAACAGCGTTATCAGATTGTTATGTCACAATCGCCATCCAAATGTGACCAAAAATAAAAATCTGAGAATAAATTATACAGTTTTTTTATACAGTATTATGCAAAAGACGGAGCACACAATGGCTCATATCCATCCTGTATTCTTCTCTTCCTCCCTCTCTTGTGTCTTTTTCCGTCTGCTGCCTCGTCAGTGCTGGCTGTGGCGTGCGGTCGGGCGTCAGAATTAGCTGCCCCACAGCGATGGCTAATCAACACACTTTCACACTTGAGGAGGAGGATATGTAACCCTCTCCCTCCCTCTCTTTCTCGTTCTCTCCTTCCCTTGCCACTCCTCTCTTTTCTCCGCTACTCTTTTCTTCTCTCCCTCCTCCCGGAGAACTTGGAAATAATTTGAGTCTCCTGGGTTTTTACACATTCTAATTTCCAACTAAATGGGACATCTGTTTGAGAAAAGGAAGATTTGCCATGGTTGCTAAGGCAACTATCACTCTGTGGGAAAGAGAGGGAAGAGGATGGGGGAAATAAATGTCCAGCAGTTTTACAGGCTGTCTGTAGCCGGTGATTTTAGCCATTCCCAGACAAACACTTTTGTGGGACCTCTCTGCTATGCTACCACAGTTCCCATATTTTAACTCCCTCTCTTGTTCTTTACCTCTCTCTGTCTCTTTCTTCTGGACTGGAGTTATTTATTTTTATTCACACAGCTGTGGAAGATTGAAATTGTTCCATGCGGTCAAACTTAAAGGATGTGGCAACTATTTTTGCAACCATTTAGAGATAAAGACATTTTAATGCCTTACATAGAAGCACATTAACGCAAATACAATTATAGGAGGGTATCTTTGTGCTTTTGTGAACCAACAAAACTCATCATGTCTTATGATAATTGATCCTTAGAAAAAATGCATTGCAGCTGTATTAAACTATATTTAAATGGCTCCACATGGAGCTGGTGTGCACACTGCAAAAAATTATTTTCATCATTAGTATTTTTTTCATGTTTTCCAGTAAGATATCTATACATCATTAAAACAAGATACATTTTCTTAAGAAGTAAAATTGCATGTGTTCAGAGAATGCATCTTGTTTTAAGTTTATTAAGTTTATTTTTCTTATCACATTGGCAAATATTTTTTCTTCTTTGAAGCCTAAATCAGTAACACTTTACAATAAGGTTGCATTCAATAAATGTTTTTAACTGCATTAGTTAAGATGAACTAACAATGAACAATATTTTTACAGCACAATATCAGCATATACTGATAGATTTTTAACATTAAAAGTTGGAAATGTTAACATTAGTTAATACATTATGAACTTACATAAACTAATAAAAAACAACTGTCTTTTTAAAATTAACTTTAACCATCAGTAATAAATGCTGTTTAAAAATATTGTTTATTGTTGGTTAATGATACCTAATGCATTTAATAATGTTAACAAACAGAACCTTATTGGTTACCCAAAAATCCAACTAAATTTAATGAGGTTTTTGCTTAAAACAAGAAAAAATAATTTGCCAATGAAAACCTTAATTCAAGATAACTAATAATAACAATAAGTAATTCAATACTTATTCTCTGAAAAAAGAGTGTCTTAACATATTTAACAATTAAAGATGGAAAACAAGACTGAAAACTATGCAACTTTAAAATAATGAAGAAAAAAAAACTGGAAAAAAGTATTTGTTTGCTGTGTATTTTTGCCACCAATTAGAGATGGAGAAAACTGAATCACTTACACAGACAGACATGAACACAAATACAATTATCTGAAGGTACCCTTGTACCTTTGTGTGCCTACAAAACTGTTAATTTCTTATGATAATTAATCCTTTTTTGGGAAGAATGCATTGCTGCTGTATTAACCTTAGGGATGAATGATTATCAAACCGCAAGGGCTGCGGTTTAATTTATTAAATAAATAGTCTGTACGCGCTGCTCACTGCACTTACTGTATGTGCGCAGCGTTGATTTCTGTAGTGTATTTAGGGGTGGTCAGACTACACTTCACGCTCCATTCACTCCCATTTAAATGCTTCCGAATGAGGGAGACCAGCAACACAAGATCATGCAAGAAATTTCAAATAGTTTAAGTTTGGTGAACTCTGACCTGCGCATCCGTATGACGAGAGGATGCATGACCAATAGAATATTGAAACGTCACACGCTGACCTCTTGGCTCAATACAAATAATTTCATATTTCAAAGCTGTGTGATTTATTGTTGCAGGAAAGTGAGTAGACAATATATTTTAACATTTGAAATATAATAATATTTGTTATTTGTGATGCATTATTTACTTACACCAGAAGCCCTCCCGCATGACATCATATCATAGTCTGTTGCGTTTTTTTTGGAGAAAAAAAAAGTGTAGTGTGATCGCTCCTTAACATATACTCAAAAAAGCAGTGAAAGGCTATTGAGCTAAGCGCATTATATTTACAGTGCTCTAGATTCACTTATTGCACATTTGCATAATTCCAAATCACTGAGATCACATTTTTCCCTATTCTGATGTTTGATGTGAACATTAACTGAAGCTCCTGACCTGTACCTGCATGATTTTATGCATTGCATTGCTGCACACACGATTGGCTGAATCAGATAATCGCATGAATAATTAGGTGTACAGGTGTACCTAATAAAGTGCTCAGTGAGTGTATATTTACAGTAAATGACTCTTCATTGTGCTCGTATTTACAAGAAATTGTATTGTTTCCGTCGAGTTGGGAGCTATAAATGTCACTGTATTATGGTTATGTTGAGGCAGGAAATCGAGTTAAAACTGTATCTGTGTTAAACTGTATCTCTCAGCTGATCTAAAAGGCTGTCCTGCAGAGTCAACACAAAGTGCTTTAACGCAGCAGGAGTAAGTCTGTATGACCTGACCGGTTCCCCTTGTTTCCTGTGTGTTTGTGCGCGTGTGTGTGTGTTACTGCTCTAGGGTCTTCTCACCCTTCTTCCCCTCATTACCCAGAAGGCAATAACTTTGCATCGCTCCAAGCCTCTCCATATGACAGTCTCCATCTCACACACACACACACACACACATGGTCATTGACACACATCTACACTCATTTACACACACACACACACACTGGTGCTGCTGTCCTGCACCTGCTCCTCACAGTTCAGACTAGAGGGGCCTGGCAACAGCTCATCACACACGTGCACACACACACACACACACAGTCTATCTCTCTATACAGCATATTCTCATCATTTAAATCATTCATAATTTTTCTCCTTTTTTAACTCTCTCCATCTTTATCCCTCTCTTCCAGACAGACTTCCTTTCCGTCCATCCCTCCATCCTCCGACACCATATACAAACCACTTACACACGATCTAACGTATTGGCAATGCAATTATAACATATTTGAGGGCTTCCAGAGGGAGCTCATTAGCGCGTCATGTACGGTATCTGTTTGAGTCCCACATATCTCTCAACGCTCCTAAAATCGTCCTGAAAGTAAGACGAGAGACAAAGCCAAGGGACCCGATGGAAGAAACAAAAGTAATCGTTCAGTGAAGTATCTCCAGACAACTTGTTCTTTGTAGTTTAAAGACATATTTCTCAAACAGTTTTTTCTTTCTTTTTTTTTTTTTTTTTTTGTGAACACATATTTCATGGTGGGAGGGTTTTTGACACTCTAGGATGCTGTATGGTTCTCTTTATCAGAAAATGTTAAGTGAAAAACTTGCCGTGCTTTTCAAAAGATATTCTGATTCTTATTTTTGTGCCACATCTGTAGCATGCTGTTACTGCAGCAAATAATTTCATCTCTTCTCCCAAAGTGTATAAACGAACGGGACACAATGTTAAATACATTTATAATGGTAGCTTAGTAGGAAAGGAGTAAACTGACTTACATGTAAATAAAGACTATTCTATTTATCAAATATTATGGTAGTTGAGTGTAATATGATGTTTTAGTGTGGTGTTTTGTGAATGGGAATTGTGTATCACAGTGTTACAAGCTATTCATTATTTTTAAAGTACAGTCAGAAATGTTACTGAAAAAGTAGTTACTGTACCTACACTACAAGCTACTAACAAAAAGTAGCCAACAACATTTAAGCTATTTAAGGGAACCATATCTTTTTGAATTAACAACTTGAGCAAACTTGAGCAGACCAAGACCCAGTATTTGTTTTGGTATACAGTATGAGAAAAACTATTAGGGATTGATTTGATATTTTGGGAGTAATATATGTGAAAAACTATAATATTGCAAAAACAATGTGCAAATAAAGCTGCATTTCCGTCACTTCTGGAGAAATTGTAGCCAATGTGACTCTTTTATTAATAAAATACTGGCGGTTTAGAGCACTAATTAACTAATTATTCAGTCACATGACTTTTTCGATCTTGTATTCCTAATAAATTCAATTGAAGTTTATTCGATAAATGTTTTTCCAACATAGTTTATGCACATTTCTTCTTATTGAATGAAAAGCGTATCCACCTCAAACGAGTGTATACATTTTTATGCACATTTTGGTGATTTTATTCGCATCTTGGTGTTTCCATTCAGCAGTTTTTATTCGCATAAAAATACGTGGATGGAAACCAAGCTACTGACAGACTCTTTCAAGAAGAGATCTTCTGCACAGATGTTGTCCATTGAGGGTTTTTTCTTTCAGTAAGCAGCTATAAAGCCTGTTTTTCAAAAGGAATGCCAAATGTAGCTGTGTTTGCAGAGGCAGAGGTCTTATTCACGAAACTATGGCATTTGTACTGACAGAATAAAAAATGCTTCCCTAAAACTGCCTTTAAGAATGCACAGAGGGACTATAGCAGAACCACAGACAGATGGCCATTAAATGGATAGTTCACCCAAAAATTACAATTCTGTCATCATTTACTTACCCTCATGTCGTTCCAAACCCTTATGACTTTCTTTAATCCATAGAACACAAGATGAGATGTTAGGCAGAATTTTTGTCTCCGTCACTATTCACTTTTATTGTGCATACAGAAAGATTTAATGAAAGTGAATGGTGACTTAGGCTGTTATTCTACTATCTCCTTTCTAACATTTTGTGATTCATGGTAGAAAGAAAGTCATATGGGTTTGGAACAACATGAGGGTGAGTAAATGATGACAGAATTAGCATTTTTGGGTGAACAATTCCTTTAAAGCACTGCATCTATGTAGAATCCATCCTATCAAACATTTCTCAGTGTGTTTGTGTGTGTGTTTGTGCTCTTGGCTCATCATGTTAATCAGTGCTGTGAATGTTCCTGTTGATGAGTGTGAGTCCACACAGCTGTTCTGAAGTCTGCTGTCTGCCCAGGCCAGTATGAGCGTGTGTGTGTGTTTGAGAGAGGTGTCAGGCTGTGTGGGCAGATGTCTCATTGAACAGATGGGCTTGCCACTGCTGGTTCGGACAATCCAGATCGGATGCAGTGGACCAGACACATTCACGCAGAGTGCAAACTCATCATCCACTCCTTAATTTTTACTTAAGACTACAATTAATGCCTAATTGTTGCCGGAACTGTGGGCTAGCAAACACACATCCGCAGACACAGAATTGTACCAGGCGAAAGAATTTCAAATCTGGCTCGCATAATCTCCCGTTCCCATTCCCCCCAGCCTCTTTCCATAATTTTCAGTCCAAATAGACCAAAAACACACATTTTTCAGGTTAGATTGAATTTACATTTCCTCGTTATTTTATTACATTTTGATTACATTGTTTGAGATATTATTGATTAATTTAAGTGTTTTTGAAATGTGCCAATGAAATGCTATCATTCTGGGAAGAACTTCATTCTGAATCTGCATGTCATGGTACATGAATCCAAACAGACGCTGTTTGGTGTATCTGGAAATGCATGTGTGTGTGTGTGTGTCATTCTCTTGAACCTGCTGAGTGTTGCTTAAGGCATTCTGGGGACCAAATGTCCCATATTTACCACATTTTAACCCAGAGAGAAAGAGTGAGATTCGAGAGAGAGAGAGCTAGAGTCAGGGCGAAAGTTGTGCAGAGCATGTGCAGCTACCTCTGATGCTCTCACACATGCTTTCATATCGGCTCAAGGCTAGTCTAATCCTTCTATTGTCAGAGACTGATATACTCTGCCTTCCAGGGGTTCTCTCTCGGTCTTTTTCTCATTCATTTGCTGTAGTGTGTGTTGGAGAGCTTGGATCTCCAGCTGTGCTGCCTCAGGCTGAAGGCCCCTGTGAATGGACCGCTTGGTTCTCTCAGATTAAACATCAAAGTCCAGCCGGCCCTGCAGTTCAACACAATACAACACAACACACTGCACTAAATATACAACTACACAACACAGCAAACTGGGTTAAATATACAACACTGCCCTAAATGTACAATTACATTGTACAATGTAAACAATATATACAACCCTTACTAACTTAACAACTAGACCTCTTTCTTTCTTCCTTTCTTTTTCTTTCTTTCTTTCTTTCTTACCTTCTGTCTATCCATCCATCCATCCTTCCTTCCTTCCTTCTTATTTTGCATCCTTACTTCCTTCTATCCATCTGCCCGTCCATCTGTTCTTCCTTCCTTCCTTCCATCCTTCCATCCATCTTTCTGTCCTATCTACTTACCTTCCTTCCTTCTTTCCTTCCTTTCTATCTTGCATACTTCCATCCATCTGTCCTTCCTTTTTCCTTCCTTTCTTCCTTTCGTTCTTCCTTCCTTCATTCGTTCCTTCCTTCCTTCTTTCCTTGCATTCTTCCTTCCATCCACCTGTCCATCAGTTCTTCCTTCCTTCTTTCCTTGCATCCTTCCCTCCTTCTCTTCTGTCTTTCCTTTCTTCTGTCCTTCCTTCCTTCTTTCCTTTCTCTCTTCTGTCCTTCCTATCCTTCCATCCATCCTTCCTATCTTGCATCCATCCTTCCTTCTATCCATCTGCCCGTCCATCTGTTCTTCCTTCCTTCCTAGCACCCTTCCTTCCTTTCTACTTTTCTTCCTTCCTTCTTTCCTAGCACACTTCCTTCCTTCCTTCCTTCCTTCCTTCTTTCCTTCCTTTCTTCCTTTCGTTCTTCCTTCGTTCATTCCTTCCTTCTTTCCTTGCATTCTTCCTTTCATCCATCTGTCCATCTGTCCGTCCTTCCTTCTTTCCTTTCTTCTTTCCTTGCATCCTTCCTTCCTTCTCTTCCATCTTTCCTTTCTTCTGTCCTTCCTTCCTTCTTTCCTTTCTCTCTTCCTTCCATCTTTACATCCTTCCTACATCCTTCCTTTCTTCCTTTTGTCCTTCCTTCCTTGAGTCCATACTACCTACCTTCCTTCCTTTAATTTTTCTTCAATCTTCCCTTTCTTATTTCCTTCCTTTCTTCCATCTTTAAATTTTCTGTCCTTCCTTCCTTACTTCCTTCCTGCCTTCCTTCCTTCCGTCTTTCCATTGGTGCTTCTCATTTCTTTATTTGTGCAACCTAATTTCCTCACTCCATCCTTGAGCTGTGACCCAGCAACCAATCAAAGTCCAGCATCATGAAGGACATATCAATTCTCTAATAGCCCTTTTCCACCTAAATTGTGATTGTGCTGAGCCTGTGCTCGGCTGGTTCACGGCCGAGGCAGTCTGGAGCCCATGGCAAACCGGCCGCACTTTTCCACCGACTTGAAACCCGAACAGTGACATAACAGGTTACGTGGCTATGTGGTAGTTTTATGTTTTATCTCACCTGCCCAAAAACAAACATGGCACTCCACAGTGTTTGTCTTCAACTTTTACTTCTGTTTTTGAGGACATATTTAAACATATAGAGAAATGAAATCCAGCATTATTACATTGCTCAACAAGAATGCCAGAGACGAATTCCAAGCTCAAGACGACAGGTAACAAAATTACATTATTTTGTATGAACGTTTTAATGTGGCTTAACTTGCTAAGTTCTATCAACTGTAACAGTGGAATCGTTATTAACATTGGTGTAGCAGATGGTTATAGTTGGATTTTTGCAATAGCATATAATATTATGTTTACGTCTTGATTGAGAACCCCACCGATTTACTTAACAGAGAGCCGCGATATTCCTAACTTAGTGAGTAGCTGGTCAAAAATCCCCTTACTGAACATAACAATGCACAAAATAAGATGAGAAGAGTGTAAGGAAAGCCAACAAATTTGGCAAATCTAATAACTTACTGAGATCAGCTGAAGAGGACATCCAACACTGGCATGCATCATTTCTTGCTGTATCTCCTTGTATATTCTTTTTTTCCCTTTGTGATCTCTCTATTTATCTCACATCTCTGTAGAAGAGCATTTAGCAAGCAGAGTGCTCATTTCGTCTGCGTTTCCTCAACGCTTTTGATAACTGACATTTTAATTTCATTTTATTGTTGATATAGAGTGATAAGCACTCCTTTCTGCAGATGGTAGCCACTGTTGTTCTTGGAAAACTTTGCCTGATAACGAAACATTATCCCGCCCTCTGCCTCCTGACATAATCGGTTCATGCATAGAGACCAGCAAGCTTTTGGGGACAGTGCGGAACCAGTTTTTCCACCTCGGAACGGCCTTTTCAAGAGTTGAAACGCTTGGAACAGTTCAAGTATTCACACCGACCCAGGAACCCACCCCCGAACCATGTTGATGGAAAAGGGCTATGAATGCACTAGGAGAAGGCAAGGGCCGAGGATGGAGGATGCTTCCTGAGGACACTTGAGTAAGAAACCACAGGAGCATCCTATGAGAAATCACTTTTTTTAAACACCTGATGCACACATGAATTCTCCTCCCCCTTCACATCAGGCACAACAGTTTTAATACATGTTTCACTTTTGCAGTTGAAAAAAACAATAACTATCACGTTTCAACAACATAACAGCAAGCACTCCTAGGTAGTGCACCTTTGCAGGGACAGCGCTCTGAAGTGACGCTTGAGTGAGCAAGAACATTTCATTTTACAAAAACATCTTGCTTCAATTTCTCCATCCTCATTTCCAGAGGGTGGAGCTAGGAAGCAAGGAAAGGAAACGAGAAGCACCCCATCTTTCCGTCCTTCCTTCCTTACTTCAATCCATTCATTGTTAGACTACATCCAGGACAGTGTGTGTGTGTGTGGGTGGGTTTGGGTGGTTTACGAGGAAATTTTTTTAGGTTACAAACTGGTAATTACAAGGGTATTATGCTATAAATGTTGTGTATGAGGACATTTCTAGTGTCCCCATAATTCAAATCACTTAAACTTTTTTTGAAAATGTAAAAATGTAGAAAGTTTTTTGTGAGGGTTAGGTATAGGGGTAGGGTTAGTGGATAGAATTTATAGTTTGTACAGTATAAAAATCATTATGTCTATGGAGAGTCCTCATAAGGATAGCCACACCAACATGTGTATGTGTGTGTGTGTGTGAATGTGAGTGTGAGTGTAAGTGTGTGAGTGTAAGTGTGTGTGTGTGTGTGTGTGTGTGTGTGTGGGCAGGTTTATGTGGTTTACTAGAACTTTTTTTAGGTTACATACTGGTAATTACAAGGGTATTATGCTATAAATGTGGTTTATGAGGACATTTCTAGTGTCCCCATAATTTAAATCGCTTACAAATCATACTAAACGATGTTTTATTGAAAATGTAAAAATGCAGAATGTTTTTTGTGAGGGTTAGGTTTAGGGTTAGGGTTAGGGGATAGAATTTATAGTTTGTACAGTATAAAAATCATTATGTCCATGGAGAGTCCTCATAATGATATCTGCACCAAAATGTGTGTGTGTGTGTGTGTGTGTGTGTGTGTGCATGTGTGATGTTGACAGCACTTTTTATATTGAGATCTCAGTGGACTGCTGTGACCCGCAAGCTATTAACTGAAACAGCCCCATTTAATGAGGTTGTGTGTGTGTGTGTGTGTGTGTGTGTGTCTGATATTGCCCAACTCTTCAGAGATACAATAGCTTTTCCCTACAGATTCCCAACCTCTCCTGCTCCATACACACATTTGGGTCAGAGTCAAAAACGTCACATTACTAATTATTCACTTTTGCATATCTGCTTCTGTACCATGCACTTTTTTAAACACACATATACCACCAGCATCTTTAATTACATCAGCCAGTGGTGAGGAGCTCCCTTGCTTTGCACATAGTTTGTGTGTGTTTGTATATGTGCAAACTTATGTAACGGAAACAATAATGTACAGCCAGCTGGTCATTAACGCAAAATGAACCCTGAAAGCATGATCAGTATCCTGATGTGACGTGAAGGGGTATTCATTCACACTAAAGGGGTTTATTTTCTGATAATGTCCAGCTGTCTGTTTATTATCACTCTTATAACAATGCTACTACCCTACCAAATAAATAAATAAATGGATTGATTTTATTTAAAATTGTTTTATTATCTTACTCGTGGGTTAGATTTTATTAAAGCTTTAGCTAAGAAAAATAGGCCATTACATCAGCCTAGCAACAATATGAACACTGCAGCAATATTACAATACTAATTTCTATTAATCTGCGATCCAATTTACTTTTCTGGACTAGTTAGTTAACATATTTAGCTACAATGTAACATGTTTTAAGTTGTCTCTTATTGTTCCTTGTTCTTCCAAGCAATGTTTTCTTTTTTCCTGATGTAACTGGGGACTCCTGAACTTCTAGCCATCTATGAGAGGTTTTATGCTCACCAAATATATAATAATTAACACTCCAAGACCATTTTTCATTAGAGTCAGCTAACCGGTTTGAGTCTCGTAAGACGGCGGCAATTAGCTGTATGAGAGGCATGAAAGTAGCACCAGTATGTTGCTTTGGATAACGGTGAAATATACAGTTTAGCAGTCATTATATAAACATATGTGACCGCTCAGTGCCAAATCAGAAACAAGTATTCCAGGTTGTCACGTAATAAGTGGAGGTATTCATGTGTTTCACGTGTTGCACATCATAATGTAAACACCATTCATTCTATCATGTTTCAAGCAGCATTAACACAACCTTTGCTGACCTGGAAGTGACTTTTCTTTTCATATTTCTGTTCTCTGCCCTCCATCTATTTCTTTCTCTTATTCTTGCAGACACACTTTATCTTAAAAAAAAATATCAAAGTGCACCACCTCAACAGCAGCAAGTGTTTTTGAAATGTCTCTGAATCATTAATGCAGTCTTTTTAAAATCTAGATTTTCTCAGAATGTTTTTTTCTCATCTCCTTTTCCTCTAAAAACCTTGAAGTTAACCAATGGGATGAAATATTGAAGCACACTCGGCCCACAGCCTTTTCCTCCCAGCCATTCGTTTAAACATTTATGACAAAACTGCACCGATATCATTTGGCCAGGAGAGCTTTTGCGCACGTGCGCGCACACACACACACACACACACACACACACACACACACATACACACACACACACACACACACACACACACACACACACACACAGGGATTTAAACAAATCCCTGTCTCTAAGTGTTAAACTTTAGCTCATAACTCATCCCACAATGTTTGTGCTATAGACATGGATGATACCTACGATAAAATTAGTGGGGGAAAAAATCCCATTGACTTTTATTGAAGGAGGGACCTGAGCCATATCTAGGGACCAGAATATCATGTAGACTTGAAGGGGTGCTATTTTGACTTGAACCAGTAAGTAATCACCAAGAACACCTTATCAACTGCATAGTGCATAACAATGCCCTGGCAACCAACCACAAAACTTTGGCATTTTGGTGGTGAGTTTGGCACAAGAAAAGTATTTATACAATGGTGCTGGTGTGGCATCATGGGAGTAAAGGCATGAAAGCAAACAGCTGTTTCTTATTTTTTTACTCACCTCGACAAATAAAAAAGCTGAAATTATAAATACACAGATGGCTTAGAACAAAAACACTGTTCGCTCTGTGTCGCACTTTAAGGAATTACATATTACTAAAAATGTTTAGCCTGATAAAACTCACATTTATTAAACTGACATTTGAATCTCAGTTCTTTTTAAAAACATTTAAAGCAGTTTCACAGCATCCTCTCATTTAGGATTTATTTTCTTTTGTGTTCACACGCCCAACTTTCTAATCACTCTCTAATCACTCTTTCCCTGTCTGTTTATTAGTCTCTCTCTGCTCAGTCAGTAAAAGGCTGTTTGGAACACCAATAAAAAGTCAGTTCGCAATCCAATATAATTGAGACAATATTTAAATAGCTCCATCAATATGCAAAGGCCATTTTAAATGTTTTAAGATTAGAGATATGAATTAATCAAATGTGTCTGCGGACCTTCAGATGTTTGATCATAAATGTTTAGACTCTGATGATAGAAGTGGTTCAAATATTAATCTGATCAAATCAAATGAAAATAGTATTCAGTTTCCCACGAGCCCCTTCTTTCCTTTTGACCTTCTTGAGATGATGAAAACCAGGGCTGCTGGATAGCTCCTCAAAGGCATCTGTGTGTGTGTGTGTGTGTGTGTGTGTGTGTGTTTGCAACTCAGGACACTGATGCGTCAGCCAGCCTATAAAAGTAAACGTTTCAAGTGACTGCGCTCTATAAATTACAAAATCCACGTAGAGGCAAGGGAACCTTCATGTGTAAACTGACACACACTAACACACACACACACACACTCAAAGTCTTTCAACATACTCACATGCACATAAATGTGCAAATCTGCCATGGCAGAGGAAGATGGATCTGGGGACAGATTGTTAGTGACATGTTAATTTCTATACCGTCACTCAAGCTTGGTGCATCTGCAATCAAAGTGATGGGCCATAGGCAAAAACAAAATCCCCGCACCCCCTCTCTATCCTTACAAACAGTACTGTCTCTCTCATTCTACCTGTGTCTTTCAATCTCTTCCTGTGTTTATGCTCATCCCACACCTTCTCTCTGTTCTTTGTCCCTTCGTACCTATCTCATTTTTTATTCCTTTTGTTTGTTATCTTATTGCAGGGATGTGGCAACCATTATACCTCCCATATGGTATTAAGATGTGTTTCCAATCACAAGTGGTCAGCGCTAAATACAGGTGAAAAACTTTTGTGATCGGACCACGAAAACCACGTACGGAGGTAGTTAAAAACGCATTGCTTTTAAGGTGTAAAAACTAATCCGTCTTGATGCATCCCGGACAGCAGCAAAGCACTACCCACTCATCTGTCAATCAAGCACTGTGCTAAAGTTTTACACTGTGCCAGTTACGTGCGGCTTATAAAGGAAATAACCGTCTGAATTAAAAAATTTAAAAGGCTCATACATACTGTATTTGTGCACTTCACAGAACTTTCTCAGTGTATCAACATACAGTGACAGATGAGAAACACGCAAATCTAAACCTCAGTTAATATTCACCTTAAGCACCAGAGAAACCATCTTGCCATCTTGAAAATTTTGTCTTTGATCTTTTAATGTAGCGGTTGATATTTAGGAATCTATGGTGTTGATGTCAAAACATAATTAGCCAATGAAGTGGATTTACAGATTATAGAGGTGCCAAAAGTTACCATGAGTATTTTAAAGTGTGCAGGGGATGTCATAACAACTGGAAACAGAGGAGGGAGATTTTAAAACAAGAGAACTTCATTCATAAATCCACAAGATCTTAACTTAACGCTGTGGACGCACTGGTCTGCCTCTGTGCTAATGAAACTCCACGAGATAACATGAAGTCTTTAAAAAAAATCTCTGTATGATACCTCTGATCATCTTCTCATGTCATTCACCCATCACGTTATAGTTAAGGTGAGCAGATTTTTAAATGTTAAACCGGCATGACGGAAGAGGTGCCACTCTATTTAAACACACACACATAAACACACATATACACTCACTGAGCACTTTATTTGGAACACCTGTACACCTACTTATTCATGTTATTATCTAACCAGCATCAGCCACTGTGCGGCAGCAATACATAAAATCATGCAGATACAGGTCAGTTCTGCAGACGGAAATGCCTTGTTGATGAGAGAGGTCAACAGAGAATGGCCAGACTGGTTCGAGCTGACAGAAAGGCTGCGGTAACTCAGATAACAACTCTGTACAATTGTAGTGAGAAGAATAGCATCTCAGATTGCACAACACGTTGGCAAAAACTAAAGTAAACATCGGTACGGCATACACAAGGTTGAAAAATTTGATGACGAAGATAAACATGAGTAGTGATGCCGATGTTGCTTCTTTTTTGTTGGACAGGTAAGACATTATTAATTGTTAAGACTACTCTCTAAAATAGTATCAGTGAAATTTATAGAAAACTCATGCAAGTTTCCCTCGAACTTTTTAAAATTACGTGTGTAGTCAGCGTATGTTAGTAATGGACAGTTTTCAGCGGTGTTTACAAACGCAACCGGAAAGCAACGTGTAATTTAATTTTCTTTGTTATCACAGCTATAGTAAGGGGGGCTCATCTACCTCCACCTCTATGAAATGCTGTATGTCTTCATTCGTTTAGTAGCTTGGCACAGCGATTGTTGTGGGTTTTGAGTAAACCATGATGTTGGTTTGCTTGGAAACAAAATTAGTTCTTCAAATACAGTATTCATGGATATCCTAAATTTGATCATCAAAAACAATTCTAATCTTTCCTTTAACATTCTGTATCGCTAGATAATTGAGGTTTATTTCACGCTAAGCAGTTCTCTAATAAAGGTAATAACTGTCTTTAGAAATAATGTGAAACATAGACAGTCTCCAAAGATTATTGATATGAGGGACAATAATAATCTGTCCTTAACCGTAGAAGTCTGTTCGTTTGAATTCTGACATTTGTTTTTAGGCAAAGCAGTTATATTATAGTAGTAATAAATAACTTTAGAAATTACCTCAAACTCTGACATTTTCCAGATGCAAATGATATTCCAAAGCTGGTGGGGGCAGCAGAGACGATCCTGCTCATCCACATCGATAGATAACAGTACAGCGTCAAACACCACTGTCATATCGGTACTTAAAGTACACGAAGAAGAGCAATGCTAATGCTAGCTATAGAACTACTGAATGTCCCTTTTATAAAAAAAGGAAATTAGGTGACAAAAGCCGAAATACCTGTAGCTGAGTGCTGAAAAGGCGCGGGGCTGAATAAGGTCAATAGGTATTCCGGTAAAATAACAAAAAATTCAGCTCGAAATTTTGCGTTTGTGCCTAGATTAAATGCAAGTATAATAGGGAGAAACAGTGCTTCAAATTGTTTTTTGTTTTTTTTGCACTTTCTTTTTTTTTTAAAGTGGTTTGCGCTTTATCATCATGCTACTGCCTTTCTCTTTTTTTGTACATTGACATTGTGATTGATGATATCAGTGTGATTGTCATTCAGTCAGAGCACCCCCCCCCCCATATATATATATATATATATATATATATATATATTTTATTTTTATTTATTTTTTTATTTTGTCTGTGGCAAAAAACAACAACTTGAAGATCAAGCTGAAGTCTCTGCCAACCGGTTGCATCGGCAGTGGACTGAACAAATGCACAGGCGGTAATCCTACTGCTAGCGCCCACTTACCTTCCTTTCAGCAAATCGGTTAAGACTACTGGGCAAACATTGCATCACCTAATTAATATTCATTATCCAAGCTTTTCAGATCTTTATGCCCCTGCTTATTTGGACAGTGTTGATACAAAAATGACAGGAAATGATAAGGGGAAGAGGAAAGGAAACTCAAACCTGCATCTTCCATATGAGCACCACAGCTCAATGTGTCTGGAGCATGCATGGTTCTGATGTTTTTCCTTTTTTGTTTTCTTGTTCACTCCCATTTAAATTTGTTTTCTCTCTTCTTTTAAAGATGTGGTGGTCAGATCAAAGTGATTTCTATTTGTGATAGGGCTTATTTTGCCTGTAATTTTATCATAATAGACACACAGTATGATCTCTCTGTCACACACTCTCACCATATACAGATCCTAATGGAAATGCCATCTTACCTTCATCAGCGGTAGTCTGGGTGGAGTAATCAGAGTAGAAGATCAGTGCAGCACTGTGGAAGATGTTGATGGTACACATCAATAGGCCTTAACAGTGTTTTTACCTTTTGTGTGTGTGCATTTGCAGGCAGCCGTGGTACTACGGCTGGGGTTTTAATCTCCCACGAGGACAAGCTCTGCTGGACAAGTGGAACCAGATCCCAGACTCCACGGATATCCTTCTCACACACTGCCCTCCTCTGGGTAAGACCTAAATCACACAAAAATATACACACAAGCATGCGGTAATGGTTCTTCCCTATTATTCTCTTTTGATCCTCACACACACACTTTAGCTCTGAGGTTTTGGCAGATGGAGTTGCTACAGCAGGCTGCTAAAGCATGCAACAGTGAGACTCTGTTCGCAGTGCAGCAAATCCCTACGCACATAATAAAAACCTCACACACACACTCCTATGTAAAGAGAGTGTACTGTAAGTTTCTGCATAAAGACAGCTGCGGTTTAAAACACTAAGCATTTGGGCTTTGAGATTGTGACAAAGTGTAATTCTCATGGTAAGACGTGTCTCTCTCTATACATTTGTGCGGATGTGAGTGTTTATCAGAGTGTTGCAAATTAGCCTCAAATGATGCCTACCGAGATTTACAGTGTACGCTTATACAGTATGTGCATTGTGTAATCGTAAAATCGAGTTTGTAGTCTGCAACTATCATTTTGGAATTCATATGTATAGTAAGTCTCATCACAAATCACATTCCATATTCCATCAGTCCCATAGATTTATACGCAGATTGTCAGAACATGATAAATTGGGTTGGAAAAGAGTTATTGATGTCACAAACTTGTGCCTTTACCACTGTGACCCTAAAGGCCAAAGTATACTTCAGTTGTCCACATTGCTGTTCGCAACACGCAAAGTATGCATGACGCAATTACAGAATCAGCAGAGTCTAAGGCTTTGTTCACACTGCAGGAAAAACATGATTTTTTTTGTCAAATCCAACTTTTAGACTGACTGGTCAAACTGCAGGTTGTATGTGTACAGATCTGATTTTTTTGTTTTTGTTCAGACTGCAGTCGTTTTTTGATAGCACGTCCACATTAGTTGTCATAGTAACAATGCAAACTTGTGTATGTTTACCATGTGTGAGAGTTTAGCAATGGATGTTTTTCATGAGGGTAGTATCCATATATTAACATATTCGTTACAGACAATGGCTTAAAAAACGGGAGAGGTGGCATGCAATGGTTATTGCTGCTAGGGTTTACAATAGTCCCGTTTTAGCCGGACATCCCATATTTTATCCTTATTGTCCTGTAATTTAGCGGGTAGTGAAACGTCCCTTATTGAAGGCTTTGTGTCCCGTATTAAAGCATAAAAGGGTCGGAGAGCCAGATTCTTGAAGAAGCTGTATTGAAGCGCTTAAAAAAATTATCAAACGTCCCGTAGTCCCGTTTATATGACTCGCAGTGGGTGCATGTTACCACACCTAAGCACTTCTCTTTGGGTGAGTAAAGCTAATGTCTGTATTATTTTAAAAGAAGTTTGCACTGCTTTGGCTGCCCTGTGACATATAAATTACATATGGGTGTGTTCCATTCAGAAGTGATCATCCCTATGCCCTTCATAGACTTTACCTCCCACTTTGGGGCAATTCCGTGGAAATGTCAACCATACCCTGAAAAAAATGGCGATTTCAATCTTATTCCAGTTCCTCGTGCAGCTTTGATGGATATCATAACAATGTCTCAGAGGTTGAAGTCTGCAGGTTTCAAAGTGTTTTGGATGGTTTCCTTTCATGATGTAAGTGCTGTTTTCAAAACTGTCACGTCCATAACAAGGTATTTTTTTCCCCCCATTTACAGTTGTGCTCAAAAGTTTGCATACCCTGGCAGAAATTGTGAAATTTTGGCATTGATTTTCAAAATATGACTGATCATGCAAAAAAACTGTCTTTTATTTTATGATAGTGATCATATGAAGCCATTTATTATCACATAGTTGTTTGGCTCCTTTTTAAATCATAATGATAACAGAAATCACCCAAATGGCCCTGATCAAAAGTTTACATACCCTTGAATGTTTGGCCTTGTTACAGACACACAAGGTGACACACACAGGTTTAAATGGCAATTAAAGATTAATTTCCCACACCTGTGGCTTTTTAAATTGTAATTAGTATCTGTGTATAAATAGTCAATGAGTTTGTTAGCTCTCACGTGGATGCACTAGGCAGGCTAGATACTGAGCCATGGGGAGCAGAAAAGAACTGTCAAAAGACCTGCGTAACAAGGTAATGGAAATTTATAAAGATGGAAAAGGATATAAAAAGATATCCAAAGCCTTGAAAAAGCCAGTCAGTACTGTTCAATCACTTATTAAGAAGTGGAATATTTGGGGATCTCTTGATACCAAGCCAAGGGCAAGTAGACCAAGAAAGATTTCAGCCACAACTGCCAGAAGAATTGTTCAGGATACAAAGAAAAACCCACAGGTAACCTCAGGAGAAATACAGGCTGCTCTGGAAAAAGATGGTGTGGTTGTTTCAAGGAGCACAATACGATGATACTTGAACAAAAATGAGTTGCATGGTCGAGTTGCCTTGACACGCCTCACAGCTTCTGGCACACTGTAATTTGGAGTGACAAGACCAAAATAGAGCTTTATGGTCACAACCATAAGCGCTATGTTTGGACAGGGGTCAACAAGGCCTATAGTGAAAAGAATACCATCCCCACTGTGAAGCATGGTGGTGGCTCACTGATGTTTTGGGGGTGTGTGAGCTCTAAAGGCACGGGGAATCTTGTGAAAATTGATGGCAAGTTGAATGCAGCATGTTATCAGAAAATACTGGCAGACAATTTGCATTCTTCTGCACGAAAGCTGCGCATGGGACGCCCTTGTACTTTCCAGCACAACAATGACCCTAAGCACAAGTCCAAGTTGACCCTCCAGTGGTTACAGCAGAAGAAGGTGAAGGTTCTGGAGTGGCCATCACAGTCTCCTGACCTGAATATCATCGAGCCACTCTGGGGAGATCTCAAACGTGCGGTTCATGCAAGACGACCAAAGACTTTGCATGACCTGGAGGCATTTTGCCAAGATGAATGGGCAGCTATACCACCTGCAAGAATTTGGGGCCTCATAGACAACTATTACAAAAGACTGCACGCTGTCATTGATGCTAAAGGGGGCAATACACAGTATTAAGAACTAAGGGTATGTAGACTTTTTTTCTTTGTTGCCATGTTTTGTTTTATGGTTGTGCCATTCTGTTATAACCTACAGTTGAATATGAATCCCATAAGAAATAAAAGAAATGTGTTTTGCCTGCTCACTCATGTTTTCTTTAAAAATGGTACAAATATTACCAATTCTCCAAGGGTAACTGTATATAAAGAGACAATTAATTAAAATGTAATATAACATGTTCTTATTACTTATGGATTGTGCATTTTAATTCAGAGAGTTTTTTGAAGTGTGTGGTCCCCCAAAAACTCCTGTCCATATTTGTCACGTCCGTAGCGCAAGCTCATTTCCCAATCTACGCTGGAAAACATATTTTCTGTTGTCTGAACTTTATCTGCAGGGGTCTATGATTATACATAACAATAGTCTGATATAATGGAAACGAGTACTTTATATATGAAGTTAAATTTCATGTTTTCACTGCATATGTCACATCAATAACCCTGGAATTGCCCTGTGACAGTTTCGGAGGGCTGAAATATGTAATAAAATGGTCATTCGGAACTTATTTTTAAGTCATTTTTTTATTGAAAATTCTCTTACAGCGTGGCCATCATTATTGTTTTCACTTCGAAGTGCCCTGTGAAGGCATCATGCAATTTGGAAAGCAGTATATGTCTTCTCATCACAACATCTGATGAAACAACCCGTCGCACACAACGAATGACCATTCAGACTGAGATGCATTTAGAAAAATCCGATTTTTATCAGGCTTGTGAAAATCAAATTTTGTGTTTTTGTCATTTTCAGTCTACAAAAAAAAAAAAAAAATCCTATACAGATTTGAGTCAGTTAGTCCAAAAAATCAGATTTTTTATGCCTGTGTGAACATAGCCTAAGCGTACTGTCCACATGCAACCCAGATTTTCTAAATACCCGGACAGTCTTTGTCTGTGGCCATTGACTGCACTAAAAGAGTATCATAAAGCAGTCGTAGTGCACATGCTTTGATCGCGTTCATATTCGCTTGCTGTCAAAAGAATATACTTTGAAAGGCTGAATGCGCGACCGTGTGCGAGACAACCCAGAGTGTGACAAAAATGAAGTATACCCAAGCCTTAAGCAAGATTCTTCCAGGAGGATTGTCTCTGAAATCATTGTACTGGGTTTAAAACTTGTGTACTTGTTTAAGATGGCACATGCAAGTCTAACTCAAGAGCACAAATTAACAAAATTGAGCCTGGTCTTACATTGTATATTTCTCTGGCATAAATGAATAATTTTGAGGGTTTGGAGCCAAAGTGCAATCAAATATGAAGGCCTCAAACCCTCAATTTCTCACTCTTCATCTGTTTATCCTGTGGTTTTTAACTGGTTTTACATTGGACATCTAGTGGGGAACGATAAAAATAGTTTCTCATACAAAAGTAAACAAAAATGTCCTTAAAATTAAACATTGAAATGCATTAATATTACCAGGATCTGCATAGCCCCAACTAAACATGACATGGGCTGAATAGAAAATTTTGTAAATGCATAAACAACAGCCATAACCAGCCATTAAAGTTTGACTGAAAGCACAACCTTTGACATTAACAACTAAAAATATATGGGAAACATTGTCTACTCCCTTTTAAAAGCTTAAAAGCCTATTTATTTTGCTGTCCTCACTATGTGCGATTATATGGTTAGCTTCATTTTATGATTTGCATTTAGTTTGCACTGTCAATCTTTGTATTTGTCTTCCACTGTTTCCTTATGTCTCTCTGTCTTTTTGATTTTAAGATTAGTAATTTTAATAATTTACTATTTTGTAGGTTTTTTGGATTGGGTACCCAGGAAGATGCAGCGTGTCGGCTGCATGGAGCTTCTGAACACAGTCCAGAGGAGAGTTCAGCCCAAACTACATGTGTTTGGACACATTCATGAAGGTAACTTAAACACTCACAAATGTTCACACAATGCACACTTTCTCGCAAGGATGTAGACATCAGTTAGACAGCTTATATGCTCTGAAGGGAAAAGTGATATTTGTAAATCATTTCCAAAGCATGCATGAAAATCCATACACTCTGTGAACTCAAACATATTTGTTCATGCTGCCATGTCAGTTCACTCTATTTTGGGGTTATCAGGGCAGCTTTTCTCCCTTGGTGCTTTGCCTTCTGACAGCTCCATTGCAAAAATGAGATCACATTCATATTCACAGTAAATTTAGCACTCTCACTCAAAACCCTTTTAATAAAGGTTTCTCATTATAGAGTTTTCAATTAACATTATAGGCTTGCATGTTCAAGCTTTTGCATGTCTGTGTTAATCCTGTATGTGCTTCTGTGTATATGTTTACATGGAATAAGGCACCTGCCATAAAATTAATCCATAAAGGAAACAAATATAACTGCACTACTCCAAATGCAAGCTTATTTATTTATGTTTTGAGCTGTGTAGTTATATTTTTTCTTTTATATATTGATGCCATAACTTGCACCTCTAAATTTAAAGGAATAGTTCACCCAAAAATGAAACTTCTCTCATCATTTACTCACCCTCATGCCATCCCAGATGTGTATGACTTTTTTTCTTCTGCTGAACACAAACAAAGATTTTTAGAAGAATATATCAGTTCTGTAGGTCCATACAATGCAAGTGAATGGTGAACAGACCTTTCAAGCTCCAAAAATCACATAAAGGCAGCATAAAAGTAATCCATATGACTCCAGTGGGTAAATCCATATCTTCAGAAGCGATATGATAGGTGTGGGTGAGAAACAAATCAATATTTAAGTCCTTTTTTACTATCAATCTCCACCTTCAATTTTAGAATGTGAAAGAATGTGAAAGTGGAGATTTATAGTAAAAAAGGACTTAAATATTGATCTGTTTCACACCCACACCTATTATATCACTTCAGAAGATATGGATTTAATCATTGGAGTCATATGGATTACTTTTATGCTGCCTTTATATGCTTTTTGGAACTTGAAAGGTCTGGTCACCAATCACTTGCGTTATATGGACCTACAGAGCATAAATATTCTTCTAAAACCGTTGTTTGTGTCCAGCAGAAGAAAAAAATGTCATACACACCTGGGATGGCATGAGGGTGAGTAAATGATGAGATAATTTTTATTTTGGGGTGAAATATCCCTTTAAGGTGTGTTTTTACCCAAGTGTCTCTTCAGAATAATAAAATTCATCCATACCAAAAGAATTGCTGACAAAGTTATTTAAAATTGTATTTGTAATTTTTTTGCTTTTTGAAATTTCATAGCAGATATTACCTTTTAAATATAACATATTTATGTGCTCATGCAATGAACAACTTTATACACACAATGTACAGTTACCAAACTTACATTTTACCTTTTAACACATGATTCAACCTTGTTTCAAACCGTATTGCAATAATTTCTGATCAGTTTTAATCTTTTAACTGTACTAACTGTTAAAAGTAATTGTAGTGTCTTGCACCAAAACATCGGAGTAAATGAATGAATCTCTTCACCGTAAGCATTCAAAATATCTCTGTTCTTTGTGTTTGTGCGAGCTAGGTTATGGTATGATGACCGATGGAACCACCACGTTCGTTAACGCATCAGCATGCACGGTGAACTTCCAGCCAATGAACCCGCCCATCGTTTTCGACTTACCCAATCCCAGGAGTTCATGATTGAACTGAGACCTGCCCACTTCCCCGTTCTTTCAATCAGGGTCCCTCTTTGAGCGTGTATGTCACTGTGTAGTGTATATAAAGCTTGCGAGAATGATGCTACTTTGGATATTCCCAAGGAAATTTTCATCCATTTTGTGCCGTCTGCGTGCTCAAACATGAATAGCGGCAATTTGCCTCTTTGAAATTTGAACTGTTTTCTGACTTTTTGCGTTGCACTTGAATCGGCATGACAATCGCGTATTCATAAGGTCATGGAAGCCTCCGTGCTCAAGGTGGGAAGTCAAGCTTTCTTCTTATTGGCTGGCACTTATTAAAGGAACTTTGTAAGCTTGAAGCCTCAATGGACCACTAACCACAAAAAAAAAAAAAAAAAAAAACTCATGTTACATTTCTGTGCTCTGGATCCACTCTTGAAAGTTCCAGGATGTGCCCTGAGAGAAACAGCGCTATGGTGCAAACAAGTTTGTTCAGGGTACCATTTCTCTCTCTCTCTTTCTCTCTCTCTCTGAGTCTGAGTCTCTCATCCTACTTTTTCCTCTCTGTTATACAGTATATGCACTGTTGTTATATGTTGCTCTTTTCAACTTCGGGCCATGTTGGATTATATTGGGAGGAATAAACTTGCCCTAAACAGGAATGTAATGTTTATAAAATAGCTGGCAAAAAAAAAAAAAAAAAAAACATTTCCTTCCACTTTTTCATACTTTCTTTATTGTTCAATTTACTGTAAACGTGCAAAACTGTGAATGTGTTTTAAAGCAAACAGTCCTTTACTGATGCCGTGTGAATTTTAACAGTAGTTTGAAGTGTTTGTTTAAGGTCAAATATTTTAAAGTTCTTCTAAAGCCCTCCGGTTATCGTCCCTCTGAATAATATCAAAGACACGGCACGTGCGCAAAGTGTGCTTTTGCATAACAAGAATATGTTGCACTTTGATCCATATGCTCCCCACTATAATTTATTAACATTCCTCCTGGCGATAATTTATTCCCATGTGTTTTACAGCTCTTCAGCATTAACTGTGTGTGGCATTAGGCCTAATATGATGGTTCTGTTAGATGCAGAGGGTTTTCATCTACTCCATATAAATGGATAAATAAAAAACAAATAAATCGAACAAATTATCCTGCTGTGTGTGTGTGTGTGTTTGGGGTGGCTGGTTTGGGTGGTTTACGAGGACATTTTTTTTAGGTTACAAACTGGTAATTACAAGGGTATTATGCTATAAATGTGGTTTATGAGGACATTTCTAGTGTCCCCATAATTCAAATCGCTTAAAAAACATACTAAATGATGTTTTTTAGAAAATGTAAAAATGCAGAACGTTTTTTGTGAGGGTTAGGTTTAGGGGTAGGGTTAGGGGATAGAATCTATAGTTTGTACAGTATAAAAATCATTATGTCTATGGAGAGTCCTCATAAGGATAGCCGCACCAACGTGTGTGTGTGTGTGTGTGTGTGTGTGGGCTCCTGTGTGTGCATGCAATTAATTGCTCCTCTATCATAGCCTAAGGAAAAGAAGAATGAATGGATGAAGAGATGAATAGAAAAATATTGGAAATGGCAACTATGAACCCGACGTCTAGGAGACGGAATTCTGTCTCATCTTTCTTTATTTATTTTTAAGGCTTTCTTGCTTTTTGTACACTTGTTTTGCATTCGGTCAAAGGTCGAACTTTGTGCTTTGCCCTCTCTTGTGGCTTTTTCTCCTTTTTCTCCATTTGTTTGTGCACGTTGAAGACTTCGTCGTCTGATTTACTGCTGTGCTCCAGTTATTTTTTTACAGCATGCTGTTCTGAATTTCAAATCAGATTCTGTGGATTGTTTGTTAATTAATTGTGCTGTGAAATTTCAGTGCTAAATATACATCGTAATTTTTCTTTATTTGGCAAGTTTTTGGTCAATTAATTTTGACTGCCATCTAAACAAGAGTTATGGTGTTGAAAAATTTCTGTAGCAGAGATAAATTCCCTGTGGAACATATCTTTCTCTCTTAGAAACTGTTCCTTTTTGTTCTGGGAAAGATCATTTACACAAATTAAATGAAAACTTATCCATAACACTCAATCTTCAATCTCTGTTTCTCCTTTTTAAATTAAAAATGTATCCCTATTTCCAGGATATGCCCTCTTTCTCCTTAAATCTCTCTCTTAACGTTTATCTTTTTGTGTGGCTGTGTATGAGAGAAGTAGATTCCAACATTATTACACCCTCACGATTTTGTTCTAATCAAAGAGCTCGAATTTCATATCAATTATCTAGACGTGGCTTAAAACTTAAATTATGTAGGTAAAAATTGCCCTCACTCTTGTATCATTTCAGCTCATCCCTCTTCCACACCTCTGCACATACTAATGAAATCCCTCATTCAAATAATTACATGAGTAATCCTGCGGGATGGAAGGTAATTTATTCCAGGCTGGCTTTTACTATGCCATTAAAGACTGTTCTGTGTCATCCTTACCACTTTTTTCCAACATATATGCTATTCCGTTTCTTATGCTCCCACCTTTATTTTCTTAGATCTTTTTTTCTTTACAGTACATCCACTCAAGTGCCATCTACTGAATTCTCTGTAGTGCGTACCATCAACATCTGTCTCTCTGTCATCTTGTGTGCTTTACACAGAGATGTCCTCTACTGTCAGTCCTCTGTATCTCTTATAAACTGGAGGAATCTCACAAATGACAAACATGCAGCATAATTCTGTCAACCGTTACATGCTCTTAAAGGCGAACTAAAACCTGGTTTACTGCATTTTAGTGCTGTTAAACAACCGGAGGCATTCCGTACGGCTCCCTCTGAAACAGTTGAGAAATGCGGTGGAACAAATGCTTGTGCAACTGCCATTGGAAAAAAGGAAACACAAAACAATTAGCTGCAACAATGCATGCTGATTACTGTCATATGCTGCTTATTTATGAACAATGTTTGTTGTGACAAAGACGTTTAATTTTTGCATGATCGTCTTTGAGTACACGTCCTGAAGCAAAAGTTTGTTGATTTAATCTAAAGCTGTCTAAAGAATGCTGTTACTTATTATGGTGTTCTCCTTAATGAATACATGAGTCCTCAGGGGTTACATTCTTTATATTTAAAAAATATATTTTAAACAGCGTTTTTTAATGCAGCTTTTATCACATCAGTTGAGAGATTACATGGGATATTTGTACTTTAAACATGCATTTCACACAGCAGGACCTTTAAAATAAAAAAATAAATAAAAAAAAGGTGACCAGTCACTGGGTATACTTTTCCTATACATTCTTATACATTTTAACCTAAAATATTAATCCAAGCAAGTTTAAGGCTACATTCTTTTTAATCATCCAACACTTTATATTTAAAAATGTTTTGCTTTAAACTTCAGCATTTCGATTGAAATATGACTTGATAGATGTCTATCAATTATGCTGCCCGTTTCTGAAATTTTGGATCTCCATAATTTCACTACACTTCAATCACATATTCAAATTAGGATTGTACATTTGAAAAATCTCTGCACAGGCTATTAATATTTTTATCTATACAAATCTGACCATAACAATAACCTTTATTTCCATAGTGTACAATAGACTCTTTTTGTACATTGACCCATTCAAACTTTTAAAAGAGTAGTTCAGAATAGTTCACCCAAAAATAAAAATTCGGTCAACATCTGTTCACCCTCATGTTGTTCCAAACCCTTATGACTTTGCTTTCCGTGGAACACAAAAGAAGATCTAAGGCAATACTAACAGTGTCAATCACCTTTCCCTTTTATTGTTGAGTAAATGATGACTATCCTTTTTAAGGTTCATCCTTCATGAATGGGACTTATGCAGATGTATTTTCATTACTGTAACCTTCATAAAGAATTAAAAGTCATGAGTAGAGTTTTTTATTTGTTTGCAAGGTCAAGACGTATTGTCCTAGCTGGCTTCATTAACATATGAAACATCATCACCCCAGAAATGCCTTGTGGAGGGGGGGGGACTAAGAACAATAGAAACCATGATATTGCATGCAGATTACAAATGGCAAAACATTTCTGTAGCATAACATTTGGAATGAATAAGTTTTGTGGTTATAATTAATCTTTTTTTATTATTATTTAGTCTATAAATCAGTTTTTTATTTTAGTTTCTGTTTGGTGGTTTGGACATAATGCAGCACAAATTGTCTAAGAAATGTTAAAAAATGCCAGATTTAGCTCGGGTTGGCTTCACCCGCCCACTTTTAACATAGCTTAGGGCGTTGAGGACTTGCTCTGATGGGAGTCATGTGAAACCATCCCACCCCCTCACTCTTTGTTCGATTGTTTCTCCATGCCAAAAAGGACGAAAACTCCCAGTTCTGTCATCAGCAAAGTGTCAGAACAGAGCCTCAGGGTGGGAGGTCCCTGCTGAGTTATTACTAATCTGGTGCCATTCTCTTTTCTTACTAACATTCAGGGCATTGTACTGTTATCAAGAGATAAGATACACCAGTACGGCTTCAGCGTTTTCCAAAGTGTGCTCTACTGAAGCTATCTCTTTACCTCCAGTTGAGAGGAAGTGCACTTGTCACATATTGTATATCGAGTCCCAAGTCTTACAGCTAGCCCCAAAACTAAAATAATTTGAGAACTTTTAGCCACTATATGGAAGATGCCTCAAATATCTTATTGTGTACTCAAGAAATTATTTCAAATGCCTCAAAGTCTTTCCTTTATAATGAGGTTACTGGAGGTACCGTTGACGCTCTTTAGAGTTCTTGCAGAAACTCGTGAGGTCCATTTTGTAAGATCCTTACTGAACTGCCCTTACAGTACCTACTGTAGATGCTCTCCAAAGAGTATCTTTTAATTTTTACAGTGAGCCTTTTTCTATTTTATAACTTAAATGTATATTAAATCATTTATGTTTCAGTCATTTTGCTCACCTCAGTGTGATTAAACACTCATGTGCTAAAATGCTAATACCTCTGCGGTCTGACCTCTTTGGACCAGTTGATGCTGGTTAGACTTGACCTCTTGCCAAAATTTAAGAAAAAAGTGACAAAGAAGATCAGTTGAAGTCAGTCGGGGACCATTCCCTTCCTTAAACTTTTAGTTTTACCTACTCTGATGTTAAGAGGGAGACGATTATTTGTATTTCTCTACAGGATCTCAAGGAAAAGGATGACTACAGTAGGTATTTCAGGACTGTTCAAAAAGAAGTGGCCATCTAAGGTGCTATAGCATTCTTGACAAATGAAAAGTAAGAATATGAATTGTTAAAAAATTTTATTTATTTTTTGTATTCATTTTATTTTGTACCTTGGAGTTCTGAAGTGCAAATGTCTGTCTGTGGCTACAGAGGAGTCGATTAAATTATGTCTATGGGACAAAGCCATAATGATGATGTTTTAGTGATACAGAGTTTTTCCTGCAACATTGATAAAAAGCAATACATGTATACTTGTGCTCCAAAAGCACCTTGATCTGTAATGTCTAGACTGTCTTTGGACACTTAAAATGAAGAAAACACACACACACACAAACAAACAAATATATTATTTATATATTATAAATAAATATATTTATTAATACTTGATACAATTTTCAAATAGCATATTAATGTCAAACTATCAGTTGCTCATTGACCAATCTGTAAGCCTACATGCTTGCTTTGTGTTATTTGGCAAACAAAAACGAAATTCTACTAAAATTTGTAATAACATAGTTATAACTATGCAATAAACTAAATTATAGTTATTCTATATTTAAGTAATTATTATGTACATATAGCCAACAGTGAATCAAAG
The DNA here is from genome assembly GCF_019703515.2 of Myxocyprinus asiaticus. Classification (NCBI taxonomy): domain Eukaryota; kingdom Metazoa; phylum Chordata; class Actinopteri; order Cypriniformes; family Catostomidae; genus Myxocyprinus; species Myxocyprinus asiaticus. The sequence continues at coordinate 24,583,380 of NC_059388.1, forward strand.
TACATGTGCAAGAGCTGAAGTACATTTACTGTAGTCTCATTCAAGATGCAGAATGTGAGAGAACACGCACATTCATTATTTACTGCCTAAAACTTTATCTGTCTCTCCAAAGTACAGGTAAATGGGCTAAAACACAGATATAGCAGAGGATGTGACCAGGTCTCTCTCTACCTTATTTTCTGTAGCCTATTGCCAGGGTTGTCTGAAATCTACCACAATTCTACGGCAAGATCCATTCCAAACATCTGCAAGAGCTTTGAGGTACCTGATATGCATATGCAAGAATAATTATTTTAACCAGCTTCAATACCACAAAATTCTGAAATTGGCAAAATAAATCAACTTAATCTGTGTCATAATGTCATAACTTCATTATGATGTCATGATCATAATGCAGTAAACCTGGAGAAGGACCGATAATACAGCAACAAGGCTCTAAGTAACAATGAAAGTACAGTTATAGAGTAATTTGCATATTCACAAAGTGTGAAGTGCTAAAGACTAACTGATGACAGTATGAAGAAAACCAAACAGACCTTAGACATGTCAGGCCATCTGTTCTGAGATTTGCAAATGGGATACCAGGTTTGATATGTGCTTAGGGAAAATGACATCAGCTGAATCGAATTAACATTTGAATGTATTTGACATTTTGTTGAGAATCGTTTTCAACGGTGACAAGACCTTACCCTTTTTACTGATACTTTTCTGGATTTACCCACACATTTTAGATGTTATATATTCTTGCCGCGCCATAGGATTGGCCAGTGCTATTGATTTGTTTAGTAGTTTGGGCTGGTGCCAGGTTTGAATTCCAGCAGGTGCAGCACATTGGTTTCCTTGGCGACAAACTTCAAACTGTCTTACAAGTCTGTGAAGTCTTGTCTGGATTATCTGTCCGTGAAGTGGAAAGCAGTGAAGGTGTTCTGCCAGAATCTATTATATTCTCCAACATGTAATCCATCATCAGATTAGCGTGCAGAGAGATTGACACATTGGTTGGATTTGTGTGTGTGCTAGTATGTCTTTGTCTGGTCTACAATTTGGTCCTCTCCTTTCTGAATAAAACAACTGATCTCCCTACTTCACAGCTTCCAGTTGCACAGATGAACATTAATATGAATGTATGTATGGAAGATATGCATTTAAAAAAAAAAATTTTTTATAGCTGTGCATATCAACGATATCAACAGTTCTGTGTCAAGAGCGTGACACAAAACAAGATTTCCATCTCGATTTTAAAAGGTTGATAAATCCTCTTTCAAATGATGAAAGAATAAGTTCTTACAGAAATGAGAACTTGGAATGATCCCAAAAATGATAAGATAAATTTTATCATTGTTAACTGTTAGCTGAAAGGGCCTTTAATAATTCACTCAAAGAATTTGTGTTTGTAAGTCACTGTGGCCTACGCACAGCAATGCCTAAAGAGATTCCTTTGAATGTACTATCTGTGAATATCTCAGATATTAAGTTTAAAATATAACCAATATTTACTTAGTGCATTGCTGTAATTGGTTTGTTTACAAAACCAGAGCGGCAAATTTAAGTGATGCTCTTCTAAAGGGGAGTTCTGTTTGTATTTGTCTTTTAAATACAACAGATGATATAAAAAAAAAAAAAAAAATAGAACGGCTGCCCACTTTACATTTAATTGCTTTGCTTCACTTTTCCAATCTGGGAACAAAAAACCAAAAAAGTGCTGCAAACATAGCTAACTTTTTTTAGCTGGCTTCATTTTAATGGGGGTTTTAGAGAATACAAATTAAAACGATGTCCTGCTGCTTGCAGGCAGCCTCCAAAGAACATAATTAGCTGGAACATCTAAAAATCAAAATTATTCAGTGTTTCTGTTGCTCTGTTTGCTCTAATGAGATACGAAGAACATGTAAGCTATATTTGTGCAGCGAATAATTTCTCCAGTGACTCATGAAGCAAGAAATGGGATGCTTTTCAGGATGTGGTTATGAGTGTGTGTGTGTGTCTATGTGTGTGTGTGTGCTCTCTTCAGAGAGCCCTGCATAGAGGTGAAATGAGTGCCCTGAATTTTGATATTGGCACTCTTTGGCTATTCACACCTGCAAAGCTCTGCAGGAAGATGCTGTTGAGAGGTTTACCAACATTTGAATCCCAGTGCTTGCACTTCTCAAAATGTCATTTGTTTAAAAGATATGCTTGTGGAATTATACAATTATGATCAAATGATTGAAAAGAGCAGGCATATATCCGAACACACACTCTGTATTTATAAAGAGCTGATTCTGGTGCCTGCGTCACAGTGGTGGAGCAATGCTGTAAAATCCTAGTAAAATACAGACTGATCTCATGGAATTTGGTGACAGTAGGTCGAAAATTTTTGAGGTTTTTTTTTTTTTTTTTCAATTTGGAATGCCCACTTCCCAATGCGCTTTAAGTCCTCATGGTGGCATAGTGACTCGTCTCAATCTGGGTGGCGGAGGACGAATCTCAGTTGTCTCCATGTCTGAGATGTCAATCCGTACATCTTATTACATGACTTGTCAAGCGCGTTATCACGGAGACATAGCGCGTGTGGAGGCTTCACGCTATTCTCCGCTGCATCCATGCGCAACTCACCACATGCCCCACCAAGAGAAAGAACCACATTATAGCAACCACGAGGAGGTTACCCCATGTGACTCTACCCTCGCTAGCAATCGGGCCAATTTGGTTGCTTAGGAGACCTGGCTGGAGACAATCAGCATGCCCTGGATTCGAACTCATGACTTCAGGGGTGGTAGTCAGCGTCTTTACTCGCTGAGCTATTCAGGCCCCGGGCTGGAAGTGTTGTTGAACGTGTGAGCATGTGTAATGAAATGTCCACAAAGTGGTGCCAAAAATAAGTTGTAAGCATGTTGTTTGTAGTTGTAAATTATATAATTAACTCAACAGGAATGCCTATTTTATTAACCATACACTCTAACCTAAAACCCCAACCTAAACCTAACCGTCAATGGAGTTTAAATGCAATCTTAGAGGTAAAATGCAACCTCCAAATCTTGTTCAAGATTGATTGGCGCATTGACAGTAACTTGGCAGAATGGGGTCGATGTCAGGGTACTGGAACATTCGGTAGCAAAATATCGGCTTCCAATGTGACCATGTTATCAGAACTGCCATGCAAATGGGGAGTTGTGCCAAGATGTATTTTGCAGTGCAGAAATGTGAAATTTTCCCATCACAAATGGCCTCTGATGTGCTGTTTAAGCCAGTCATGCTTTAAAAATCTAAATCATCCATTAGCCACACATTCCTTTGGAGATGCATTTTTGTTTTTCCAGAGACATGGAACACAGCCTATAAAAGCTAATTACAGGTGCCCAAATCCAGGTATTTCTGTCCTGTATTAATGTACTTCAAATGAAAAACTCCTGCCAACAAATCGAAGTATACACCTTGCCCCATCTTTTGTCCAAGGACTTTAAGTTCCTTTAATGTGCTTGGGAGACACTTTCAGATGGTGATTATATAGAGGACAAACGTCTCTCTGGAGGACTTCGCCCTTCATTTTTGTGTCACTGCGCCTTTCCGCCCAGCAGAGTGACATCATAATTAAATAAAGAAAAAAGATCAAAACATTACCAACTGACACTTATTGGTGATCATCTTGATGTGATTGCATAAAATGATGTTGTGTGCTGATTTGTTTTAATCATACCAAATGGGTAGAGAGATGCTGACTGATTGTTATAAAAAAACATAGGGGTCAGACCAAACACATTCAAACAGATAGAACAGGATGTAGGTGTCTTAAGACACGTTTTTTAAAAGTTTAAGTTCTTTTTAGTTTGACATGCCCTCTAAAAATGCAGCACTGCATAAAACAGGTGCATGATTGTGGAAAAAAACAATCTCTCTTCTGAATGCCGTAATCCATTTCTTTTGGTTTTCCCTCTATTGGAAAGTCGTGGGAATGTAAAAGGAGATTTTTTTCTTTGCTGTTGGAGAAAATAAAAATGCAAAAATAATGTTTGCTGTGGTCTCCCATTTACCTCTAAAGAAGTTTTCCCAGCTATAGTTTACTTCCACGGTGTCCATACCTTACAGAGAAAAATAATGCCAGAAAGAGCTCCAAAACCTTCTAAACGCCCTATAGACCACCTGTGAAATCCCCCCTCTGCTCTGATCACCCCTAACACCCTGTGTCTTTATCAACACATTGAATGAAGCTCTTTCTCTAACTCATAACCATGCACATCTCTCATGAACCACAGTTAGGAAGGGCTTGTAAATGTAACACACACGCACACAGGGGTATTAGGAATTGGTGCACGTCCCAGCGCCCTGTGCTTCTCTCCCCATGCAGTGTTTGCGTGCAGCTCTGTCTGACACCAGACCTGCTGCCGGGGTTCATTACGATCCGCTGAACAAACGCCAAACCACTGTTTGTGGCTTACTGGCTTTATTATTAAGACAGCACTTTTCCCCATCTCTTTTACAGACCATTAAGACAGGAAGAGCATCTGCCTGCTATAGAGGACTGTCTCTGGACAGGCAGTGCACGCTCATAAAACAGTTCTGATTATTTCATAAAAGAGAAGAAACATCAAACTGTTGAATAAATAATTGAGGTGCTTTTGAAAAAAGGGCTGCATATTTCCGTTAGGATTTGTGCTTTTGAGCAGGGAGATTAAAGATTTGAAGGAAGATTCTGAGTTAACGCATTTCCGACAACAGACAAACAGAATGTCTTAGATTTAACATTTTATACTGTTTTTTTATTTATTTGAGATACTTTGAGGTTTTCAGTGAAATGTCTTCTAGTCATGTTTTGCAGCAAATTTGACCTCTAAATGTCACTCATGTAGAAGAAAATTGGAAGTCATGTTGTTGTTTTCTTTAAATTGGAACAGGAATTAAAGAAGAAAAGAGAGGAGGAGACACAAATAATGAGGTAACTTAAAGCTGAAGTGTGTAATTTCTGTGCCACTTGCATCATCAAGCGTAATTGCATGAAATAATCACTGTTTTTCAACAGATTCCAGAAAAACTCCCCCATCTTCTATTGGTTGTGCAAGCAGTTAGTCCCACCCCAAAGTCACGCCATTGGTTGGGCCTTGTGTTGCTGTGTCGGGCTGGTCAGGATGCTCAAACAAACCAAATTATGTTTTGAAGGAGCTAGAGTGCCTTAATGTTGCACATTTAGGTGAAATCAACCTACAAATGGCTTCCTTATAGTTGCCTCTGCATAGTAAGCTGGAATACGAGGGATACAACTGCTAGATTCAGCATCTTACACATGGCTCCATAAACCACATAACGAATTCACCCACAGGTGACCCAGTTCAGCAAGCGTAAATTCATATTTCATATTCTAATTAGCATTTAACTCTTCTAATTCTCCTCTATTAAGTTCTCTTTTGATCATATGCTGATTGGTGTGTGTTTGTTTAATTGTGTATACAAGTGCACATATGGACAGTGTGTATGCATGCGGGTATGTTTGTGTTGCGCAACAGCCCACCTGGGATTTCACATCAGGGTTGAGAAGTCAAAGCACCGCAGTAAAGCCAATGACCCAATTAACAACAAAGTCAAATCGCTGGGTGGCCAAACAAACCACTTCAGCATGGAACAAAAGGAGGAGGAGAGCCACCCCGACTTCTGGGGGGGGGGGGGTGATAAAACAATGACCGTGTGCGTTTCCATGGTGAACACCCCCACACACAGTGTGAGCGCGCGCCATTTGCGTGTGCTACCTTTGCAGGCATTAGTCATAATTAACAAGGCTACTCGGGAGATTATTTTCTGGGCAAACATTTTAATTAAAACTGTTCCCTCTGTCGTGCGCATGCCATCTTTTCACTTAGTGCCAATTTCCCCCCTCTGTCCTCTAAAAGCAGGGACTGCAGTGAGGAGGGGCCCAGATGGTGGCTAACGGCGGGAACAGATCGAACGAGAGGGGTAAAAAAAAGGAAGTGAATAAACAGTGTGTTTATTCTAATGAGATTCTCTCCTGGCCCACACAATCAACTCAATTGCCCTTGGATAACTCAGAGTTCCCGAAATGGTCTCTCTGCTCCCCTGGATCATGTTTGCAGTAATATGAGTTGGTGGGTGATGCCTTCTGGTGCTGCTCATATTGTACACCGGCCAACAGTGAAAAAGAGCTGAGATGGAGTAATGAAAAGCAATATGATTTAATTTAGAAGAATGAAAATCATGTACCTTATTTCTGAAACTTTTCCTGAGAGAGTGGTCCTTCTGCGTTGCATGTTTTTCTGTTTAGGCAATGTGATCACAGGCGATGATGATCGTTTAAAGGAATAATTCACACAAAAACTTCTGTCATCATTCGCGTTTTTATGTGGCACACAAAAGCAGAAGTTTAGCAGAATGTTGTAGCTGCTCTTTTCCATACAATGAAAGCATACAGTGACCAGGAGCTTTCAAGCTTCAAAAAGGACAAAATTACTTGAAAACTTCCACAAAAGTAGCCCATATGACTTGGGCTCTATATTCCAAGTCTTCTGAACCCATACAGTAACTTAGTGTGAGGAACAGACCAAAATGTAAGTTCTTGCAGTCTAAAAATCCTCCCCTTCACCGTAGCTTGCAGATCTCATTCGCACCTCCACATATACACATGTAAAATGGTATTTGGCCCCATTTACGTCAAACCTGGTGTAGCAAGTCTTATACATATTTAATAACATTTCTTTCCCACAGAAGAAAAAAAGACGTGGGTTTGAACAACATAAGGTAATCACATGTTGACAACTTACATTTTGAGTCACCATTTCTTTCAGTGTTAGCTTGCCATAATGTTGTGAGTCATAGGCCGCAAATCTACAGTTGTCCAAAAACATTTTTTTTTTATGACAGTCTGTTTTCTAAAAAAGAAATAACTCTGAAATGAAAATGCTGTTCTTAGTCCTGTTCTCTCCAGTCTCCTCCAAAAATGTTTTAACTGACTATATAATAAAACACACACAGTCACTATGTGTGTCTATGTGTCTGGGAGAAGACACTATCTGACTTCCCATCTTGGAGTCTTTCCTCTCTGTTATTCGTGTTCAGATGCATCTCACTGCATTAAATCACCCATCATTCAAATGGAAGCTCTGCCTTCTTGCTGTTCTTATCTTTGTCAAGTCTTTTAATTTGACTGCTGTCTTTTCACAGCAGAACTGTGAAAATTGTGTTCAATCTGATGGTTTAGTCAGTGCAGGTCAGATTTTCATGTGAAGACCTACAGCAAATGGGTTATAGACGCACGACAAAATGTTGTGGTTGCTTCACCAATTGCGTTTTTCATCTCACATTTGCTTTTTATGTCACTATTGGTTAGGTTTAAGGTTTAGGGTCAGGAGGTTGTTGATTTAAAACTCAGCTGAACATTAACCTTAAAAACCTTATTTGTTTGGGAGGAAATTTAACGCTCTTTTAGCACCACACAATGGACATTTCACCTCAGAACTTCTGTGATACATGTAATGACCCACGTAATGTCATTTTGCAAAAATGATGCCACAGTCACATAATTTTCATTAGATCAGGCTGGAAGTAGCACAAAATGTGAGTGCCAAAGTACTATTTTACAAGACGGGTAGGGTGCGGGGCTGGATAGGGTGCAAGGCTGTATTTGTGCTAAATGCACACTAATGAGGGACCAGGCTGAGCGAAAGCTGAAAGCAATTAGAGACTGCAGAAATGAACCTGTCACTGCGTATGCCCATGAGTCTCATCAAAAACCTGATGAGGAAATTTGACTGCCAGTCACAAAGTTTGAAACATGTCCTTGATGGAAAAGAAGGCTTTACTTTCACTTTCCATTTTCTACCATAATCACCCAGGTGCTTTATCTCTGATTTGGTAACAATCATGTCGTGATCACTTCATAATGCTTGGGCCTGCAGAATAGATGTATTGCTGAATAAGATCTTTTGGACTCATTAGCCCAAATCCTCGCTGTCTCCAATTTCTCTCTTGCTCCACCTCTCTCAACCTCCCTCCCATCTATCTCTGGAACTAGTCATTGTTCTTGTTAATGGGGGTAGTTCACCCAAAAATGAAAATTCACTTACGTCACTTACCTAAAAGTAAATGGTGACTGAGACTAGCATACTGCCTAACATCTCCTTTTGTGCTCCACAGAAATGAAGGTGAGTAAATGATGGCAGATTTGTCATTTTTAGGTGAACTATCCCTTTAAAGTAGTGATTCCCTAGTCTCCTCTGCAGCTCAGACTGAAGGACGTGTCCATATTTGTTCTAGTTGAACAGGCAGAGAGCCCCGGTCACTGCTTTCAGGTTAGCTCCAATCAGCAAAGTTAAAAAGACAAATGAGCGGGAGCTCGTGAATTTGCCTCGGGGCAGCTGAACTTATGGACTCTCACCCTGCACCTTTGCTCGCCTTTCATCTTGCTGCTATACACTGCTATTGATGTGTTCACCTTGATCTTACCACGGCAAGTCTGTTTCCCAAAGCATCGCAGAAGAACAGGGGTAATCACAAACATGAGTACAACTCTATAAGAGAAATGGTTATTAGGGAGGCAAAACAGAGACACAGAAAAACTGTGAGATGGTACTTTGCAGAAACAGGGATGTGCACTAGTGGAGCACCTGCAGTTGGGCTGTGTCCGAAAATGAAAAATGTTTGGCACAAATGTTTTTAAAGTTTTTCTAGTTTCAAAGAGTTGGGTGAACATAGACTAGGCAGTGAGGGAGCAAGGCAGCTGGCTTGCATTTTGAACTGGTCTCAGAATCACGTTACACTACCTACATTTTTGCAAGACGATTTTTACGTGAATCATTGTACGTATCCGTGCAGTTTCCTGGTGAAATGAACACTAGAGGTACTAAAACAACAATCAGATCATAAACACTTACTTTTCACTCTGTTCCTCACACAATGCTATCTTATGACAGTTAAACACTTTTACTATAGTGCATAGGCGATATTTTTAAATTTGGGCTGGGAAATCTCATGTTAATTTCTGAGATTAATAGTTGACTGTTAAATGCGTTAAAAAACATTTACGCAATTAATGCAGTATTTGTTTTTTTCACCTTCTGAAACTTCACTGAAACTTCATGTTTTTCCCCATTTCCTGTGGCTAAAGTTGGCATATATAAATTTCCAGGAGGTAGACGCTCGACTCGACTGCACATCCTTGCACATAAACTGATTGTGCGGAGCAGTGCATGCTTATTCAGCGCATGTCCCGCACATAATAAACACGGGAGTGGATTTACTGTTCAGAGAATGGAGACGTTACCCGCAAGTGGTGAGTCAGGTGTGGGAGAGATACGGGCAAGCTACCGAATCTCTTCACATCACCGCCGTGAAGTTGGCACCCCTTACAATTAAATCATTCCAAATCTTTTTTGTGCTGCGTTTGTGCCGCAAAAATTAACATTTGGCTGGTTTGATGTTTGAGATATTAGACATAATTTTTTTGGCAGTGTGACATCACTTTCCACCCAATCACTCCAAACTGCTGCCGTTCATTTGTGCTTGATTTGTGCCATTAAAAGAAACACTGTAACTATTTCCCTTCCTTAGATATAGCAAGAAACTTTTAGAGAGCAGTGACGTCACTCTCCACCCCATGTGGTCTAAATCGCACCAAACGGTGTCATTCGTTTGTGCTCAGTTTGTGCTGTTTTGTGCCATTCAAATTAATCTTGTATCTGTTTGCCTTCCTTAGAAATAACAGCTTGTATTCAGGAGCAGTGATGTCACTCTCCACCCCATGTGGTCCAAATCGCTCCGAACGGTGCAGTTAGTTTGTGCTGATTTGTGCCATTAAAAGAACATTGTATCTATTTCCCTGAATTCCTTAGAAATAAGGTTAATTTGTGCTCGATTTGTGCTGATTCAGAATCAGAATCAGAATGAGCTTTATTGCCAAGTGTGCTCGTGTACACAAGGAATTTTTTATTTTTTTGGTATGTACAGTTATTGAATTAAAAATGAGTGAATTTACATATGTACATGACATATTTATACATTATTACACTATGGGAGTCCTGAAGGCAGTTTAAATGTTCATGTGGTAAATGGGCTGAGGGTAAAAACTGTTCTTGTGCCTGGATGTCCTGGCGCTGAGTGCTCTGTAGTGCCATCCAGAGGGCAACAGTTCAAAAAGGGAGTGGCCGGGGGTCCTCATTCTGGAGAAGTACAGGTCTTGGAGGGTGGGCAGGGGGGCACCAGGAAACCTCTCAGTGTCCTGACTGTCCATTGTAGTTTCTTTCTGTCTGATTTGGTGGCTGAACCAAATCAGACAGTTATAGATGTACACAGGACAGACTCAATGATGGCTGAGTAGAACTGAGTTAGCAGTTCCCGTGGCAGGTTGAACTTCCTCAGCTGGCGAAGGAAGTACAACCTCTGCTGAGTCTTCTTCTTCCTGAAGTCCACTATCATCTCCACTGTTTTTAGCATGTTCAGCTCCAGGTTGTTTTGACTGCACCAGACAGCCAGCTGTTCAACCTCCTGTCTGTATGCAGACTTGTCACCTTCGCGGATGAGGCCAATGACCACGGTATCATCTGCAAACTTCAGGAGCTTGACAGTGGGGTCGTTTGCAGTGCAGTCATTTGTGTACAGGGAGAAGAGCAGTGAAGAGAGAACACATCCCTGAGGAGCACCAGTGCTAATAGTGAGGGTCCCATATATAAGTTTCCCCAGTCTCACTAGCTGCTGCCTATCTGTCAGAAAGCTGTTGATCCATTGACAGATTGTGTTTGGCATGGAGAGCTGGATCAGTTTGGTTGTGAGATGATGAGGCATAATGGTATTGAAGGCTGAACTGAAGTCCACAAATAGGATCCTTGCAAGTCCCAGGTCTGTTGAGGTGTTGCAGGATATAATGCAGTCGCATGTTGACAGCATCATCCACAGACCTGTTTGCTCAGCAAACTGAATGGGGTCTAACAGGGGTCATCATAATATCATAACATATTCCTTTCTTTGTATTTAACAAAATAGCTTTCAGTGAAGCAGTGAAATCGTGCAGGCTAAACCCATGTCAATCACTCTCATCTGTCTCCATAGTTTGTGCTCGCTTTTGGTTTGTGCCGTGTTTGGTATCGTTGAAGCATTAATTTTTGGGCAAAGATATAATCTTTCACCCCATGAAACTCCAAATGTGTTTTTTTTTTAACAGCACAAATCAGCACAAACGAACGACACCGGTTTGGTGCGATTTGGACCACATGGGGTGGAGAGTGACGTCACTGCTCCCGAATTCAAATACTTATTTCTATGGAATTCAGGGAAATATATACAGTGTTTCTTTTAATGGCACAAATCAGCACAAATCGAGCACAAACGAACAAAACCGATTCGGAGCGATTTAGACCATATGGGGTGGAGAGTGACATCACTGCTCCCGAAAATTTCCTTGCTATACCTAAGGAAGGGAAATAGTTTCAGTGTTTCTTTTAACGGCACAAATTGAGCACAAACGAACGGCACCGGTTTGGAGCGATTTGGAACACATGGGTGGAAAGTGATGTCAAAAATAAAAATAATGTCTAATATCTCAAATACCGAACCAGCACAAACGTTCATTTTTGTGGCACAAATTAGCACAAACGCAGCACAAACTAATTGGGGTGCCAACTTCACAGAGGTCTTCACATCACCCAAAAACATTAACTCACTGTTATCTGAAATGCAAGAGTGTCCCAGCATGTTCGCGATAGAGACTAAATTGCAGCCGGAGATAATAATAGTTTTGAGATTTTAGACTTCAGCAAATTAATCTTCAGCATTTAATTTGGTTGTATCTGTATGTATAGTGTCTAATAATGCATTGGAAATGTTTATCTTGCCAATAAAGCTTAACATGAATTGAATCTGCCCATTTAATTCTATTATTTAAAAAGTCCACTGGAAAATTCAAGAAGATATTGCAAAACTTTTAATTATAGCATGTCCACTGATTTTATGGCATGTATATATCATTATAAGATTTATACCTGTAAAAATGTGTCTAATTATCTGCAAAAAACTGAACATGTACATATTTAAATAATACAAATAAATTATGACTAACCAATTTCTTGAATGTTCTTTGAGACAAACTATCAAGTAAATATAATATATATAATATTTTTTTTAATGTACTGTGATTTATTGAGATTATTTAAAAGAAAACTGTGAGATTAATTAATTACAAAATTTTAAAAAATTCACAGCCCTAATTTTAATATTGGCATTACAAATCCAATTACATTTACAAGCTTGTTTGAGTGCAATTAAATTGTGTGGTGGCTCAACTAATAGAACATTTCACTTGCCATGGATGAGTCCTGAAGAGCACACGAGTCTGCATCTGAGCCAAAAGTGTCATAGAAGCACCACAAAATGACATGGATGCTTCAGCAAATGCATTTTTCATATCACATTTGCTTTTTATGACACTATCGGTTAGGTTTATGTCAAAGGTTTAAGTAAGGGAGGTCGGTTTTGTTGATTTAAAGCTCGATAGAGCATTAAACTTAAAAACGTAATCTATTTGGGAGAAAATTAAACTTGCTTTTAGTGCCACACAGTGGACATTTCACCTTGGAACTGCAGCGATAATGAACCATATACTGTAATATCATTTGGGGGAAAAAATGTGATCAGGCTGTTTTGAACACAACTTTAAACTCCAAAACCTGGCTGCTTTTTAGCAGAGGGAAAGAAGTCATAATGCTTTGTTCAAATGGTCCTCCCTCATCATCCTTTTAGGTTCTGGCACAAGAACACCAGCCATACACAGAAAGCGGAACAGCTACTATATATACCCGACTCCTGGGTAATCACACTCTGCTGTTGCCCAAAGAACTTCTGCTTTAATTGAACTCTTATTAGGTCTGCTGCCAAATCAAGCTTGGAAAACCAGAGTCTCCTCCCAGATGTGCTTTCAGCTGCCACTAGCCATCCAAACAGTGTAACCGGTCCTGCTCGACCCGCTCCGAATGGGACTTGAAACGGCATCTTCAGGATGGGAGGCAGGCATGCTAACGAGGAGGCTAAAGGCTACAGCCCCTAGCGTCAGTTGCTAGCATGCCTCTTGAGGCCAAGGGAGTGAGGTTTACACACACTGCACAGCACGTACCAGCTGGCCAATGTTACACTCACCCCCCTAAACCTCACTCCCATTCGGGTCATGGCACCACTGTCACCGGTCCTGCTCTACCCGCTCCGAACGGGACTCAAACCGGCGTCTTTGGCATGGGAGGCGGGCACACTAACGAGGAGGCTAAAGGCTATAGCCCCTAGCGTCTGTCACTAGTGTGCCTCTTGAGGCTAGGGGAGTGAGGTTTACACACACTCCACAGCACATACCAGCTAGCCACTGTTACACTCACCCCACTAAACCTCACTCCCATTTGGGTCATGGAACCACTGTAACCGGTCCTGCTCGACCCGCTCTGAAATGGATTTGAACTGGCGTCGCCAGCATGGGAGGCGGGCATGCTAACAAGGAGGCTAAAGGCTACAGCCTCTTGTGTCAGTCGCTAGTGCACCTCTTGAGGCCAGGGGGGTGAGGTTTACACACTGCACAGCTACTTACCAGCTGGCTACCGTTACACTCACCCCCCTAAACCTCACTCCCATCTGGGTCATGGTACCACTGTAACTGGTCCTGCTTGACCCACTCCGAACGGGACTCGAACTGGCGTCTCTGGCATGGGAGGCAGGCGCGCTAACGAGGAGGCTAAAGGCTACAGCCCTTAGCTTCAGTCATTAGTGCGCCTCTTGAGGCCAGGGGAGTGAGGTTTACACACACACTGCACAGCACATACCAGTTGGCCACCGTTACAGCAGCACGGTGAGAAAAAAATGGAAGCTCTTTTCTGATTGCGCAATCAAATGACTGCATAATCACTCGATTTTACCTCTGCACAGACATTGCCCGAGGAAGATCTCCTTTATCACTTAGTTAGGTTTTTGTTTTCACTGAATGCCTTTTCTGAATACAAGCTTCTGTAATTATTAGCAAAGCTGCGTGGCAAGGGGGGAAAAAATCACATTCGTCAAGCAATTACAGCTGCATTAAGTTAGCTTTGTGATTCAATGAGGGGATGGGAAACTTGAAACTGCTGCCAGTTTAGAAAGAGAGATAAAAAAATCAAAAGGGAATTTCTTTAGACTATTTATATAAATCAGATCATGAAGCTTAGACTCTGTGAATTAGGAGCTAATTAGAAGTCTGTTAACATCACAAAGGAGAAAGGAAGGGATATCTTGAATAATTAATGAGCTGAAAGATAAAGATCTCACCTAATTTCTATTCATCTATCTTATTTTATCCCCTCGTCCTTCCTTCCATGTGGGTTCTCTCTCTCTCTTTCTCATTCTCTCTCATCAATGCCAGCTTTCCATTAAGTTGTCCTACACTGACTGGCTTCATTATGAGGCTGGCATGTGGCCATTCTTACAGCATGTGCGTGTGTGCGTGCGTGCAAATGCCCAGAGGAGTACCAGACCTCCAAACATTTTCATGAGTGTTATCGACGGTGTCAGTGTAAACAGGAACCGGGGTACAGGGCATTTGTGACCGTGTGTGTGTGTTTTTGTATCATAGTGTGTATTTACATCCTGTCCATTTCAACTTCAAACTGATCTTTTTCCCTCTCTTTTTTCTTTTAAAATCCACCAGGTCTTTTGTCGCTGAAGAATCAAAACAAAAGGCTTGTTGTGTTGTCTAGATAGATAGCCTCTGCTGTCACAGTAAATTACACAGCACAAGCACAGACTATGAGCTGTGCCTTGTTAGTGTGTTTGTTGCAGTGTAGTTCTGTTTTTACAAGACTAAGCACTGGAAGTTTCAATTGGAATGAGATGAATGGGCGTCCATGGTTCATGTGAAAGACATGGGACCACCTCTACAGAAAAAAATATTATCCTGCAATTTTTAGTATACTGGCATCGACACTGCTGCTTTTGTCCTAGTGTGTGTGTTGACATAACTGCAATGTCTCTGAAGTGCAGGACTGCAGTCCTAATAGAATATTGATAACTGATGCCAGCGTGAAGGGGGAAGCATCTGTGACAAAGTGCTTCATCACTCGAGTGTGTTTGTGTGTGCGTTTAAGCACAACAGTCATTAGCCTGACCAGCTGTTCTAAGAGATACACCACTTCTAACAATAATTGCCATATATACTGGAAATGTCTCTTTTTGGAGGAGAGCAAAGTCAAAAGTGTATTGTAATGTGTATGCGGGTATTTATCACTTTGTGGGTAACAAATGTCCCCATAAGGATAGTAAAACCTGAAATTTTTGACGTTGTGGGGACAATTTGTCGGTCCCCATGAGGAAAACAGCTTATAAATCATACTAAATTATGTTTTTTGAAAATGTAAAAATGCAGAAAGTTTTCTGAGAGGGTTAGGTTTATGGGTAGGGTTAGGGGATAGAATATAAAATTTGTACAGTATAAAAACCATTATGTCTATGGAAAGTCCCCATAAAACATGGAAACCAGTGTGTGTGTGTGTGTGTGTGTGTGTGTGTGTGTGTGTGTGTGTGTGTGTGTGTGTGTGTGTGTGTGTGTGTGTGTGTGTGTGTGGTCAGGTCTGGCCTTCATCAGCTTCATCAAGAATTGTAAAAACTGAAATCACCTACATTGTGGGGGCCAACCAACAGTCCCAATGAGAACGATGGCTTAAAGGTATAGTTAAAATTCAATTAAAATTAAAATCCCTTCATTATTTACTCACACTAATGCCATCCCAGATGTGTATGACTTTCTTCTGCAGATCACAAATGAAGATTTTGCTGTCTGTATGTACGATTAGGTTAGGGTTGGTCCATAGTAATCATAATTTTATATATGAAATGTTCTCATTTAGATAAGCTAAGTAAATATGTACATGTAAATGTCTGTTTTATTACTAACACTGCAAATGTGATGGCAGAGAAGGAGGTGTAACAAAGACAAACTCTGAAGAAGAGGGAGGAGGCTGTGTTTTTGGAAAGAAATGAAAAAGAACAATGAAAAAGTATGAACAAGGGCTTCAAAGAGAGATTGAAAAGAGAGCAAAACGTATAAACAAAGAGATATATACAGAATGTGGTGAAAGAGAGGGAGAAAATGAAATAGAGTGTCTCTGTTTGTCTAATTTTCCCTCTCTGATTTAATTTAGTAAATTCCTCAATTTAATTATGAGGAAAACAAACAACCTACTTAATGTTGGGAACATGTCCAAAGCAAAAAAAGTAGGAATGCATTATTTAAACCACCTACGCTTCCCGGCTTATGCTGCTTGATACAAATTAATACATTTTTTCAAAGAAAATGGCATTAAGTCACGCTGTCGTTAATATTCTAAAATTAACTCATAATTTGCAGGAAATTACTTCTCCATCTGTACAATTGAACATATTCTATGGATTTAAAGTGAGGTTGTGTTTTGACATTAAATCGGAGAATAGGAGGGTGTTGACCTCTTCTTTCAGTTTTGAATTTAAGCCGAGTCTCAGTTTCACCATTCTGGAGTCAGAAGACAGAGGTCTAAACTAACAGTTAATGTAGTGGACTAGCTGATACGCTCTTATGACTTTTCTTATAAAGGTCATGTTAGTGACTTTTATCCTGCACCAACAAAACGTCTATTTTGTACTGCATTCAAACATCACTCTGGTGTTATATTCAGTTTGCTTAGGAAGATTCCATAGCATGAATAAACTTTTAGGGTTAAAATTCTGTCATTTTGTACTCACCCTCATGTCATTTAAAACCTGTATGATTTTCTATTTACTGTCAAACACAAAATGTTTTTTGTTTATGTTGCTTTTTTACATGTATTTATCTATGTATTTATTTTTTCTGTTTTTAAATTCATTAGTGTGATTCTCATGTATCCTGTCAAGAAAATGTCCTGGTCATATTTATCCCAAAATCAAAACAAAGAAAATATGAAATGATATTTTCGTTAAGAAAAAGAAGCCTACATTTAGGACAATTAAGATTTATTTATTTATTTGCATTGTGACATTATTTCAGCACACTTTTTCACCAAAAACTCATTACTGCAACACGTCTGTACATTTTACTGTTTCCATTGATTCAATGATGATTCTCAGTACTGCAAGTACTTTTTTTTTTTTTTTTTTTTTTTTGCTGGAGATTGACTTTAAAAAACTAAGTTGTACTACCTTGATGTATAAAACTTTACAATTTAAATAATTTAATATTTTTAAGAACTGCAAGTTGCAGTAATGAGAATATCACAATGAGCATCTTTTTTTCGCATAGCACTAAGGAGAATTGATGGTTAAAATATGTGTGTATGTCATGAAAATAATGTCACAATGTAAAAAATGTTAATGGCTCAAATATAGGTTTACATTTTCATATGCAAAATATGATTTCTTATTTGTTTCTTTTCATTTTGCAGTAAAATATGACCAGTACATTTTCCAGAAAGGTTTCATGAGAATCACCAACTTCAACGTGGTGGATTTCTTAACCTCTTAACTGTTTTAAAAACTTATTTCAAAACTTTCTTGATGATACAAACTTTCTATCAGCACATTTTTTCGTGGGAGCCGAGGCGGTGTGTATTGTACAACACTGGATTGGGAACAGCACAAACTTTTCTGAATCACATAATGCATCACTAGCTAATTCAAGCGGTAATTCTAAAAGCAGACTCACATAGGAATTTGTGTCACCGGTTTAAGGTCGCTCCAGAGACAGGACTTCTAACCTGAAATACACACTATGCACAGTAAGCAAAGCAAGCCACATGCACACAGACACCTATTTTAGTCATGCATAATCAAAGCACAGTCTCCAATGAAGTGCCCTACATCCTGAAAATGCTCTAATCCACCGCAGATAGTCCCTTAAGAGTCAGTCAGATTGGGTCTTCAGAGTTTTTCATTAACACGTATCAACTGTGTATGTGTGTGGCTAATGGAGCTTGGGCCGGGCTCTTAAAACTAGTGCATTCACAGAGGACTCTGGCAGATGGCTGTTCTGGCACTGACTGAAGCCTCTTTCCCATTCAATGATGCACCAGAGCTGACAAGACAATGCATTAACATTCATTTTACTCTAGTACCTGCAGTCAAAGTGCCTCTACTTTAGACACACACACTCACTCTTGTTCTTTTTTGTCTTTGCACTTTTTTGGCATAATTGTTTTGCATACATATTGCTATACATGCAGACACAAATTTGTTTTTCTATCACGGAGGGGACCTTCCATTGACTTCTGTTGTTTTTATATGGAGCAAAGGATATTTTCTATTTCCTAACCCTACCCCTAAACCTAACCACATTCTGAATTTTTACATTGACATTATTAAGTATGTTTCCTTGACTGCTGGCTGGTCCCTTTAGCTGGTTTCAACATGCTATGCCATTTCCTCTCAGACATTTTTGCATTGGCTCCAGCCTGTTTATATTCTCTTGTGGCGTGACCAGAAGCACTTTGCGTCAGCAGCATAGGAGCCCCGGGTTCAGATCCCGCAGTAAAAACCAGGAAGTTATCGTGTTTGCATAATCAGTGATAAGTGCGATTTGGAGGTTGCATTTTTCACTCTAACATACTGATGGTTAGGTTTAGGTTTGGGGTTTGGGTTGACAGGTACAGTTTATAAAATATGCATTCCTCTTCACTGTATTACAGCCTGTACAGGCTGGATATTACATCTGGAACGTGCCCATATCCCCAACAACACTTACCGCTGTAGCCACTGGGGGCAGTGTTTTGATTTTCAGTAAGCACAGACTGATTTTAGCCAAAAAAAAAAAAAAAAGGTTTACCTAATGTTTCCAGTTTCACTATGAGATCAGTCTGCTGGTTTGCAGGTCTTAGCTGACCTTGCTGGTGCTCAGCTGGCCAGCTGAGAAAATGCCCAAAAACCCCATTAAAACCCAGCCCGACCAAGCTGGGAGACCGGCTAAGACCAGTTTTCTTTTTGATCTCCCTTGCTGCCTCTTTCTCTCTCTCTCAACATCTATCTCTCTCTCTTTCTCTGTCTTCCACTGTCTCCCCACATCTCCCACTTTCATTATTTGCTTAAGTGTTCTTTTTTCATCTATAGCATTGACTAGCATGTTCAATAATTGATCAGTGGAGAAGTGCACACAGTTCGCAGTCCCTTGTATGACAGAAGGTGAGAGAGAGCTATAAAAATCAGAGAAATAATAATAATGACTGAAACAAGCCGCCAACGGCATGTCATTCCCCGAAGCACAATGCGACTCCAATAAGAGACATCAAGATGTCAGGAACACAGCAGCTGTTAACGTTAGTATACAGGCCCATAAAGTAAACTTTCCCCACTTTTCTCAGACGTGTGGGGGGTGGTGGGGTGGGGGGGTTATATTATGGAGGATATCAGTATGGAGAGGCAGACTGAATCAAGCAGTCAAACTGTCAGATGGAGGCAGCCAGACAGAACAAAGATGAACAGAAAGATAATTATGACCGTGCAGCAGAGCAGCGGCAGAATCACACAATCGCGCACTTGACGTGACACTGATGCACACCTCATAAACAAGCTCTACACGAATTATGTTGCATGCATTAGGCAAGTGTACATGTTTGCACTTAAATTCTGCCTAGTGCAGTTGGATAAGTGAAATTACCTGAACCTGCATAATTACGAACAGAGAGAAATACAAAAAGATATAGTGCAATATGTTTCAGCAAAGTTGTTCATGAGGAAAATGTAATTTACAAAGGAAGGAAGAATTATCCTAAAAAAGAAGTATGTACATGTACAAGACTTATGACTTTTGGTTAATCTTCATTCTGTCTACTACAGATCAATTTAGGTTGACAAATTAACTGTTTATCTTGTACACAAATCTCATATATGGCCATATATGAAAACATACATTATATAAAATTATAGTTCATGTATTTAAGCAAATATGCAAATATTCAAATTCCACTAGTATTTTGGGGAAAATACACTCATTGAGGACTTTATTAGGAGTACCTACTTATTCATGCGATTATTTATTCAGCTAATCGTGTGGCAGCAATGCAGTGCTTAAAATCAGGCAGATACAGGAGCATCAGTTAATATTCACATCAACCATCTGAATGGGGAAAAAATGTGATCTCAGTGATTTCGACCATGGCATGATTGTTGGTGCCAGACGGGCTGGTTTGAGTATTTCTGTAACTGCTGATCTCCTGGGATTTTCACACACAACAGTCTCTAGAATTTACTCAGAATGATGGCAAAAACAAAAAACATCAAGCAAGCGACAGTTCTGTGGACGGAAATGCCTTGTTGATGAGAGAGGTCAACGGAGAATTGACAGACTGGTTTGAGCTGACAGAAAGGCTACGGTAACTCAGATAACCACTCTGTACAGTTGTAGTGAGCAGAAAAGCATCTCAGAATGCACAACACACCATGAGGCGGATTGGCTACAAAAGCAGAAGAACACGGGGACTTTATTAGGACCATAGTGTTTCTAATAAAAGGCTCAGTTACTTACTACCTTTTTGTAATATTTTGAAATATATGTTGCATATTTGTACAAGTATGTGACTTAAATAATTGAAAACCATATTTAAACATATATTTCAAGTATGTGTTTTACACACTGTATATTTGCCATATATGAGATTTCTGTATGTACAGGCCAATTTAAGGAGAGAACAAATTAATAATTATCCTACTGTTTAAGTTTAACTACTAAATGCAAAAATATGATAAAATAATGGTTTGATATAAAAATGTAGTTTCATAAAAACTTGATTCTTGAGTGCCATGTGTTCCATCTAAAGTAAAGCCTTCCAAAATTACAAAATTATATTCAAAGTAGGCTATATGGTTTCAGTAATATAACAGGCTCTGCAGGGACATATTTAGTGGAAATGACAACATTGTCAAACTGCATTGGTGAGAATAGAGTTTTTTGAGTTCTTCTAATCTCATTTGGTGAAAATATACTTTCCGTGGCCTCACTTATTATTAAAGCACTTAGCATAGCTTTTAAATGCTGACAAACATTCTCTCACATTTCCAACATATTAAAGGAATATAAGGGGGGGGGGGGGGGATCTGGTAAGACCAGTAAGACACTTACAGTGGAAGTGAATAGGGCCGGTCCACAAACTCTAAAATACACTGTAACGGGGTTCACAGGATGGAGGTGGGAACCGGCAGAACAGTCAACATAACTTTAATGACATAAACATAAACACACAGACACACACACACACACAGCGGCCACGTGTGTCTCTCTCTGTCGAACTGGCACCTCCGGCTTGTCTTTAGCCCCCTCCCGGCTGATTTGGACAATTCAGCGCTGGGCGTGCATCCTCACGGTCCGGCCACGTCCTCCTCCACGTCACAAACACATTGTTTCAAAAGTATATGTTACGAATTAGGCTGGTATGATGCTTTATTTTCCCGTAAACTGAACTCAGCTGAAAGGAACTATGATGTTGGAAATAAAGAGCTACTCTCCATGAAGGCTGTGCTAGAAGAGTGGCGCCACTGGCTTGAAGGTTCTGTCCATCCATTCCAAGTAATCACCGACTATAAGAACCTCGAATACAACAAGGTAGCAAAACGTCTCAATCCATGACAAGCCCGATGGTCACTCTTCTTCATAAGGTTCCAATTCACAGTCACCTACCGCCCTGGCAGCAAGAACTGCAAAGCTGATGCTCCTTCCCGTCATCACAATCCCCTTCACAACATATCTCAAAACAAATCCATATTACCACCTTCTGTTATCATCGCACCCATAAGCTGGGACATCATGGAAGAAATCCAAAGATCCCAACAAGCAGACCCTGCACCACCTGAATGCCCTCCTACATAACAGTATGTACCACGCACTCTACGCCAAAGAACAATCCAATGGATTTATACCTCCCTCAGCACTGGACACCCTGGCATCCAGAGGACTATAAGCCTGGTACGTAACTCATTTTGGTGGCCCTCATTCATTAATGACGTCACTGCTTATGTTAAGGCATGTCAAGTGTGTGCACAGTCTAAAACCCCTAGAGAACTGCCAGCTGGCCTGCTACAGTCACTGCCTATCCCTCAGAGACCCTGGTCCCACCTGTCCATCTACTTCATCACCGATCTGCCAAACTCCAATGGGTATACCACTATCTTTGTTATCATTGATCATTTCTCTAAGTCATGAAGTCTAATCCCCTTGAAAGGTCTACCCACTGCCATGGAAACCGCTAATGCTCTTTTCGACCAAGTTTTCAGGATCTATGGTCTACCAGAAGACATAGTGTCAGACCAGGGACCACAGTTCACTTCCAGAGTCTGGCAGGCTTTCTGTAAACAGCTAGATATCAACGTCAGCCTCACGTCTGGTTATCATCCTCAGGCTAACAGACAGGTGGAGAGGCTAAACCAGGAAATCAGCAGGTATCTCAGGTCTTACTGCAGTCGAGAACAACAGAGGTGGAGCGAATTCCTCCCATGGGCTGAATACGCCCAGAACTCCCCCACGCACTCATCTACTGGACTCACTCCCTTCCAATGTGTGCTGGGCTACCAACCTCCTATGTTCCCTTGGTCAGGTGAACCCTCTACAGTGCCAGCGGTGGATGATTGGATCAGGTGGAGCGAGCAGGTGTGGGACAGTGCGCACGTCAGTTTGCAGCGGGCCTTCTGGGCCCAACAGATACAAGCTGATCGACGGAGGCATACCCACCCCGACTATCAACCTGGCCAGAGAGTCTGGCTATCTACACGGGACCTCAAGTTGCAGCTACCCTGCAAGAAGCTCAGCCCCAGGTATGTTGGTCTGTTCAGAATTGTCAGACAAATCAATCCTGTAACTTACCAACTGGAGCTACCTTCTAACTACCGCATCTCTCCTTCCTTTCATGTGTCATTGTTGAAACCTGTCCACCCGACATCTGGCCCGGAACCACGGATCCTGAGCCTCCTCCTCCATTGGAGATCAACGTATCACCTGCTTATGTGGTCAGAGAGATCATAGACTCACCTATTCACTTCCATTGTAAGTGCTTCACTGTAACTCAGATTTTTGCTTTTTTGAGGGACGATTCAAAATACTTTTTAGTGGTTATCAACATTATGCCACAAATGCTGTTAATTGAGCTTAACTTGTATTGAACTCAAAACATTCCTTTAATTCTCTCTTTGAGCTAGAGAGACCATATGTTCCTAACACCAAGGGATGACAGATATAATAAGTTAAGCAGTATTATTGAAAACATATACCTGATTTACTATCAGATATGAGTGTGGAGTGGGTGGTGTTTATAGTTGCAGTGTCTGAGATTCTAGCTGAGACATGCAATCGCTGTGATTTAGGATGAAGGAAGTCCTATTTACAACAGGATCATATTGCTACTAGAATAATAGCTGACGGACAACTAAATAGTAAGTGAGTCAACATAGATTTAATGTATTTTCATGTATTTTAGTTTGAATGTTCTCATTTTGGAATCCTTAGTTTCTCTTGGAATGAGCCATTCTTTGAAGAAAAGAGGTCTGGTCCAAAATTCAAAGCATCAGACTGCAAGTAATTTCTACCATCGTTTACTTTCCAATTTTTTCATGGACGATGAATGGAGCAATTGTGCATGTCTGTATAGGTGTGCTAGTTGTCCCATTTAAACCCACAGTGTTCAATATGGAGATTAAAGGGGACTTTGAGTCACTATGAGGCAGATAGAGTAGGACACCAAAGCAGGGTGGGCTGGATGTTATATAATAGAAAAAAATAATGGACATTAATCAACAAAAATAAGGCCACTTCAGAGAAGTGGTGGTGTGTGTGTGTGTGTGTGTGTGTGTGTGTGTGTTTAGGCCTACTTGTTTAAGTATGTGTTAAATGGTTGGTGGGTTTTGGAGGTGGTTTCTGGTGACAGAAAGAGTGGTGAACTAAGGGTTATAATGACTAACGGCAGTTGTTTATTATTTGTTTACGTAATATTATATTACGCTATCCTTACATTTTGTTTTCTGATTGGTTGACACATGTTCCAAGGGCGTTGATTACTTTTGTATAATGGCTCAGCTATGCAGTAGTTCCAGGTTAATTGATTGCATTACAGTTGCATATTACTTCACCACATTCTGTCTGAATTGTTACAAAGCAAGCTGTTTTTTCAAGATACTGAAACAGTGGAGTAAAAAAACTTGTTCCGAAAACAGTGTTTTAGAAAAGGCAACCTGAAATATATTTTGAGATAAATGTATGCTCGTGGTAATCATGGTATTATTGACTCTGGATAATTTTCAATTATTGAAAATTTTAATGCATACCTGAAACAGTCATTACTTAACTACACTACGGAGGGTTTCTCATTTAAATGTTCTTTAGAAATTAACAAACTACCATTATTGAGCCAGTACATAAAAAATCCAAAAATTAAAAATGAAAAAAATAAAATAAATAAAACTATCAATGACCCTCTGCAGGTAACTTGTGTAGCTTTAACTCAAGTTTATTATGCTAAATGCATTGCATTTTTATGGCCAAGACTCAAGAGAACAATATTGCAGCAACCAGCGTGCTGACAGTGACAACTCAACTAGCGTGCGAGAGACAGAGCAGTAGTGGGCAGCCTAGGGCGCTTACAGAGACCGACACTGCAAACAGAATATCACAGCTGTGTTACAGATCTTTCTTTCCCTTACAGTTGCAGCTACATCATATAACTTCTCAGTTTATTATATTTTTATTATTATTAATATTATTTCTCCTTTAAAAACATTGAACAAGGTTTCAGGGTTATAAAAAATATTTTCAGGAATTTAACCCCCTAAAGCCCCAGAGCTGTCAATGGCTGTGAGAGTCTGTGTAGTCATTGTGTTCTCTATGCAACCAATGTGCTTTTCAAAGTTACAGACAGATGCAGAAAGACATACTGAAAGTTATATTGACACAAGCAGATTCCATCTGGAAAAAATCTTGGAATGACTGTTTTGCATCCCGCATTATTTCAGTCAGTCTGCAATGCATGTATGGCTCCATGGGTAAACTGGAGTGAAATTACAAAGCTGTCACACTGCAGTGTCGAAACGAGTTAAGAGGACAAGCTAGAAAGTGTATCCCTTTCAGAGACATCCTATGATTCTGCATGATATTTTTTTGGGAAGTGAAAGGTTTGTTCATGGAAGAACAATTTTTAAGTTACATTTGGCAAGACTATGAACCACTTTGGCATGTCTTAACGACTCCATGGAACGACCTGATGAGAACAGTTTTCTTTCCTGTTTTGATGTATTTCTTATTGAAAATTTGGGTGGGACATATCGAAGGGCTCGCCACATTCTTTAAAACAGCAGCTCTTAGTTTGTCACAGCCGTGAAACATGATTAGCTATTGCTGTGGTGGTACTAGCGGGAGGGACATTCTCATTTTAGAGAGCATTTTATTGGACAAAATAGTATACGTGCCCCTGAGTGCAAGATGAGTCATTCATATTTTTGGGCCGTTTTTTCCGGAAGAGAGACTGTACTATGTATATCTGCTAAAAGTTCGTTTTGTCAGCCATTAGGAGCACACTAGCATATAGATGGAATTAAAGCTATTAGCCATGGACTAAAAGCCACAAAAGTCAGATTTTTCTTTTATGGGATATTTAATCAATGAGTTTAATTAATGAATAGTGTATAAAGTATGTGTCTTTGTCACCTGATTCCTCCCTGAATTTGATCTTTTCTAATACCATTAGCCAACACTGCTAAAATACAAGCTTCCACATGTATCCACAGGATAATAAACTGGAAGCTGGCCCTAAAACGATTTGTGCAAATAATCTTTTTAAATATATCTGCCCTTAAACTGCACTGCCCTCTAGTGGTTTGACAGTGCGTGACCAATAAACAATATTAGTGGATAAGCACGGTCCTCTTTTGCTCATATATGCCATGTGATTATTGTGAGTATTAATACTCTTTAAAATGCAGACTGGCCATTGTTTATTATGTGTACGCATCTGACATATGAAAGACAATGTTTTTGTTCAAACACCACTGATATTATTTTTGCAGTGATATATGAGCGGCTGATAACAGACAGAATCACAGGGCTTCATTAATGATATTATATTCAACATATGATTTAAATAAAGTTTTAGACAGATTAATACAGTGATAGGAGAGAATGTTTAATTATGTTTAGAAACTCAGAAAGCAAACTGCTTTAGATAAACCTTTTTGATTTCTTTAAAACTGCCTCACTGTTGTGATTTTTGGTGATAGACATGCATAATTGCTATTGTTGTTATGTAAATTTGTTTAAATTAAAGTTCCATTCATTAACATTAGTTAATGCATTAGGAATGTATTGTTCATATGTATATGAACAATATAGATATTTTTACAGCATTTATAAATCTTTGTTAATGTTAGTTCATAAAAATACTTCATAAAAAAGTTAATTAGTTCATAATGCATTAACTAAAGTTGACATATGCAACTTTTGATTTACAAAATGTTATGTTGAAATTAACATTAACCAAGATGAATAAATGCTGTAAAAGTGTTGTTCATATTAACAAATGCTGTTAACTAATGTAAACAAATGGAACCAAAGCAGCTGATTTAAATTTTATTACAAGAAGCACCTGTTATACCTGATAAAACATTGCTTACAGTGTATGCTGGCATGTATTCCTTTAAACATGATACTTGCAGATTTATTTGGTTTTTCTATATTACTAAGCTGTTCTTATGACCATTTAATAAAATTAAAAAACACAACGTTACTTTGTGTTTCACAATTTCCATATACTAATGGGATCTTTGTCTACACTTGCTGTCATTTTCAGCACTAATCTCTTTTTAAATATTTGACTGGTGCATTAAATCACACACATGTGTCACAGGCACTGATTTGTTGCCATAGGAACTTAAATGTCCTTTTGTGCCATCTGTGATCATTCAGAAACCCTTTGTAGTCAGCATGCTTCAGTTTCCAACTGTTGTTAATCCAGAAGCTCATAATTAAGCCACTCTTTGTATTAACAGCCTTTTTAATATGTATTTACTTGTAATGCTCTAAGGCAAAAAATTTGAAGAAGAAAGAATCAATTAATATACATCATTATCATCATCATCCAGTAGCTACATTGCAAAACAGACACTGTATGAAAACTGAACCTCAAGGCCTGAAGATGTCACTTTATTAATAAACCAGCTTGCAAGAATGAAAAGAAAACAATGTTGAGCCACCATTTAGTGTTATTTAAGACAGCACAGCAGGACTAAGTCTGTTGTTGACTGTGTAGCCACAGACATGAGCAGTACTAATACAAGTATGTGTCATAGTAGTATACATGTGTTTTGCTGTTGAGTCCAACACAGCAGACATTCAGGGGTACTAGACAAATACGTCCAGAGGCAAGAAGCATTTGTTGGAAAGGGGGGCATGACACTGTCCACAATGAAAGAGAACATGCATGGAAATTGATGATGATGTGAACCAAAGGAGCTTCCTAATTAATATGTGAACATTTGTGAAGTTATAACTGACTGTTAAGAGTGCTGGTATTTTAAGAAAACATCTTGTTTTCACTTTGACTTGACCTAATGCATCTTTTATGCTTCTAAATTAGACATAATGATGTAATTATGAGAGCATACCTGATCGTAACAACACTTCTGAGACATTATATTATGATATGCATGTAACTAAGTGTTAAATGTTGCATGCCCCTCTCACTCTCCTTCTTTTCATTTAGGCAGATTCACAGACTGGGCCGGAGGGAGATTGCACTTAGAGGCATTATGCTGCTTATATTAACAGAGCACACACTAATGTGAATGATTATGGAGTAATAAGATATTGCAATTGTGCAATGTGTAGATGTGATAGGCTTATTCATACACACACTCTCACAGCTATAAGCTCACAGATGAAAAACATGCACAAGTGTGTAAACATAAGACAAATATGTAATACCATTCACTGCAGTTTCTATGAATGGCTGTAATGGAATTGAAGTCAAAGCTGTCTAAAAGCCACTAGAGACGAAATGAGATTATACACATACATCGAGATATGTTGGCCAGTATCCAATCAGCATTCATTATGAGAGTCGGGTTTCCACCTCCTGAGATGTGATTGGATGACTGCATATTTGGTGCAGCTAGTAGCCAATGATTTTACAGAATCCTCCTGAAAAATGAAAACAATCTTTTTTTTCTGAGAGTTTTTCAGATGGGTTTAGCGTTTAGCATATAGAATATAGTCTAAATCATTTCTTTATTGTTTTTAATAAATACATATTTCATAAGCGCCTTTGGGATATGAATAGCTCTGTACAATGTACAAACGCAACAAGCACCGTGCTCTTACTTCTGTCTAAAGCATTGCTGTTTATACAAATACACACAAGAGAAAGCTCTGGAAATACCTTTTAGGCTTTGTTCACACTGTACAAAATCCAATTTGGTTTTCAAATCTGAATTTTAGGACTGACTGTGAAAAAAAATTGCGTATTCAGACCATTTCTGGCAATATTGTGCAGATACGCGTTGCATCCTATATGACGGAAAAACTTTTTGAAATCCAATCTGACCGTTCAAACTGAGACGCATTCCAAAAAAAAAAAAAATAAATAAATATATATATATATAATTTAAAACCACAAATGGATGTGATTTGAGTCGGATACCCTAATAAGATAGCAGAACTCAAAAAAATTTAGGCAATCAGTTACATCAAAGTTTTTAAGTTAATAGAACATTCAGATTGTAATTTTGTATGCACATGCATGTGAGTTGCTCTTAACTTGAAATATTGAGTAAGCTAACTCTTAAATTTTGATGGCACTTAACTTTAACTCTTTGGCTGCACTTAAAATTAACAAGTAAACTCAACTTATGTAATTCACATACACGAAACCTTACTAGTACAAACTAGTACGGTGAATGTTAGCATGCTAAATGCATGCTAATTGGAAACACTATGCTTTGATTTGCATAGCAATTGCTAAATGAGTAAAGTTAACATAAAACATTCATACGCTGTACCTGTCCTCAACCTAAACTCAAGCTCCACTATTCACCATAATGGTAACTCAAACAACAGATACTCTTCTAAATAACACAAACATTAAACACTAACAAATCTCCCCCTTTACATTCATCTTGCACAAAGACATTGTATAACACTTGATTTTAACATTTACTCTCCCTGTCGAGTGCCATGCAAAGCATGCTAGGAAAGTGACCAGTTTCAGTTAAATTTAAGTTCCTGTAAGTTTAAAGAGACAAGGTCGTTAAACTCAAAACAATAAACAATTCAGGTTACTTAAAAGGTGTCAAATTCGTGAAATCAGAAGAAAGAGAATGTTCTATATACTCATCAAGGTTCATTTATTTGAACTAATTAGTCTGATTTAATTTTTCCCTAATCAAAACAATTAATTATTTTGAGCATTAGGGTTTACAGTGCCTGTCTGAACGAAGCCTCAGTACTGACCTTGTATCAGTTCTAAGAAGTAACTTTTGAGTACCGGTAACTCATAAAAGCAGTGATGAGCAAAAAATGCTAGGGATGTAAAGATAAAAGCTCAGTGATGGGGAATATCCATCATTAAGCACAGCAGGCCAGCAGGTGAACTGATTGGTTGGTTTGTTCGTGAAACAGTTGACAGATAGTCCACAGACTGAGTCACCCCCTCACAGATTAAAGTCAAAGGTCAGGTCAGACTTTGCCATCTTCTGTCGGTACACAGCATCAAACTTGTCATTCATGGACACAGTGAAAATGTCCTTCCACAGTCCAACACGACCTGAAGCAGACAATGACAACAGAATAAATAACAGAAAAAGAGCTCTTGATTTTAGTTGAGGGAGATTGAATAAACTCCCATCTAGTAAACAGGTGATCACAGACTATATTCCAGTGCTAACTAGTGCTAACCTGAACTTGCGGTGCCAATGATATACAGTACACAAATGTACAGTGTGAAATCTTGAAGCCTGCAGTCAGGATTACTAACCCAGGGTTGAAAGCCACCTTTACCATTTCAAGTGTAAAAAAATTAAAAACTATGACTTATTGTCACTTAGACTCACCTTCTGCCCCTCTCTTTTACTCTTCCCCTCTCTCTTTTTCTCTCCATGTTCACTGTTTATCTAAGACCCTACTGTATGCAGTGACTTTTCACCATCATGTCAAGCCAAGAATCCATGCAAAAATCCATGCTAAAAGATACATGAACGAGACACAAGAAAACAACAAGAGACCAAAACTGCAAATTATAACAAGATGCAATAACTGGACACACTAAATGTGTCTAAAATAATTCACAAATTGTATTTTATGTAAAAAAAAATAAAACTAAAAAAAAAAATAAATATATATATATATATATATATATATATATATATATATATATGACACATAACAAAGTGAACTGAATAAGGAAAATAAAACAAGCACAACAGATAGCAACAGAAATATTCTTTACATATATATATATATATATATATATATAGTAAAAAGTGACGCATCACACATTTTCACCACATGATGGCACTGTGGAAACTGACACTCCAACATTCCTAAACTTATGTAATTAATCCACATAGATTGTGTCTAATGGCAATTACATGAAGAAAATGGGCCACATTCTTTTTTTCTTTTTTTTTCTACATTTGTGAAATATGTTCCCTTATATTTAAATAAGTTCACCTTTGGCCTATTTCAAAACTTTTTTTATTATTCATTTGCCAATGCATATGAGATTCCTTGAGAAAGACTTAGGATTGCTCTTGCACAAGAACAAATCTCTGGACATCAGTTTTATTGAAAAGAATATTTGATTTGGCACACTCTGTTTTAGACTTAATAAGGTACAGGGTTAGTGGACTTAAGGTCATGTGAGTTCAGGAGGCAGACTACAGCAAGAGCCCTTAATGGTGTCCACAGTGTCTGTCTATTTGTCTTTCTGTCTATTTGTCTTCTTTATTTATTTGTATTTATTTATTTTAATTATTTATTCGCTCAGCTGTCTCTCTCACCCCGGCAGATGGACAGGGCCTCAGAGTTACAGCACTGCTCTATGAGCTGGTTGCAGCTCTCCACCATACTCTCCAGCTGCACTTTATCACAGGAGACACCCAGAAACCGCGCCAGCTGCTCCACCAGGGTCCCCAGATCCTCCAGAGAGAAAATACAGGACGCAGGTGGACAGAAGGACAGAGAGAAAGAGAGAGAGAATGGCAATCTTACAGTTATGTAATTATGACTCACTCCTTGGTCTTACACAGATATGGAAATAGCTTACATAACCTCAATTTTCAAATAATTTCAGGAAACTCTAGGTACAGATGTCATTTATCTACCAGATGTCCAGTACACATAATTTTATTTAAAAAAATCAAATTCGCTAATAGTAGACGAGGCTACATTGTATATTAATGCAAACCAAACCACTTATTAAACATGTACATCTTTTCTGTTTTGGAAAGAGGGGGCGTGGCTAATTCAACGGCTCAGTTTGTGGAAATTCTAGAACGGCAAAATTGCATACAGCACCTTTAATGAATTAACATTTGTAAAATTATCACATAATAAAATTAAAAATGACAGAACAACAAAAGTTTTCACTATTTTTATATATTTTCTATGTTAATTATTACTATATTGTGGTGTATATTGCATCCATTATATTCTGCATATAAGCTCTGTGATCTCTTAGACCACATTAAGACTGCTAAATCTGATAAAAACAGGAACAAGTTGTCCTACTGTATCTATGTGTTCTGCTTCTATACATTAGAGTCTGTTGCCTCATAGGGTACCCTACTGTCACATGTACTGTAATGTTTGTGCTTTTACTCTGGACTCTGAGCTCTCTTTATCTCATTACCCCATAAAGATACAGAGACAAAATATTTGTCTAAGCAGACTGACTACCAGTGACACCCCTCTCATACATATACATTAAAACCCTCCTACCTGTATTATCCTTATGACATTAATTCAGTTGTTCATTAGCACAGTGGATTAGAATGTTTTATTGGTTTTATTTCACTTTGTTACACCTGTGGTTTTCCCGGTCTAAAGTGACCAGCAATTGGAAATGAATGGATTAGACTACAAAATATATTAAGTGTTCAGGAGCATCTCAATCCTTTAGATGAGCACATATATGGATGTGTGTTTGCACACACAAATTCCTCATACGTGTGCGCGCACACACACACACACATGTTGGTGTGGCTATCCTTATGAGGACTCTCCATAGACATAATGATTTTTATACTGTACGAACTATAGATTCTATCCACTAACCCTACCCCTAAACCTAACACTCACAAAAAACTTTCTGCATTTTTACATTTTCAGAAAAACATAGTTTAGGATGTTTTTTAAGCCATTAGAATTATGGGGACACTAGAAATGTCCTCATAAACCACATTTATAGCATAATACCCTCGTAATTACCAGTTTGTAACCTAAAAAAAAAATGTCCTCATAAACAACCCACACACACACACACACACACACACACACATACACACATACACACAACGTGTGTTGAGCACCCTTTTGAGCATCGTTTTTCCATGTACACACTTTGAGGAATATTTCAAGATCTACTTATTACATTATGTTGTGTTTGGGCTTGTTTTAATCAAGATAGTCTGCTGTCAGTTACGATATGTCATTGTTTATGTAAAACGTGACAAAAAGACACTCCTGATTATTATATTTATGCGTGTCATTGGGAATATCATACACTAATACTTAATAAAGTTTGGCCTGTGAGTGAAACAAATTTGCTTGACCTTTCCAACGATATATAATACATGGCTGTTTTTACCATCTCTAAATATAATTGCTGTGATAACAAATTAGCAATTTATGGGAACAAAACTGTTCTAATTTGTCAGCTAATTAAAAAGCATTATTTAAACCACCCCTGGAGTCACGAGTTCGAATCCAGGGCGTGCTGAGTGACTCCAACCAGGTCTCCTAAGCAACCAAATTGGCCCGGTTGCTAGGAAGGGTAGAGTCACATGGGGTGACCTCCTCGTGGTCGCTATAATGTGTGGTTCTCGCTCTCGGAGTGGGGCATGGTGAGTTGTGCGTGGATGCCGCGGAGAATAGCGTGGGCCTCCACACGCGCTATGTCTTCGCAGTAACGCGCTCAACAAGCCACGTGTTAAGATGCACGGATTGATGGTCTCAGATGCAGGGGCAACTGAGATTCATCCTCCACCACCCAGATTGAGGCAAGTCACTATGCCACCATGAGGACTTAGAGCGCATTGGGAATTGGGCATTCCAAATTGGGTAGAAAAGGGGAGAAAAAAAAAAGCATTATTTAAGAATTGGTAGGATCAGCTTTATGCAATGTAAAGTCCAGATCCTAAGCATTAAAATGACACCTATTTTGTTTAGATCAAGCAAGTGGTTATTAATTTCTTACATATTTATTTATTTATTTTAAATATGTTCAATAAAGAAGTACAAAACCTGTCATAATTACTAAAAAAGAAATTGACAAAAAGGCCTAATGCAATATCTTGTGATAAAATATGCAGTATGAGAGATTTATTAACAGTCTTAGTGGGCTGGTCATTTTTGACCAACACAAAAAATGTTAGCACAAACGAACACAAGGGTTAAAGTAGTATGTGAAAAAGAATGTAGTATGCAATGATAATTTCTTTAGACAATATGCTACATTGCTGTCACATGACTTCATCAATTTACATGTTAATTTCATTCATTTTAATCCAATTTTGTGTACAAATGCCTTGGTAGTCAGATTATAATGAGTCAATAAAATGTTAAAAATCATAGCTAATATTTCTTCAGTTCATTTGTAAAACTGCAAAAGGATGGTCAAGTCAGGCGCATCGCATTGTGGGATACAGTGTTCCACAAATTTTGCTCGGCTGTGTACTGCTCGTTTTGGCAAATGTAGAAGGTCATCTGGGTACTCAATGCTGTAATTGTACAAGTACTACATGCTGTTCAGAACAGGCAGGGTAAGTGGATGGAATGAGTGTGTTTGTGTTTGTGTGTGTGTGTGTGTGTGTGTGTGTATGTGTTTCAAGGTTATTATCGTAAACTAAAACTAAATGTAAAAAAAACATTTTCGTAAACTGAAATAAAAATAAAAATCAACATAACTGGAAAAACTTAAACTAATCTAAAATAAATAAAAATAAAATAAAATAAAAATAATCGTAAAAAATATTTCGTTTTCATTTTTGAGTTTCTGAACGTCTGCTTTCGTTTAGTTTCCAAACGTCTGCCTTGAGACGTCACACAGGTCACATAAACTACAACACATAGAGACGATATCATATAGAGACTGTGTCTGTTCCCCGAACTACCAAACACAAACCCCTCACTAAATCATTTAGAAAAAATGTGATTAAGGTCAAACTTGAAAAAAATAAAATAATTTGAAGATAAACATATAAAGGTAGGGCTACTAAACATTAGATCTCCTTCTAACAAAAATTATTACAGATCTGTAACGGGTTCAGGATGGGCAAGGAGGAGGCGGGAACTGGCAGAACAGTCAACAGAACTTTAAAGACATAAATGAACTTAAAACAACGTAAAACACACACAGCAGCCGCGTGTGTCTCTCACTCTCTCGAACTGGAGTCTCCGGCTACCCTTTATCTATCTCTCCTGCTGATTAGGTGACACAGCGCCGGCCATGCACCCTCATGGCCCAGCCATGCCCTCCTCCTCCTCCTCGCCACACTCTTCCCCTGCCCAATTCAGGCCGGGGCGCCATACGGACTGGCCTACTCCCCAACTTCTCTGGAGGTGAGATGCTGCCCTTCCGGCCATTCTGCCAGCCGATGGTCCACCCCGCCTCCTGGGAACCTGGGGAGGGAGAGGGAAAGGGCGAGCGGGAGGCACACAGAGAGAGAGGAGAGAGAGAGAAAAACTTGCTCGCCGTTCCTGGACATGCCGTCGCCTGGTCCTCAGCCACTCCTCCGCCCTCTGGCAGATGACAGTTGCTCCTCCTCGGGTGGACGGCAGCGAGTCCTCCAACCCCTGGCGGACGGAACAGCTCCTCCCCTTCCTGGCGGATGGCAGCGGTTCCTCCGACTCCAGGCAACCGGCAGCGATTCCTCCGTCCCCTGGCGGACGGCCGCGGCTCCTCCCCTGGCAGACAGCAGCGGCGAGGACTCCACGGCAGCGCATCCCTCCTCCTTCCCGGGTTTCGGCACCAGTGTAACAGGTTCAGGGTGGGCAAGGAGGAGGCAGGAACCGGCAGAACATTCAACAGAACTTTAATGAAATAAATGAACTTAAAACAACATAAAACACATGGACGCACACACACACACACACAGCAGCCGCGTGTCTCTCTCTCTCTCTCTCTCTCTCTCTCTCTCTCTCTCTCTCTCTCTCTCTCGAACTGGCATCTCCGGCTCCCCTTTATCTCTCTCTCCCGCTGATTAGGTGACTCAGCGCTGGTCGTGCACCCACACAGCCCAACCACACCCTCCTCGCCACAGGATCATAGTTTGGATGCACTCTGCTTGACTGAAACCTGGCTTAAACCGGATTAATATATTAGTTTAAATGAATCTACTCCCTCAGGTTATTGTTATAAACATGAGCCTCACCTGAAGGGTCGAGGAGGAGGTGTTGCTACAATTTACAGTGAAGTTTTTGATGTTCCTCAGAGGACAGGATATAAATTTAAGTCTTATGAACTAATATTGCTTAATGTGACACCGTCAGATATAAATAAAAAATCTCTGTTGTCTTTGGCCCTTGCTACAGTATATAGATCATCCGGGCCATCCTGAATTTGCTAATTTTCTATCAGATCTAGTAGTTAATGTAGATAGAGATTTAATGGTTGGTGACTTCAACATTCACAAAGATAATGAAAATGACACATTAGAATTAGCATTTATCGATATTCTGAACTCTCTTGAAGTCAGACAAAATGTGACAGGACCAACTCATCGCCATAATCATATACTAGATTTAAAGAGGCCCTATTATGCTTTTTGGGATTTTACCTTTCCTTTTGTGTGTAATATAGCTGTACGTGCATGTAAAAGGTCTGCATAGTTACAAAGCACAAAGTCCACGCCAAAAAGAGTTACTCTCTCCCACAGAAAACACTGCTCCTGAACTGCCTGAAATGTCTGGTTTGCAGTCCAGCCATTACTTAAGTGACTTAGCTATGTCACTATGTAACACATTTGCATAATGCCTGCCTAAGGGCTACTTCGGTTATGGTAAGGGGTGTTACATTTCCGACATGCAGTCTATGCAGTTGACCAATCACAACAGACTGGGCCAGCTGACCAATCAGAGCATACTGGGCTTTTTGGAAAGGGGGGCTTTAAAGAGACAGGAGCTAAAACAGAGCGTTTCAGACAGAGGGTGAAAAGAGCTGCTGTAGCATTGTACAGGATGAGAAAAACTATGTGTTTTTTGAACATTAAAGCATGTAAACCTATTCTAGTAGACCCCCAAAATAAAATTATGAACCTGAAAATTAGCATAATATGGGCGATTTAATTCTGTCATATGGAGTTGATGTTGATATAAAAATTCTACCACAGAGCGATGACATCTCAGATCATTACCTTGTCCCTTGTTTGCTGTGATCAGCTAATGTCACTCAATCTACACCATGCTATCGTTCAGGTAGGACCACTAAAGATAGCCTCACTAATAATCTTCCAGAATTGTCTCACATACTCCATAAGCCAAAAAAGTCTAGAAGAACTTGATATAATAACAGAAAATATAAATACAGTCTTCTCTAGCACTCTTGATAGTGTCGCCCCCCTTCGATTAAAGAAAATTCAGGAAAAAAGCCTTGCACCATGGTACAATGATCACACTCATGCTCTCAAGAGAGCAGCTCGAAAAATGGAGCACAAGTGGAAGAATACAAAATTAGAGGTATTTTGTGGTGCATGGAAGGACAGCCAGGCACTAAAAGCTGCCAGGTCAGCATATTTTAGCAAACTAATAGAAAATAACCACAACAATCTTAGGTGTTTTATTCAGTACTGTGGCTAAATTGGTTAGGAACTAAGCATCGACTGAACCAGATATTCTGTTGCAGCACAATAGTAATGACTTCATGAATTTCTTTACTGATAAAATTGAAATAATCAGAAATAAAATTGGAACTATAAAAACTAAAACTAAAATAAAAATGAAATGTTATGAAAAACTAAAATTAAACTATAAAATCTTTAAAAACTAAAACTAACAAAGAACTAACAAACAAAACTACATAGATTGTACAAACTATAGATTTAGAATCTATAGTTCATACAGTATAAAAATCATTATGTCTTTGGAGAGTCCTCATAAGGATAGTTGCACCCACGTGTGTGTGTGTGTGTGTGTGTGTGTGTGTGTGTGTGTGTGTGTTTGTGTGTGTGTGTGTCACAGTAATCTCCACTGTACCTTGTACATGTCCTCGTATTTCAGAAAGAGAACATTGGAGTCCATGCGATGCTCCCAGAACTCCTGAACATGTTCAAACCAGGAGCCATATCCCACTTCAGAGAGAGAGAAAAATATAAATTCACTCCCAGTTTGTCTATTCTCTCACACACTTTACATTTTTTTACTTTTTTTTACTTTTTTTTTTTTATGTTGACTCCTGTGTCTTATGAAGCTCATGTGACTGTGTTTGTCTCACTCACACTTGTCATTCATGAATCGTCTGCAGAACTCCTGAAATGTTCCCCTGTAGCTCATTGTTCTTAAAGAGCGATGAAACTGATAGTAGGACACCACCAGATCTTTAGGATTCCTGGCCATGTAGATCACCTACAGAAATTACATGGATATATTTGTGTAAAGCCTATTCACACCAAAGGGAAACAAAATAAGTGAAGTAAATTGCTCATTAAAGGCCTAAATAAGCGAGTCCCCCTGAATGTTAGGGAATGACATACTCAGTCATATGGGTTTAGATTGGCGTAATGGTGAGTTTTTGATGCAAATATTGTCTGTAATTTCTGCTAACCTTGCCTTCTCCATTGTGCATTGCTGTGGGAAGGAAACGGAAGGGCAGATGGCTTTTGATCAGTCGAGGCGATGTCAGTTCCTACAGAAACAAAAAACAAAACTGCAATTTTTCAGTTAAAAATATTTTTAATTATTTACTATTTCTTATTCTAATGCTCATTAATTGCCAAAGTCATTGCTTCATTGATTGCTATGTTTTGTATAATGTGTCAAAACGAGAGAACGTGTACCTGGATAATCTCCAATCCAGGCTGTGGGTATTCCAACACAGGAAGTTGCTCATCAATATTCATGAGCCCAATCTCATCTGGGTCAGCTCCCTGGCTCACCAGATATACTACCTCCTGTAACAAACTTGTACCTATGTGCAGGAGAGGAAGAAAGTACAGTCATATTGGATGTATTATTAATGGTAAAACTTTGCCAGCTGCACTTATGAAATATAGTGTAAGTGCATTTGTTGGAATATAGCCTGACCTGTTCACAAACCCATTTCAAGGCCTTCTTTTATTTAAGCCAGTCATTAGTTGAGTTTGGCTATATTTTTCAGATACATTTACAGATGTTTTTTTTATTTTTATTTTTTTATCCAAAGTGACTTGTGAATGTGAATAATTGGCAGCCTTTTGCCAGCCTTTCTAATGAGCTTTCACCTGCACAGTTATCAGTTTTGGAGATGCATTTTTATAAAGTCCAGGTTTTTTCACCTTCTTAATGTTGGCCTTCAGGCATGTCACAAAATATCAATATATTGATTATTGATTGGCACATCAATTTATATATTTTATCAATATATTTTTGAGGCATTGATATATTAACATTAGCCGACATTTAAATTAGAAGCCTAATTTGTGTACTTTCCAATTCACTTGGGCTT
Source organism: Myxocyprinus asiaticus (assembly GCF_019703515.2). NCBI lineage: Eukaryota > Metazoa > Chordata > Actinopteri > Cypriniformes > Catostomidae > Myxocyprinus > Myxocyprinus asiaticus. The sequence goes on from NC_059388.1 coordinate 24,622,178, forward strand.
CTGTTGAATGTCTGGCATAATAGCGTTGGGAGACCACAAGGGGATATATAACATTTACTGAAGCAGGTCGCAAGGCACAGGTATCACATAGGAAATAGGATGGGTATTTTAGAGCTCCTTGCACTGGAAGCATTCAGTAAAAAGTTACAAAGGTTTTTGTACTTCTTCAAGAATAAAAGTGACATTAATGAGTTTTCAGGTTAGTGTACGAAGCCGGTTTAACTGTGCAAACTGAACAATTAGATATTATTATGCAATTTCTCTGTATGTATCTTTGAAGAGATTTCATTCAAGCTGTCAAATCACAAAAAGACATACTTGAACTGAAAATAAATTGTGTAGGCTATATTAAAGAGGCATATGCACAGTATATCATCCACTGATGGCTAGAATAATCTTTGTCCTTTGATAATGATTTGGGTTGAATTTAATGGAAAACTATGCGAGTAACGCTCCATGGCACTGCAGATTTTTGAGCAACCTCAACAGACACATCTGTGTGTCTGCACTGTGTATGTATTTTCATAGAAAATAATTGTTTTTAATTTTAGAATACACCATGTCATCCGCCAGTGTGCGACCCCCTTTAATTTAACCTGCCGCTCACACTTTACCAAAGTTGTGTCTAGAAATATTTTTGAAAAGACAGACTATTGTGCAACGTGTAGCCCTATTTATTTCTGAAAGAAGTCCCGACATATATCAATAATCATTGGGAAATTATTCTGATTATCGATGCATCAAAAAGGCATCAATTCCAAGCCTAGTCTTCAGTGTTCCCTGGCTTACGTAAAGGCTAGATGTCAATGTCAACCTTATGAGTAGGAATTTATGGTGATATGCAACCAAAAACATTATAAGGACATTTTTTTGGAATTCACAGTTAATTCTTGATAAGTGACATACAAGAAAATGTCACATTCTAAGAGAACATTTCAAGAAAAATGGGCCTTGACTAATTCATTGTAAGAGCAATTATGGAATGGATAGAGTTGGTTTAAACACATGACTTGCATTAGACAAGTAACAGTAGAGTTGTTAATCACCAAAAAAATTGGTTTTTCAGATCCTCTGAAAAGCATGAAAAATGTATTGGAGAGGTTTGGAGTCTGATCACAATAATAAAACATCTTAGCCCATAAAATATACATAGACGTTTCCTTACTTTTTGCGTGTGTGTGCATTTGGAGGCTTATCAATGTCCTCTTTCACTTCTGACTTTTGCCCCTTTCTGATTAAATGTTTTAGAGAACAAATGCTGGAGATCTACTTCCCTGTAGCATTTAGGCTTTGGTTTAGGAGAGGACACGATATTTCCAAAACTCTTTGACTATATGGACCGTTTTCAGTCCTTAAGTAACAACAAAACAAATACATCATACAAATGCGACCTTGAAATTTTAATAAAAGTTCCCTTTTACTTCCATTCAGCAGTTTTGTTGTTTGCTTACATTCTCAGGAACAATATAAACAACAAAAACAGGCAAGACACTCCCTCACAGATACCCCATACAGTTATATTTAATATTGCTAGAAAAAAAAAACTTGATTTGCTTGATGCATTCACAGAATGATTCATTCCAGTAAATGTAAACTTTGCCTTGTGTGAGCTCAAGGACGTAGATTTGGCTTGAACACTGGGGGGGTTGCAGCGTGAAGCATTTACCCATTGTAGAGGGGGTATAAGGGAAAGGAGGAGGCGAGAACCGGTTAGCAATGTAAATAATATTTAATTAAATAAGACACACAAACACATACAGGGCAGCTGCCCATAATTCTTTCTCTCTCAAGCTGCCGTCTTCGGGCTCCATTATCCCTCGCTCGCCTCATCAGGCTGATTGGTGTCCGGGCGTCTGTCATTCCACCCAGCACCGCCCTCCTCCGCGCTACACTCCTCCCTGCTACACTCCTCTCTGCGTTGCCTCAGGCCGGGGAGCCCCCAGCATGACGTACACCCCCCCCCCCCGGGGTGGGGGGCGTGCCTTATGCCTCGCCTGCCGGCAGGTCATCCCCGCCTTCCTCAACCTGGGAGGAGACAGGAGGGGAAAACAAAGCAGAAACAAAGGCGAGGGAAAGGCCAACACGGAGCAACAGCGCGACAGAGAGAGGAGAGAGAGAAAAAGCTCACTCACCGGTTCTCTGATGCGCCGTCGCGTGGTCCCCGATCACTCATCTACCCTCTCAGGCGGACGACAGCCGCTCCTCCCCGGGCGGACCGGAGTCAAACCTCTGACCCCCAGCGGACAGAACGCCCCTCCGCTTTTCTGGTGGCACGTGGGGACACTCCTCCGCCCCTGGCAGCGACTCCATCGCTCCAGGCAGTCGGGGAGTCCCGTCCCTCCTCGCCTCGCAGATGGCGGCTGTTCCCCGCATCCGGGCGGTCGGGCTACTCCGTCCCCTGGCGGATGGCAGCTGCACTCCCCTGGGTGGACAGCAGTGTCGAGGACTCTACGACTGACATCCCTCCTCCCTCCAGGGTTTCGGCACCAATGTAGAGGGGGTACAAGGGAAACAAGGAGGCGAGAACCGGCTTAACAATGTAAATAATATTTAATTTAATAAAAAGACACACAAACACATACAGGGCAGCTGCCCATAATTCTCTCTCTCTCTCTCTCTCTCTCTCTCGAGCTGCCGTCTTTGGTCGCCTTTATCCCTCGCTTGCCTCATCAGGCTGATTGGGGTCCGGGCATCCGTCATTCCGCCCGGCCCCGCCCTCCTCCGCGCTACACCCATGTTTCCATTGATCATAGTATAAATAACCCCCACCCCCCAGCATTTTTGCACCCTTGAAGGGCACTGCGGGAAGGGGATGCCACTCAAAGGGTTATTCCAAACAAAAGCAAGAAAATTCATCTTTTCACAAAGGGTCCACAAGACTGTTTGCGAAGGGTACATTCATACAAGTAATGCATGCTCCCTTTAGAGTACCCATTTCTAGGAATCTGTCCTTCGGAGAGAGGTGGTCACAGGTTTTTAGGGGCATACTTAGGGAAGATGTATCTTTCAGTGCCACAGTGACATGGATCTTTCAATATGAAATCAGTTTTCCTCCATTCCTAACTCTGGAACACCCATGATTAGGGAAAGAATAGTTTGTTTTATTTCCAACAAAGTTTTTTTGTGTGTATGTATAAGAATTGCTCCTGTTCCAAGAAAACATGAACATACACAAATACAACAGCAGTGTCACATGACCTTATGGTTGTAACCCCACCCCCCAATTGACTGAAAAATTTGTCATTTTGCTAACACAAGTTGTTAACAAGTTATCAAACCTTCCTTGACTTACATTGTCGATTTGTTCAAAGAGGAGATTGCTTTAAGAGATTAAAAAATGTTAACTTGATTGTAATCAAAAGTGAATAGGAATGTTGTCTCCATGTGTATTTCCAGCCTTTAACTGACTAATATCTTCCTTTGAACATTTTTGTTGTTGTTGCATCTAATAACTGATCTCTGTACTTCATTCCACATGTAAAACAGTAATGAAACTTAAGCTCTCAATGTCATGAAAATATTTCATGTGAAAAACATCTAATAAATATATAAGAAGCCTGAGAATTTTTTTGTAAAAAGTAAGCACAAATTAAGGCTTTTGTGTTTGTGTAATTCTCATTCAAATCTAAATTAAAAACATAAGAGCATCACCGACTCTGCCATTCCCTCCACACCAAAACTATTAACATGGCTATTTCTGTTTATTCTGCAGAACCGAGTAGCAGAACAACGTGTGACTTTACTGACTTGTCATCCATCACGGCCTGCTGGAGACACACATTTCAGTGTGTAACACTCAGCAGAGCTGGACCTTCCCTCGGCTTGCTCAATTACACAGATGCTGGTGTGACACAACAGTCTACGCAAAGCCAAGCAATTTCAGACCCTTACACAATAATTCTTACTTTCCTGCTGTCTGTCAGTCCTGTTAAATGCTGTTAAATTAAATGCAAGCAAATTTGTGACATTGTAACCATGTAAACTCCTTTGAACAAAAGGTCAGATGCTCTTTGGAACATTCTCAAATCATGCTGGATAACATGGATCATCAGGTTTTGCACAAACTTGTGGGGTCCATGCTGGCCTGAGTACATGTTCTCATTAAAAGCAAAAGGGGGACAGATGAAATACTAAATTGTCCACTGAAATTGGAATGCTGGTAATATAATTTGTGATTAAAAAATGTTATTCAGTAAGAACGCTAAATAGAAGCATTTTCACTAGAAGGCACATCAACAATAATCCATTTTCATTTGAGAACTCAGTATTCACTTTCTAAACGTTATTGTTTTCCAAGGTATGCAGTTATGGATAGCGTTTTCGGAACATTTCATTTTCGGTGGAGGAAAACGCTGTTCTAATGTGGATGAGAGGCGTAAATGTAGCAAAATGTGTGTTTTCAAACAAAAAGGTACGATCCATTTATGTTTGAAACCTCTTTTTTTTTAGTTTCCTAACATCATTATTTTACAAAGTATGCAGTTATGGATAGCGTTTTCGGAACGCTCTGTTTTTGGTGGAGGAAAACGCTGTTTTAGTGTGGAAAAGAGGCGTAAACATAGCAAAATGTGTGCTTTTTTTCAAACAAAAACATATGATCCGTTTAAGTTTCAAACCTCTGTTTTTAGTTTCCTTGCATCAGTGTTTTCCAAAGTATGCGGTTATGGATAGCATTTTCGGAACACTCTGTTTTTGATGGAGGAAAATGCTGTTCTAGTGTAGATGAGAGGAGTAAATGTAGCAAAATGTATGTGTTTTCAAACAAAAATGGAGTAGTGTGCATATGGCCTAAGACATGTGGACCACATTTTTACAAGTAACCTAAAGTCCAATCCCTTGTCCAAAAGAATGCAAGGATTACAGACCTATAGCCCTTACTTTAGTAATTATGAAATGTTTAGAAAGAATATTGCTTAAATATCTGGTGAGCACAATCAAAGACAAACTTGATCAATGTCAATTTGCTTACAAGCAAGGTTGCAGTACAGAAGATGCAGTGGCTGCTCTGGTGCATATTGTTTCTAAACATTTAGACAAATTTAACACCTATGCAAGAACCCTCTTTATAGACTTTTCCTCTGCATTCAACACAATTCAAGCTGACATCTTAAGAGTCAAAACTTGTACAGTTGGGTGTAAATCCCAATTTGATTCGGTGGTAAACTTCTTTTCTCACAAATAGAGTCCAAATTGTTAAAGTGACCAAAATCTTGTCATCGGCAGTTAAAACAAATGTTGGAGCACCCCAGGGCTGCGTTAGTTCTGCCATGCTTTTTACCTTGTACACAGATGACTGTCGTACAGACAGGTCTAGTCAATACATCTTAAAGTACTCTGATGATACTGTGTTAATATCTGTGTTAAGTGACTCAGAGAGCCCTGGATTGCACCAACAGGGAGTGACTAAATAGGTAGAGTGGTGTGACAACAATGCCCTTTTTATTAATATAAAAAAAACTGAAGAGATTGTATTTGGGTCAACATCCAATGCTCATACATTGCCTGTTGTTATACATAATGAAACTATCAGACAGGTAGGGATATATAAATACCTAGGAGTAATGATAGATAATATGCTATCGTGGAAAGATCATACGGACAGTATCTGTTAAAAGACAAGGCAGAGAATTTATTTCCTTCGAAGTCTTAGGTCCTTTGGAGCAAGAAAACAGATTCTGTTATTATTCTTTATGTCTGTGATCATGAGTGTTTTACAGTATTGTAATTCCATATGGTACATGAGCTTGTCTGTTAGTTTACAAAAACTAAAATTTGTTCAAAGATTGTAGGTCAGCCTCTTGAAAAACTATATGAACTGTACTATCATAAGAACCTCTTAAGGTTGGCCAATAATATTGTTTCTGACCCGAATCATGTGCTGCACAATTAAATTGTACTTTTACCATCTAACCGTCAGTACAAGGTAGTAATAATTGTGAATTAACATACTGTCACGCAAGAACATTTCAGACCTTGTCTGACAATAAAGTCAATATTAAGTCACATCCACAGTAATCAATTAATGTGAAAACACAATGATTTTGCTAAGTTTTACTTCTCTCATCTACACTGGAATGGCATTTTCCTCCACTGAAAACACACTCCATAACCGCATTCTTTGAAAAACGATAACAATTAGCATGGATTTAGACTTTTGTCATGTTATCTGTATCAAACTGTTTCCATATGGTCTGTGACTGTACTGATGCTGTTTACAGGGCCAATCTGTTTTATATTTATTTATTTAATTTTATTTATTTATTCTAGTCTTTTCTGGCTAGGTGCAAGCAGGAGATAAGATGGCTCTCTCATGCACCAGTACTTTCCTGTCTTCAGCTTGCTTTTTGATGCAGGACAAACTGTTTTGGACGCATCCACTTACCATCCAAAGTGGTTGTTTAAAATCATTGCATTTTTTCCTAATTAACTATGAGTACATCAACATAGCAACAATCAACTATGGAAAAACCCATATCAGTAGACCACTATTATGAATATTGAGGGGGACATGTCTATGGTGGTTACGGCCCTGGTGTGGTATGGTGCGCTATATCCTATCAGGAGACCCACCCGTCCACACACAGCGCACCGCGCAGCGCCTCCTCTGCAGTGGGCCCGCAACGTGAGCATGGCAAATATTTCACCTCGCTGTTTCGCACGTCAACATACAATATGAACACGCTTATTGTTCAAAACCACGAAAGACCATGCAATCTCTAAAATGCATGACTTTAACTATATATTTTTTAATACAACTCGTGTGTTTCATAATGTTTTGAAAACGTTTCTTAGTCAATAGCCTACAGATTATATTGCCAATGTCATCTACGTCATTGATGAGTCATGCATAAAGGCAAACCAACGTTTATATGTCTAGATCTTAATAACTACTGTTTTACTGAGCAACAATATTTATGCAGTATTTTTGTGGGGATGCATAAGTGATGTTAAAGATCTCAGAGGCACCCTTATTGCATAACATCTAAGACAGTTGCATCCTCAATGGAGGAAACATGCACCTTAAAAGTGTCATGCTCGCACGTGCATTTCAATACCTGATTTGGGATACGTGACGATCCATATGTCGCTACTTCTTAACGAAAAGTTGGCGATCTCATCCATTTTGCCCCTGCAGAAAGGAGGGAGTCGAACTCCATGATACTCAAAATATTTGCTCTCGTATTCGATCGGGGTGCTCGGCGTGTCCACCTCGCTTTCCGCCATTCTATAAAGCGATCACACGACAAAAAGCTTCAAGGAATTTATTTTTTTCCGCAATATTTGGGTCGAAGAGGACGCGTTTGATATCCACCAGCCCCTGATTGTTTGGCAAAAACGTACTGTTTTGCATGCGCCATGATCTTCAGCCAATCAGGTGGAGGAGAGATGATGTAATGGGATACTCTCTTAGTGATGGTGCTCAGCATCAGCACCAGTCGGGGCGGTTCGTCGAGCATGGTTAATTACGAGTGTTAAAAAACAGAATTAACATATTCTGAAAGTAACTATACAATCTGTAGAATGGAAGTAATAAGGCATGGTTTAGGACGGTTTGTGGTGCATTTATGATGTGCTTTGGATCAATTTTGTAATAATAAAATAAAGGAATATTCATGGTTCAATACAAGTTAAGCTCAATATTTTCCAAATATAAAACAAACAAAAAAATCATGGACTTGTCCATCCTTTTCTGAAAGATCAAAATCGAGGTTACAGAGAGGCACTTACAATGGAAGTGAATGGGGCCAATTTTTGGAGGGTTTAAAAGCAGAAATTTGAAGCTTATAATTTCATAAAAGCACTTACATTACTTATTCAGTTAAAACTCATGTATTATTTAGCTGTAAAGTTGTTTAAATCATTATTTTTACAGTCATTTTAGGGTTTGTTGACATTACATCGTCATGGCAACGAAGTTGTAAAATTGGCTATAACTTTATTCAGAAAAGGATAGTAAGCAATTTTTTCCAACTTGAATCATGTTAACACACATATTGTTTACGTCTTGTGGCTATACTTTTGAAACAGTGAGTATTTTAACGTTTACAAATTGGCCCCCATTCACTTCCATTGTAAGTGCCTTATTGTAACCCAGATTTTTGCTTTTTCTTTTAAGAAAAGGAGAGATGAGCTCAGCGAGTATTGACGCTGACTACCACCCCTGGAGTCACGAGTTTGAATCCAGGGCGTGCTGAGAGACTCCAGCCAGGCTTTTTAAGCAACCAAATTGGCCCGGTTGCTAGGGAGGGTAGAGTCACATGAGGTAACCTCCTCGTGGTCGCTATAATGTGTGGTTCTCGCTCTCGGTGGGGGGTGTGGTGAGTTGTGTGTGGATGCCGCAGAGAACAGTGTGAAGCCTACTACGCGCTACGTCTCTGCGGTAACACGCTCAATAATCCACGTTATAAGATGTGTGGATTGACGGTCTCAGACTCGGAGGCAACTGAGATTCGTCATCCGCCACCCGGATTGTGGCGAGTCACTACACCACCATGAGGACCTAGAGCGCATTGGGAATTGGGCATTCCAAATTGGGGAGAAAAGGGGAGAAAAAAGAAAGAAAGAAAATAGAAAAGGAGAGATGAGTCGAGAAACATTTTTTGTGCTTATCTGCATTATGCCACAAATCATGTCGATTGAGCTTAACTTGAATGTTCTGAATATTATCGTAATATTACTTTAAGAACTCAGTTATAAAAAGTCATAATAAAGCTCTAACTCAACAAAACGCTATATTATTAATTTTTCACTCGCTTAACTGACGGAAAAAAGATCTTTATCTTTATGTTTGTCTGCTAAATAATGAATGACCATGATATTATCCTTTATAATAACTTTCATTTAGGCCTATAAATAAAACATTATGTAATGTAGACTATATTCCAATGTCTATAATATACTGCCATAATCAATTTTTTCTATTTCTGTCCGTTTGAATGTACATGTTTAGTATATTGCAAAATAAATAAATAAATTAAATTAATAAAAAATAATTACATTTATTTTAAAGCTCAACCACATAAATACTGTAATAAACAGAATAATGAATCGCTTTCATGGCTCAGACTATTATATATTTCCTCCAGGGGGCGCATGGCGGCTCAGAAAGACAAATCCTCCATTGAGCTTAATGCAAATCTCAGAAGGGTTATTTTTTATTTATTTATTTTTCTTGCGGGAGGCATTTGTATATTAAAACGTATAAATGTTTAAAGCCATTCATCCCAAAGATTAGAACATAGTATACAAATGTCAATCCGCTATGTATATATTTTTATGAAGTTGTTCTTAAAAGCTGTAATCACAAACGACTATGATTTGACCATCTCGAGCAGCGTTGAGAAAAGTAACATGACACACGTGACGATGTCGTCCATGCAGCGCTTCAGGCAGCGTTCTTATGCAATAATTTATACCCGATTAAGTACACTGAGAAAATGTAAATAGACATCAAATTTAAAACACAAAGTGAAAAGTTAAATTAGAAAAGTTATTTTTAAGACGAAGTTTAACGTGACCAATTTGAAATAACTTCCTTGGTGGTTTTCCCCACCTATTCGACTCAATCGTTTTAATGTTGATTGCCATTCCACCTGTTTTTTCTCTGGGGCCGCCGCATGTCTTCTATTGGTTCTAATGCTGTCAGACGTAATAATTAAAGACCGAAACTCACAACAACAGCACATTTCCTTCTGCACTCTGAGACCTTAATCAAACACGGTTACAAACACGGACGTGAGGACCAGTAGAAGACATGACATTAGTACAAACCGATTTATTATAACGTCCTGATATTTAAGCACCTGTACTTGACAGTAATGTTTGATTTAAATGGCGGGTGGAATCTCTCGTTCGCTGGATGCGGATTTTTGGGGATTTATCACATCGGCGTTGCGAGCTGTCTTCTGGAGAAAGCACCTTATCTGGTCCGTGGGGCCACTAAGATCTACGGAGCCTCCGCAGGGGCCCTCACTGCCTCTGTGCTCACTACTGAGGCATGTTTAGGTATGCAGGTCTCTCCAAGGCTGTGTTTTAAAACCTAGTGTGCTGCATACCTAGACAGCATTTTTGAGGAGCTCATCAAAATTAACTTATTCTATGATGCCCAACCAAATCAAGTAATTTCTTATGTAATTTACAGTATGCTGATTGTGATTTCGCTGCCAATAAGTGGGAAAAAAGAAATACTTGAAGGAAACAATAATCAAGTTTAGGTTGGTGGTTAAAGATCTATGTTGGTGGTAACATAAATGCCAACAATGCGCATTCCCTGAAGTATTTCAACTAAACAACTGTGGGATAAAAACTTTGGATGAAAGTGTCAGCTTAGTGTCAATGTATCAAACTTAAATCTTTTTCCAGCCTGTCCCATATGTGAGACATATCAGACTTTCTTTAAAACTAAATATATATATATATATATATATATATATATATATATATATTTTTTTTTTCTTTTTTTTTTTTTTTTTTTTACATTAGTTAACAACATTGGTTAACATTAACTAACAATAAACAATACTTTTACAGCATTTGTTAATCTTGGTTAATGTTAGTTTCAACATACAGTAATACTTTTTTTTTAATCAAAAGTTGTATATGTTAACATTAGTTAATGCACTATGAACTAACATGAACTAACAATGAACAACTGTGTATTTATTAACTAACATTATCAAAGATAATTAAATGCTGTAAAATATATATATATATATTGTTTATTGTTTATTTATTATATATAATGCATTACCAAAATGTTATATTGCATTACCTAATAACATAATAGCCTATTACAAAATTATTTAAAATAATGTATTAATATTTCAATTGAGAATTTAGGTTTCACTTTAAGAAGTTCATTAATTAGTCATTAAAAACATTATATAATGCTTAACTGATTAACAGTTTAATGAACATTATTTATATATATATATATATATATATACGCTACCAGTCAAAAGTTTTGAAACACTTGACTGAAATGTTTCTCATGATCTTAAAAATCTTTTGATCTGAAGGCGTATGCTTAAATGTTTGAAATTAGTTTTGTAGACAAAAATATAATTGTGCCACTATATTAATTTATTTCATTATAAAACTAAAATTTAATTAAAAAATAAAAAAGTTTTTTAAATTGATGACTTGGACCAAATAATAAAGAAAAGCAGCCAATAAGTGCCCAACATAGATGGGAACTCCTTCAATACTGTTTAAAAAGCATCCCAGGGTGATACCTCAAGAAGTTTGTTGAGAAAATGTCAAGAGTACATGTCTGCAAATTCTAGGCAAAGGGTGACTACTTTGAAGATGCTAAAATATAACACAGTTTTGATTTATTTTGGATTTTGTTGAGTCACAACATAATTCCCATATTTCCATTTATGTTATTCCATAGTTTTGATGACTTTACTATTATTCTAAAATGTGAAGAAAAAAAATTATAATAAAGAATGAGTAAGTGTTTCAAAACTTTTGACCGGTTGTGTGTACATATATATAAATGAAAATATATGTATTGAAGTTTCATGATATTTCAAACTATTTGAATGTACACTTAGGCCTAATAGATGAGCATTATATAATAATGCTAATATTAATAATGTTTGTTAATGTTATCAATAAAAGACATTATAAAGTGTTACAGAGAAAATCTAGCTTTTATATATTGAGGGTTCCTGGGTTTTTAAAGATGAAACCCCCACTATTTAGAAGGTACAGCAAAGAATTCACAATTAAATAAGGTAAAATGGGAAAGTAAAGTGAGTTTCAGACTGTCATATGACTGATGATTTGCGTGATTGCATATTTGGATTCTTTCACTTTCGTTTTATATCTAAACAGGGCATGGTGAATCAGACACTAATCAACCTTTGCTTTATTACATTCAGAGATTATGTGTGTGAGTTTGTGGTTTGCTCAAAGTTTGCTCAACACACTGTATCTGTATTACAGATACAGTGTGCTCAAAGTTTGCTCAACACACTGTATCTGTATCTGTATTACAATTAGAGGTTTTTTTTCCAGCTCATTTTCATTCATTCACAATTGCTTAATTCGTTCTTTGTTTAATGTCCATTTCTATGTACTGTGTTTTGATTTAGAGAAATGTTGTGAGGATGTCATTGAAGTTGCCAAAGAGGCTCGAAAGCGTAATCTGGGCCCTTTGCACCCAACGTTCAACCTGGTCAAGGTGTTACGTGGAGGCCTGTATCGTGACCTCCCTTCCAATGCACACACACTAGCGTCAGGCCGACTGTGTGTATCCCTCACACGAGTCATGGATGGACAGAATGTTCTGGTCTCAGACTTTAGCTCCAAAGATGAGCTCATCCAAGTAAGGACCCTGTTACCAGAGAAACAGAGCTCATGATTTGATTGTCTGTCTGCACGCTAACATGGCGGGACATGCTGTCATGGAAACTAGGTGGCAGCAACTTACTCAATATTGTGGGAGATAACCCACATTTTATATACCTTTATCTATATTCCTTCTCTAGATAAATGCTCATTAAGAAATTATGTCATTACATGTTATATGATAAGTTCACCAGAATTGTCAGTCATAACCAGGCGTGAAATCGAAAATCTGTGCCTGTAGAATTCTGAAGGATTAGAACACCTGTTCACAAATCCCCCTGCATGTTTGTTTATTAAATATTTTGGCTAACTTGATTATTCTGTCAGCTATTAATAACAGTTCACTATCTCAGCTCTGTTTAACACATTTTACCATTTTTAAATCCATTCCCTTGAAATGATCAGAATGTGTCAATATGACAGATTCAGTCTGGGCCTATTAATATGGCAAGGCAAATATTGCAATTTAAAACTAAACTGACTTTCTATTTGTCTTGTAACTCCCTTTCTAATTCTATTTTTTCTCATGTTCTCAGGCACTTGTTTGTAGCTGTTTCATTCCTGTATATTGTGGTTTGATCCCTCCTGCCTTCTGTGGTGTGGTGAGTGTTAAAGTTCAAAACAACAGTGATGTCATTTTTAACTTTGTAGAGCCGAGGCACTCTATGAGGTGACATTGCTGGAAAGTTGGATTTATTTCAAGGAAAAATTAGGACATTGCTACCAGAGTTCAATACACTTGCCTGGAAGAATTCAGTGACTGGGGCACACTGAACAAACATTGGCCAAATAAGAGAATGAAATATGCAATGGCTACGTTTACATGCACCCTCATAACGCGATTATAGTGCGATTAAACTGTAGCTCATGTAAACAGAATATTGTGATTATGATATTGCGATTATGCTTATAATCAGAGTAATGATAATTGCAGTAAGATACAGTATGTGAAGTACTCCCATTTTAATCGCTTTATACTGGCATGTAAACTCTTTAATCGTATTTCTTACACTCTGACCAAAGTGCGCCTACATCAGTGCTGCAGACAGATGATGTTACACTTAAGCACAGGTTCGAAAAAGACAAAGCTGCACATTTCGGCTTCATGTAAAACATCAGTTCAATGCACTGTTTTCCAGTAGTTGTGCTCCTCCATCTACAGCCCCACGGCAAAAAAAAACATATTTTCCCGAGTTGTGAATGTCCGTTTGCAGTCTGAATTGAATGTTGGGGAGATAAAAAGGCCATATGCCGCAAAATATTGGGAAGGAAACATGTCTTTGAAATGAGTTTGTGCTCTCATTTAGATTTACACACAAATGACTCTTACGAACCGAATCTTTTTAGTGAATCAAAACAGACAGTGCATCCAGTGTAGTCGAAAATGACTCTTATGAAGTGGTTCTTTTAATAAATCATTCAAAAAGACTCAAACTGACTGACAAATTTTCCTTATGACAAGCTGTATTTAAAGAGAAATATTTGCAACAAGTTGTTTTTATATATATATATAAATATTCATTTATAATAAAGCATTCAAATCAAATTTCTCAGCAAATAATCTGAGTAATGTCAAGTAGTATGTAAACAGGATTGAAGTGGTTTGCCCAAATCATGTAAACATCTAATTATTCCTTTTACTCTGATTATTGCAATAATCAGAGTATTGGTGTACATGTAAATGTAGCCATTGTTCTAAAGAGGATTTGTAGGCATTGGCTTTCCAACAAAATCATATTTCCTCTTGTTCCATTGTGACTTTGTTTGTCTGCACAGAGCCGATCCTCCTTCCCATATTCAGTACATTGTGTTCCTTCCTTTGGACTGGGAGGAGTCTGCAATGTATAGAAATAGCTCAAAGGTCAACCAGTTCAGCTAAATATTCATCTGTTTATCTTAACAGTGACAGCCAAAGTCAGCTTATTATTTAGGCTAGTTAATGTAAAGGAATAATTGTTTTGTTATATTTCTGGACTTTATTCTGATAATACAAATGGTTCTTTTATATACAGTACATGCCAATTACTAATCATGATTTGCATAGAAAAACTAAAGCCAGGTTAATTAATTTGCCTTGAACTGTAAGTGGATTAAATGGTGGTTCATGTAGTGCATTTTTGAAAGTTTTAGCTGTGAAGTTGGCCTATTAAAGGAGAAATAAAAGCTATTATGCAAGTCTGATGGTCTGATCACCCCACCACTTTTGTACCAGCCAAGTCCTGAATCATCCCACCCTGAACTAAGCCACACTGCCACATGTAATAGCTGGCAAATGCCAGATTTATATGTCTTTGCTCATTACAAACAATGAATTCCCCTCACGAATGAATGTAGTATCTTAGCTGATCCTGAAAAAAAGGTAATGACCTATTGCAAGCTCTTTTGATGTTTAATTATGCACAGGATTTGAATTATAGATATCAACAATTACAATTTCAATAGTTAAAATGCATTTTTTTATATCAGCAATTAAATTACTACTAAAAGGTTATTACTGCTCACAGAATTACCCATGAAATTTCAACTAGTAAAAGCTGTATATTTTGTTATTTGTAACTGCATTTTCATTAGCAGATATCTGTTATTCACACCTATTCTAAACACAATTACAGATATCTATAATTCATTAATTTACTCGTTAAAATTCCAAAAACACAAATCAGGAGTGCACTTCTTACTAGTAATAATACAAATTTTTAATATCAGTAATTACAGTTACTAGTGCAAATATCCATTTCTGAAACCTACAATTGAACTGTAACTATTAAAAATGCAAAAATTGGTTTTCACTTGTGGCAATGTTAATATCAGATGTCTAAAATGTTATTATAACTAGTAAGAAAGCCTTTAAGGATATTTTTAAATACTCTTCAGTTTATTGTTATCTGAAATCCATTTCCAGATATCTGAAATACCAAATCTAACATGTTGAAATACATTTACAGATATCAAAACCTTGCATTTTGTAATTCAATTGTTGATATCAGGAAATTACATTTGCACTAGCAACAGTGTAATTATTGATATAAAATAAATGATCATTTTAGTTATTTTACAAGCTGATATATGAAATTGGAATTTCAAATAGTAAGAAACTAATTATAGATATCTAGAACTGCATTTTGAACAGGAGTGAATAAAATATTTTTGTGAAATTCTACTTTTGAAAATGCAGTTGAAGATATCAATAATTTTGGCTTTTATTAGTTGAAATTCCATTTTTGATATCAAGAATGGGTAATTTTAGATTTAGTAAATATAGCTGCAAGCAGCAATCACGGTGCCAAGCACCGAAATGACAAACATTGCACAGCATTAACCACAACCCAAAAGATCACGTGACATAAAGCACAAACAAACACATCACCTCAAGATGGTTTTGAACCTACAACTTTCCATTCAATTGGTCACTGTACAGTCCACTAGACCACAGAGCTATAATATTGACAGTTACAAAAGGGACATATAACACACAGCCAGTCATCATAGTCACCATAATCTACTTTATATTCATGTAACTTTACAACAAAATGATAATCAAAAGTTGATTGGAGAAAAGCCCAGTAAACTTTTAAAAGCACAAAGCAAAGATCTCTGTAACAATAGAAATGTCAATGTGGGGGATTCAAAACCACAACCCTGGAAACTATAAACCAGTGTTTTAACACACTGAGCCACTCAGTTGACATGATAGGTTAAAGAAGATGAGGCTTAATAATAATAATACTAATGGATACAATAGGGGTTACACGCCTTTAGTACTGGGCCCCTAATAATACTAACGGATACAATAGGGTCAATGCACCTTCGGTGCTTGACCCCTAATAATAATACTAATGGATGCAATAGGGCTATGCACCTTCTGTGCTTGGCCCCTAATGATGTCATTTTTTATATCAAGAATTAATGTTTTTACTAGTTCAAACATAATTATTGAGTAAATAAATGTGCATTTTCATTAGTAGTAATTTCATTGCTAATATAAAGATTTAGCATTTTAACTAGAAAACATTTATTGTAGATATTTATAATTCATATGCTGTACTTCATCAAATGTCAAAAGGATACATGCCCATGTTATCTGTTAACTACTCATTTGTACATTTATACAAAGAGAAATGACCACTATTGAAACCAATTTACGCTGGCTTTTGCATCTAATGTGTTTCTGCATTCTAATGAATAATGAACAAAGAGACTAAGAGCAACATCTCTCATCAGCGTTATGTAGATGGTGGTATCAGTGACAATCTGCCTCAGTCAGAGCTGAAGAACACCATCACCATTTCTCCATTCTCAGGAGAGAGTGACATCTGTCCTAAAGACAATTCCACCAGCTTCCACGAGCTGCGTTTCACCAACACCAGCATCCAAGTCAACCTCGACAACATGTACAGACTAAGCAAAGCTCTGTTCCCTCCAGAGCCAAAAGTAAGAATGCCCAAACACACACACATTCACATGCCTAAGTGTGGTATGCATGACTAACATAAGTACAGTTACATAAGCCCTATCTTTAATCAGCCCTTGAGAAACATGTAAACTAATGCCTCTAATCATGAATTGCTTCTTAAGACCTTGAAACTGAATCATTTGTTGTCAGAATAGGAGTCTAATTTTGATAGATCCTCATCTTTGAATCTTTTCGAGAATTTCCTTTTCACTCCTATTCTGACTTGTTTTTGCTGAAATCACTAATTTTCATATTTATCAAGCGGATCATATATGCAAGGCGAGCACTATATTGATTTCTCTCTGACTTATTTTTCTTCTCTACCAATTTCTGCAATTAATTCATCCCAACCACTTGTACTGACTCAATTCAAACTTTGTTTTGCAGATAATCTACATTTCATTTACACAGACCCTAAAACATAAACTTACTAAAACTTAAACACTCTTCTGTTGCTACCTTGCAAGCACTGGTATTTCCTTCAGGAAATGGCAATCTTGCAACTTTTGATTTTTCTTTGCTATCATGTCTCTGGCAGGTGCTGGCAGAGATGTGTCAGAGTGGGTATAAAGACGCCCTCCGATTTCTCCAGGAAAACAGTGAGTCCCTTTTATCTGTCACAGTGTAGTGTGTATTCATAAATTATCCACTAAAATCGTGTGTGCAATGGTTAAGAAGATAACTGGTGACGTCTCTATGTAGATTTGCTACAGGTGGCTTGTCCGACAGCAGACATGACTCTGATTCAGGACACACCCACCTGCTGCTGCCCCCCAGGCAATAAAAATCCAGTTGTCGTGGAAACCACAAAACAGTGGGTGCTGCAGAGACTCCGCCTCTTGAGAAAGCATCACTGGTGGTTGGATGAGCAGCTTGTTGACAACCTGCCCATGCCCATTAAGAAAGGTAGGATGATCATGCATTCACTGGACTATTTTAAACTCTTACAGACATAAAATGTACTATGTTAAACATTAAAATGTTACTATGTTAACAATGTAGTGTACTATGTGCATCTGTTTGCAGTTTTTTGTGAGGCCTGCAGAGAAAAGCATGGTCTACTGGCACAGGTGACTGGTTTTCTGCCAATGCGTGTGGCTTCATACATGTTGATGCCTTACACGCTACCAGTGGAATCAGTTTACTCAGCAGCACATAGGTAAGTACCATCACTCGATATTGAACTTACTTCCTAAACTACATACAGAATATATGCTAATTTAAGTTGATGGATGGATGGATGCTGTATATGGATGGATGGATAGATAGATAGATGGATGGATGGATGGATACTTTAGATAGATAAATTACATATATACACTGGTGGCCAAAAGTTTGGAATAATGTAGAGATTTTGCTCTTATGGAAAGAAATTGGTACTTTTATTCACCAAAGTGGCATTCAACTGATCACAATGTATATTCAGGACATTCCTAACGTGAAAATGTACTATTAAAATTTGAAAAAAATGTTCAGATCTTCTTAAACTACTTCAAAGAGTTCTTATCATCCTTCACGTGCAGCAATGACAGCTTTGCAGATCCTTGGCATTCTAGCTGTCAGTTTGTCCAGATACTCAGGTGACATTTCACCCCACACTTCCTGTAGCACTTGCCATAAATGTGGCTGTCTTGTCGGGCACTTCTCACACACCTTACAGTCTAGCTGATCCCACAAAAGCTCAATGGGGTTAAGATCCATAACACTCTTTTCCAATTATCTGTTGTCCAGTGTCTGTGATTCTTTGCCCACTCTAACCTTTTCTTTTTGTTTTTCTGTTTCAAAAGTGGCTTTTTCTTTGCAATTCTTCCCATAAGGCCTGCACCCCTGAGTCTTCTCTTTACTGTTGTACATGAAACTGGTGTTGAGCGGGTAGAATTCAATGAAGCTGTCAGCTAAGGACATGTGAGGCATCTATTTCTCAAACTAGAGACTCTGATGTACTTATCCTCTTGTTTAGTTGTATCTGGGCCTTCCACATCTCTCTCTGTCCTTGTTAGAGCCAGTTGTCCTTTGTCTTTGAAGACTGTAGTGTACACCTTTGTGTGAAATCTTCAGTTTTTTGGCAATTTCAAGCATTGTGTAGCCTTTATTCCTCAAAACAATGATTGACTGATGAGTTTCTAGAGAAAGCTGTTTCTTTTTTGCCATTTTTGACCTAATATTGACCTTAAGACACGCCAGTCTATTGCATACTGTGGGAACTCAAAATCAAACACAAAGACAATGTTAAGCTTCATTTAACGAACCAAATAGCTTTCAACTGTGTTTGATATAATGGAAAGTGATTTTCTAGTACCAAATTAGAAATTTAGCACGATTACTCAAGGATAAGGTGTTGGAGTGATAGCTGCTGGAAATGGGGCCTGTCTAGATTTGATCAAAAATGACTTTTTTCAAATAGTGATGGTGCTGTTTTACATCAGTAATGACCTGAATATACTTTGTGATCAGTTGAATGCCACTTTGGTGAATTAAAGTACCAATTTCCTTCCGAAACAGCAAAATCTGTACATTATTCCAAACTTTTGGCCGCCAGTGTATATATGGATGGATGGATGGATGGATGGATAGATAGGTCAGTGTCAAAATCTTAGTTGTGATAGACAGAACCCTTGTAGTAAAGGTTTTTTTAAATCCATCTGTGTGCTGTTGATGTTTGCAAGGTTTTTGGAGTGGATTCCAGAAGTCCCTGCAGATGTGCGCTGGCTTGCTGAGGTTGCAGGAGGTTTTTACAGACTGCCTTGGAAAGGTTTGACATCAGAGAAAAGCAGGTTAGATCCCCCAGGGGTCATTCTATTAAAAATCCAATCCACCATCAAGAAATTAGACACCTTATGCCAGTATTTGCAATTAAACATGTACTATTGGTTGTTTTGTTGTCTCATTCATTGTTTAGTGGCGCCCCCTTGAGAAGATGTGTGAGCGAACCACCAATAGTAGATATACAGACACCTGTCATAGAGCAAAACGGACACATACCTCTTTCTGCCAGCAACCTTGACGGTTACAACTGGACTTTTCCAGACAACCTCCGTGAGGCTCCCTCTGTCGACCCACTGGATAGATCAAATAACACAAGAACCTCCCCCAGAAAGATGTGCTTTTTCGTTGGCTCACAGGACAATCATGAGAGCCAAATGGACCAGTGAAGGGGCTTCTTGCCTTAATAATCTATATAGAGGACTGGAAGACAGTTGGACAGTTCTGAAACATTTGTTGCAAAATTAGGCAATAGGAAATATGGGTTTGCGTAGTTGTAAGCTCTGGAATACACAGCTTAGAGTATAAATGACATGTCAAGCACTCCTCTTGTGATATGACTCTCCATATGTACCTTTCTTCTCCATTCAGAACCAAAGATGTATTTGTCAATTCTCTGGTAAAACTACTTTGAGTATGGCTGTATATTTGAGCACATTTGCTTTTGGACTATTGTATCAGTCAGTCTGTTTAGCTGACTTGAATGAAGAAAGGAAAGTTAACTTATTGCATCAGGTGCTAAGAGTTCTCTGAGACCTCAACTCTTGAAATACTATTATACGTGCCATCAAATCAAATAAATCAAATCAAATAAAGACTTTGAGCCCATGAATCTTCCTTTTTGATTTCACAAAATATGCATAAAAAATCTGTCTATTTTCCATCCTCACCCTAAAGAGCACGTTCTTGGAAAATATTGACATTTATTGAAAAATAAAATGGTACTGATAAAAATGATAAAAGTTCTCAATGGCTATGAAATCTTTGTATCTTTTCTTGGTGAAATATGTCGTGTGTCAGTATTGAGGAGATTTACATCATAAACTGTATAAGTTATAGACTCTTTTTGAATTAATCTGATATTCTGACACATTGACACAATGGTGATAAAAGCAACAGGTTTTCATTGGAAAGCCACTATGTTCATTTTATTTGCTGGAACAAATAACTCAGCATGTGAATTTTGTGAAATATGAAAGTTTTAAAATGAAATATGTCTTGTAAATATTTAACCACACCATCACGTTTAAGATTCAAAGGTAATGAAAATGAAAAATACACATTATTAATAATAATGATGCTAATACAATTATTTAATTATATAAATAAACATATTCAAATTTAAATAAATAAAAAAAAACCACAAAAATGTTAATAATTTTAGAGAAGTAACAATAACACATTTTTGTGGAAACTATGGTTATTTTGGTAAATTTGTGTAAGGGTAATAAATGTATTTTATATTGTGTCATTTCTATAAGCATTGTTTTGACCACTTTGCAAACGTAAGCATCAATTTAGCATACTCTTTATTATTTAAAAAAACAGCATACACTAGAACTGAACTAGGCTACATTTACAACTAGTCCTGCTTGACAGTACATGACAACTTCAAGAGACGCTCTGGCCCTTTAAACCGGTTACCCATAATACACTGCTCCTCTGTATAGCACACATGTGAGTTGTCAGAGAGAGAAGTCAAGATGGAGAACGGTAATGTTAACGGAGAGGAAGATGAAGAGTATATGGTCTTCCTCGCTCTACACAGTCCTGCATTAAAGGCGGCGAGAATCCCTCCGCTTTACTGGAAGAGTCTGCATTTAAAACTTGCCAATGAGGTAAAAATGCAGCCATCATCATCGCTGTTGTGCCTATCTGTGATAGTTTGACAGTACCTGTATCTGCAGGTAACTCAACATCAGTGAATTTAGTAAATTATATTGTTTTGACTGTGCATGTAGTTAACAAAATATTATTTACCTAAGCCACACTTTAAAATATACAAAATATCAAAACAAGTTGCAATTATTTAAAAGAAAGCTTATGCACGCTTTTTAGCTCAGACATTTCACAGAAAGAACAATTATGAAACTATATGTACTGTATATCCGCTTCTGCGCGTCCGTGGCTTTAAAAAATAGTGGTGAGGATTTTTATTTATCGTTTATTTTGATTTCAGTGACCATTTCTCGAGCACATTTGACCAGACGTTGGCGACAAATGAGGGTCTTTTATGTTACGAGCGAGTCATTCATGCTGTGTTCCAAATGACACATGCACTATGCACTCAGCCATGTAGTGTGAGAATTTTCAAAGTGTAGCAGCGTGCCAAATGGAATT
The DNA here is from genome assembly GCF_019703515.2 of Myxocyprinus asiaticus. NCBI lineage: Eukaryota > Metazoa > Chordata > Actinopteri > Cypriniformes > Catostomidae > Myxocyprinus > Myxocyprinus asiaticus. Next base: position 24,644,091 of record NC_059388.1, read on the forward strand.
ATTATTAATTATTTATTTTTTACTGCACAAAAGCATTCGCCGTTTAACAGCTGACGGATGTGACGTTTCAAGCGCACGTGTTGAGTTAGCCAACCTCAGTTCAACACTTGAATCTCAAACAACGTTTATACACCGATCAGCCACAACATTAAAACCACCTTATTGTGTAGGTCCTACTCGTGACGCCAAAACAGTGCCAATCCACATCTCAGAATAGCTTTCTGAGATGTTATTCTTGTCACCACAATTGTACAGAGTGGTTATCTGAGTTACCATAGACTTTGTCATTTCGAACCAGTCTGGCCATTTCCTGTTGACCTCTCTCATCAACCAGGCATTTTTGTCCACAGGACTGCCACTCAATGGATGTTTTTGGCACCATACAGAGTAAATTCTAGGGACTGTTGCGTGTGAAAATCCCAGGAGATCAGCAGTTACAGAAATACTCAAACCAGCCCATCTGGCACCAACAAGTCATGCCATGGTCCAAATCACTGAGATCAAATTTTTTCCCCCATTCTGATGGTTAATGTGAATATTATTGAAGCTCCTGACCCGTATCTGCATTATTTTATGCACTGCACTGCTGCCACACGATTGGCTGATTAGATAATCGCATGGATGATTGTTGGTGCCAGATGGTATCTCAAATAACTGCTCTGTACAATTGTGGTGAGAAAAATAGCATCACAGAATGCTATTCTGAGATGTGAATTGGGGTTGTTTTGGCGTCACGAGGGGGACATACACAATATTAGGCAGGTGGTTTTAATGTTGTGGCTGATCGGTGTATTAACACAGCATGGGGTGATGGTAAAGCATTAAATTGACATGTTTAAGGTGCTGTCTTCACTGAAGTTTCGCTAGTTGCTACATTCTCCACTATTTACAATTGTTTTGTCAGACCAGCAAAGCAGCAAAGTAACCGCCAATTCAGCTAGGCACGGTAAGCCGCGAGAGCTGAGTATCATAGATATACATACGTAGATTCGGCTGGTTCGGATATGTCATCCCCGGCGCCATGTTGGAACGGTCATTGAGAGCTGTTTGAATGTAAGTGAATGGCAAAGAAGCCTCAGACCGCTGCCGAAACTGCTTTTGTGTGGAAACAGTTCATCATGTAATGATGTAATTGACTGACTGAGTGCTAATTTTCAGTATGATTGCCATAATATTTTAATTTGTAGAGGACTTTATTTGTGGTTTGCTATGGGGTTTGCTATGCAGTTATTCTACTGTTTTAGAAGTGAAGTTAGGATTTTTTTCTTTTTTTTAATAATTAAAATATTGGCCAATGTTTATGGAAAATCAGATAATCTGGATGTTGGCTGGAAAAGACAATAGACTTTTAATTGAATCTGTCAATTTACATTAATATGTTGATGGATGGCTCTTGACCTATCCATAAGGTATCTACGTATAGTTATCTATGGCATGAAGTGTCCAACATTCCACACTCCATTTTGGCGGTTGAAAGTGCATTTTCCAGGTACTCGTAGTACACTTATTTTTGTTGCATTTTCAGTGTTAACGTACTACTCATACTACTTACACTACAAAATTACATAGAATATTGCAGAAGTGTGCTGTTTGGGATGCATCTTATTGAATCAACTGATTTGTTCTAAACAGAGTCATACACCACCGAAACAATAGATTGAACAAGAACGATTTGTTCACTTAAAAAGATTTGTTTAAAAACACTGATTCGTTTACGAACAAAACACTACTAGTTCAAGACTACTGATATATTTGGGCCTATGCCACCTGGCCTCCAGTGGTTTACATTAAATCTCAGACTCCAGACCTAGACTATCAATCAAGGTTGAAGATGGCTATGTCTAGAATTACCCCCCTCATATTCCTTGGGAGCCCTAAGTCTAATGCATAACAATGCAACAGCACTGATAGAAGAACTAGAAAACTTTTTTATTTTTATTTTAATGATTTTTTTCCCCCTTACAATATCAGTTTTGCTTAATTTTTTGGTATCTAATGTAATTACATTTTTATTTGGCTCAATTATGGGTTCAAGTATGGCCCACTGTATGTAAGTTAACCAAGTATGATCAACCAGATTAATAGATTTTCTTTTTCTTGAAGGTATTTGATGCTGGTGAGGTGTTTGGGATCATGCATGTGGAAGAAGAGGGAGAGCAGGATGAGGAGAATGAACGGAGAGCCAATCCTGGAGATGAGATTACTTATAAAGTGATCGTCACTAGAGAGAGTGGCCTGCAGGCTGCTGATCCCACCAGGTGAGGACAGCAGTGAGTCATTTTGCTGGCAGGCATATGTGCGAGTTGCTTTTGACTGTTTTCCAGGGAGAATGAAACTTGGCCATCCTAAAAGTTGAGCATACTCCCACAGAAAGAGAAAGAAACTGCTGGAAGCTTGTACCACAATTGTTGGTGATCTCAAAGGCATATGTGTGTTGGAATGAAAGGAATAGTTGCCCCAAAAATGAAAATTCTGTCTTTATTTACTCACTCTCATGTTGTTCCAAACCGTATGACTTTCTTCTGTGGAACACAATGGAGATGACATGCTATTACCATAATACATGTCCAAAAACATGGTTCTTTTTTGGTCTACTAATTGTAGATTTCTGTCATGAAGGCTATTGAACAAATCGATTTTGTAATACATTTTGAAAACATTTTTCTTTATCTCTCTCTTTTGATTTGAAGTGTATTTCTTGTAGATCACGCCTGGACGTACAGAGCAGAAAGTGCCCGGCAGCAGCTGTTGGATATTCCCGGGCTGTTGATCCGGATGGCCAGTCTGATGGGTCTGCCGTTCCACGGAGAGGCCCCTGACCCAGACATCGTGGAGCTGGTTCTAGACAACATGTGGAAATACAACCAAACTTATCAGCTTTCCCAAGGGGTAAGAGAAGGGGACAATTCTATTAAATGGATAGTTCAGCTAAAATGACAAAGTCTGCTATAATTTACTCACCCTCATGTTGTTCCAAATCTGTATGACTTTCTATGTTCCGTGGAACACAAAAGGAGATGTTAGGCAGTATGTTGTTCTCGGCCATTTTTTTTTTTTTTTTTTCATACAGTGAAAGTGAATGGTGTCTGAGGATGTCATTCTGCCTAACATCTTTTGTGTCTCATGGAAGGAAGTCATACAGGTTTGGAACAATATAAGGGTGAGTTAATAGAGACTTTTTTTTTTGGGTGAACTTTTCCTTTAATCTACCAATCCACTTTGTGAGACACTATGTTGCTGCTGAATTTTGATTTGACATTGATGATGATGATGTATGTATGTTGCAGTCTGCAGAAGAGAAAGTGCCTGTGTGGTACATTATGGATGAATTTGGTTCTCGGGTCCAACACTCCTCCCAGCCCACCTGCTGTATGGCTCCTCTGTTCTATGCCCCTCAACAGATTGCTTACTCAGTGCTGTGGCCACTGCAAGACCTTGAGAATGGAGGTACACACACACACACACACACACACACACAAAAAACTAATTTAGCTTTTTGATTTACATCAGGTGTCTTCAACAGGGGGTCCATGGCGGGGCGGGCGGGCGGGAGGCGGGCATGGCGGTGTTATCGTTTGATCTCAACTAATTTTTGTGAAAAAATGTGTTAAACAAAAGTATAGTATAAAGTTAACTTTAACCAAAGTTAAAGTTCAGATGACTGATTTATTGTCTCTCCCATATAAAAAGGTAATTAGTAAAATTAAAATATAATGTACAAGTATGTGACTATGTATATCAATAATGATTGATGCATGTAGAATAAGCAGAAAATAAATGACTGAGAATCAGTGAAATTTTGACAAAAGGAAAAGCTATTTAAATCAAAGATCAAAATGAGTCATTTCATTGATAAAATCTTTAAAGTGATAATAGAACATTTCTGTTGTGAATATACCATAAAGAACAGAGTGAAAAAGGTTCTTGTTTTCCTCTATAGAAGATAAATATTTAGCTAATGAGATTTGTTTAGAGCAGAGTTAAACTGTCTTAATGATTCATTAGTAAATTGGTCAAAATCTAGGTGATTTTTATCCATCTATATCCAGTAATCACAAATGTGTGGAAAGGTTATTGAAATTAAATTTCATTGGTCAAAAAGTGGTGAAGCTCTGAGTCAAGTAGGTACAACAAGTAAAAGCAGTTGAGATATACACCGATCAGCCACAACATTAAAACCACCTGCCTAATATTGTGTAGATCCCCCTCATGCCGCCAAAACAGCGCCAATAGCATTCTGAAATGATATTCTGCTCACCACAATTGTACAGAGCAGTTATCTTGAGTTACAGTAGACTTTCAGTTTGAACCAGTCTGGCCATTCTCTGTTGACCATGTCTCATCAACAAGGCATTTCTGTCCACAGAACTGCCACTCACAGGGTGTTTTTTGTTTTTGGCACCATTCGGATTAAATTGTAGAGACTATTTTGTGTGAAAATCCCAGGAGATCAGCAGTTACAGAAATACTCAAACCAGCCTGTCTGGCACCAACAATCATGACACTCTCAATCAGATCACATTTTTCCCCATTCTGATGGTTGATGTGAACATTAACTGTTTTTATGCACAGCACTGCTGCCACACAATTGGCTAATTAGATAAATACAAAGACAAAGTCTACAGTAGCTCAGATAACCGCTCTGTACAATTGTGGTGAGAAGAATATCATCTCAGAATGCTATTCTGAGATATGGGTTGGCGCTGTTTTGGCGGCATGAGGCGGACATACACAATATTAGGCGGGTGGTTTTAATGTTGTGGCTGATCGGTGTATATCACATGCCAGTCATGAGCAGAAGGGAAGTAAGGAACAACACTCGAGAGAATATACTGTCTAAATATGTGCACAAGTATCAAGTAGAGAATTTCATTCTTTATCACATGAGTCAGAAAGCCCTTAATACCAAGAAAAACAAGAAGTTACAGTATATGCTAAATAGTGGTTTTCATGCTACACTTAAAAAGGTCTTGAGAGCGTACTTGTGAATTTCATGGTTTCTAACCCGAAACAAAAGTCACAATTTTCCATCTACGTCTTTCACTAAACACCATATGGCAGCCCGCTTTGCAGAGTTTTACCTTTTCAGTTAAAAGCTAGATGTATTCAAATTACACTTCAGATAGATGAAGAAAAAACAATCATGTTGATTATCAAATTATAATTTTTTGATTGATTTCACTGTCACCAATAACAGAATGTAAATGTACTGATAGTACAGTACTGTGGTAAAGTTTTAGCCACTTGTGAAAAATGTTGCATAGTGAGGATGTCTTCAAAAATAATGACAAATAGCTTTCATTTTTCATTTAACATCATATAAAGTCCTGTAAACATAAAAAAGCTAAATCAATATTTGGTGTGGCCACCTTTGCCTTTAAAACAGCACCAATTCTCCTAGGTACACCTGGACACAGTTTTTCTTAGTTGTTGGCAGATAGGATGTTCCAAGCTTCTTGGAGAATTCACCACAGTTCTTCTATCTATTTAGGCTGTCTCAATTGCTTCTGTCTCTTCATGTAATCTCAGACAGACACAGTGTTCAGTGGGGGGCTCTGTGGGGACAATGCCATCTCTTGCAGAGTGCCCTGCTCTTCTGTTCTATTCTATTCTATTTGTAAAAGGAATGTTTGGGAGTCTAAAATGTATTTTTCTTATTGACACACTAAAGCTGAAGATATAAATAACCATCTTAAGACAAATGTTTTTATGAAACATTTTAAGTGCCTAAAACTTTTGCACAGTACTGTATGTGCATTATAGGGCAGGCTTAATATGTAAGACTCAAATGTAAGACTTAAAATGTTTTATACAATGTGATGGGTTCACTGCTCTGTCTCTCTGTCTAAAAGGATCCTTGACCTAATAAAGGTTTAAGAACCCTGATTTGCATGAATAAAGTACACTCCCAGAAACATCTAGACATCTTATCCAAATAAAAATTATATTAGTTATGCTTGCTAAGGCAAGAATTTATAGTATATTTTAGAGGATCACCTTCATGTTGAGCTTAGCACATTGTTAAAACTGGAATGTTCAACTTCCTGTGTATCCCCAGCAGGATAAAAAAATCTGGAATGTGGATGGACTGTCCTTGACTTATGTCAAGACAAAGTAGCATCTAAGGTTCTTATCAGAATCAGATCAATGTGAAGTAGAGGGTGCATCTGCATCTGAAACTGTAACTGTTGTAACCTTGTACTTTTCACTGGCAGCAAGTTTTCTCAGTGTGCGCTTGTCTTTCAAGAGTTTATCGTAAAATGCAGAGCAGTCCAGTCCAAAATTAAAATGTACGAAAAGCATTGCCTTCATGACTGTTACACTGAGTCGAGATTTATCCGGTGTCCATGCTGCGTTCATTAATGAGAACACATGCTCCACCGATGCATATGTCCCAGGCAGGCATAAAACAAATTCCACGACCTTGGCTAAGACTCCGAAGTAGATGGTCTTGCTCTCCAGCTCACGAAAAACTTCTGTCCATCTCTGACACGGCCATCTTGTTCATGTTCCACACAGTGATGCGACGAGTGACAATGTTTTTCGTGCAAGCCCGCTCATAAAAGAGCGTGGTTTCGTCAATCAAACTGAGAGTGAGATTCTGGAGTAGAAATGTTCAAGGCTGCTCTGAATGTCTTTCCACTATAGGATGTCTCTCAGTAGGGCCCACTCAAGATTTTTTGTGTTCTCCAATGAGCGGCTCCAATTTTGGAGGTAATCCACCGATGCTGAATAAAAGTTTCTCACTGTACAAAAGTAATCATCTGCTCGCATGTCACCAGCTTCACCCATGGCATCCAACTGCTTTTTAATGTCAGAGGGTATAAATTATTCCTCCAATCTGGCCTGCAAGACTTTTCTCAGGTCATGAATGTGCAAAGCTATGGCTGTGCACAACAGAATGATAAACAAAAAGTCCTTCACTTGTGTGTACCTTGTCAGATTCTGAACTTTGCTTCACAATAAAATAGATAAAACTTGGTGTGGCACATTTTAGCAGCATCCACATGCTTTTTTGTATGAACATACTGCGCAATGCCGGTGTGGCCTCCATGGGCGATGGAAAAGCGAGCTCCACAAATCTCTCACCACACTTTACTAGGCTCTGTCTGTGTCTCCTTTTTTAGAAATGTAAACTCTTTTTGAAGGTCCTCAATGTACATGCACACTTCCTTGAAATTTTTCCAGCCTCAATTTCATCTGTGTGCTCTTTCAGACTGACTCATCAATCAGTTCACTAACTGGACATCTATTGATAGAGGATTTTGATCAGATAGTTTAATCCAGTCATGTACTTCAAATAACGCGGTGTGATTTTATTGGTTTTACAAGCCATATCCTTGGCTACCTTTGATTAGAATACTCACGTGTCTGAGAAAGCGGCATAGGCTATAGAGAAATTTTGGGAGAGGGGAAATACGGGACAAAACACAATTTTTTCAGAATATGTCGGGACGCTAGGAAAAAGTGCTTAAATACGGGACTGTCCTGGGAAAAACAGGACGTCTGGCCACCCTATAACCCTATATAATAAATTATGTTTAACTTATTTAATACATACAACACTAATGGGTAACAATTGTTATATTCTTTGTATAACATATTTTACAGATAATAGCAGTTCAAAGTTTTATGTATCTCTTGTCAGCAAAATATATTTAATACATTGGCTAAAATAAGGAGGCAGGGTAATTGCACACTTCAAAAGCATTCAGTTCTAATTACTTAACCTCTCTCTCAAAATTACATTTTCAATTTAAAGTACCTTATTGGCATGATTGTGTTTACATACAATATTGCCAAAGCATTAAAACAAAAAACAAATAATGAAACGAAAAAAATAATAGTAATATAACAGTGACATAACAATAAAAATATATTAATATAAGGTAAATAATAGCAATAACAATATGCACTATACAATTTAAAATAAATTAACATTAAACAGGATGCTATGAACAAAAAAGAAATACTGTAACATGTTTATTAATACCCCTTGATTATGTTGATCAAGGCAGTGATTGGTTTTTGACAATGTGCAGCTCAGACATGTATTTTGCTGCAGCTGATGAGTAATTGTCCTCCCCCGTAACACCTGCAGTAGATCTGTTTCTGCTGAACTCTCTCTTTCTGGTTGATTTAGCCTTGAGTCAGGTGCGCTGAGTTTTATATTTATTTATTGGTGGGATTTTCCCTGGTTTAAGTCTTCCATCTGTAGGGTGTTATCTGAATAATTCATTAGACTGTGTTTGGCTCTTCAAGCAGAAGGAGGGGCTCTATCTCCCTTTCTTACAATATAAATGAGAAGGAACAGGATTAGAGTAATTTACTATTATGAACACTATGGTCCTAATGAAGTGTCTGATGTGGTCTTACATTTACATTTATTCATTTGGCAGACGCTTTTATCCAAAGCGACTTACAAAAGAGGAAAAACATGAGCAAATCATCTTAAGGAGACAGTGGTATGAAAAAGTGCCATATTACAAAGTTTCACTAGCATCAGAATAGTATTCAAAACAGATTAAAGTGCAACAAGAATTTTTATTTTTTTATTTTTTTATAATTAGTGACTGGTTAAATGCTCATGGAAAAGATGTGTTTTTAGTAATTTTTTAAAGACAGAAAGTGAGTCAGCTTCACAGATGGAGTTGGGAAGGTCATTCCACCAACGTGGTATGATGAAGCCGAAAGTTCGGGAAAGTATTGGTGCCTCTTTGTGTTGGTACAACAAGGCAACGTTCCTTAGCCGACCACAGGCTTCTAGTGGGTGCGTAGCTCTGCAGAAATGATTTTAGGTATGCTGGAGCAGACCCAGTGACTGTTCTGTATGCCAGCATCAGAGCCTTGAATTTGATACGTGCATTAACCAGCAGCCAGTGAAGAGAGACAATGAGTGGTGTAACATGCGCTCCCTTTGGTTGATAAAAGACCAGACGTGCTTCTGCATTCTGGATCATTTGCAGGGGTCTAATTGCACTTGCAGGGAGACGTGCTAAGAGAGCGTTACAGTAGTCTAGTCTAGTTATGACAAGTGACTGAACAAGAAGTTGTGTGGCATGTTCAGAGAGGAAGGGTCTTATCTTCCTGATATTATAGAGTGTAAATCTACATGATCTTGTGGTCTTTGAGATGTGGTCTGTGAAATGTAGTTTATCGCTGGTTACCCCTAGATTTCGCACCGTTTTGGAAGGTGTTACTGTAGTTGCACCCAGCTGCACATTGATGTTGTGTTCAACAGCAGGGTTGGCTGGAAAGACAAGGAGTTAGGGTTAGGGCAGTCTCGGTGGAGTGTCCACTTTTGAAGCCTGACTGATTGTCATCCAGCAGCTTGTTCTGTGAGAGATAGGCAGAGATTTGATTGAAAACTGCCCTTTCAAGTGTTTTTGCCATGAATGGGATGAGAGAGACTGGTCTGTAATGTTCTATTTCTGTCGGGTTAAGTGCGGGTTTCTTCAGCAACGGGGTTACTCGAGCCTGCTTAAATGTAGTGGGAAAAGTGCCTGTAAGCAGAGATGTGTTAATTATGTGTGTGAGTGCAGGTAGGATGGATGGAGAGATGGAGGAGTGGTTGGAGAGGAGGAGTTTAGAGACCTCGGTGTCAGTCAGAGGAAAGAACATAGAAACAGAAGAGTTGCATACAGGAAATGGGTGTTTGACAGGGTGTGGTGCTGAGAATGTATTGCTGATGGTTGTAACCTTATTAGTAAAAAATGTGGCGAAGACATCTGCTGTCAATGATGTGTCAGGTGGTGGAGGGGGAGGGCAGAGAAGTGTGTTGAATGTTCTAAACAAGCTGCGAGTGTCTGTGGTGATGTTGATCTTGTTCTGGTAATGGGAGGTTTTTGAAAAAGTTGCAAGCAGAGACTGATACTTACCTAGATCTGCTGGACCTTTAGATTTCCCCCATCTCCTCTCAGCTGCCCTGAGGTCAGTCCAATGTTCACTATGGACGTCCGAGAGCCAGGGGCTGGGTGGTGTAGCACGTGCTGGCCTTGAGGAGAGAGGACAGATGTTGTCTAGACAGGTTGTTAAAGTAGAGCTTAATGTGTCTGTGGCAGTGTTTACATCAAGCGTGGAAAATACATTTGGTGTTGGAAGAGAGGTAGAGACAGCAATGGAAAGATGAGAGGGTGAAAGAGAACGGAGGTTACGGTGAAAGGATACCAAAGGCGGAGTCTGTTTTAATGTAGATGGGAGAGTCATGTGGAATTGAACAAAGCAGTGATCAGGGACATGTAAGGGAGTAACAAGAATATTTGAGTTGGTACAGTTACGTGTAAAAATGAGGTCCAGCTCGTTGCCTGATCTGTGAGTGGCTGTGGTGTGTAGTCTTTCCAAGTCAAATGAGGCCAGAAGAGTATTCAATTCAGTGGCCTGGAGCTTGTCGTGGTGTATGTTGAAATCACCAAGAACCACAAGTGGCCTACCATCCTCCGGGAAGGAGGACAGCAGGACATGCAACTCCTCGAGAAAGTTTGTCAGCTGACCTAGAGGGCAATAGATGACAACAACATGTATTTTTGTGGGTTGCATTGTAATAATAGCATGGAATTCAAAAGTAGTATTGTTACGTAGTGAAGAGTGTGGTGAAAAAGTCCAGTTGTTATGAATGAGCAAACCTGTTCCCCCACCCCTACTGGTGTGTCGAGGGTTGTGAGAGAAGAAGTTGTTGAAGAGAGCAGCAGGTGTTGCTGTATCCTCTGGACATATCCATGTTTCTGTCAGTGCCAGGATGCTGAGGGTGGACTGTGTGTGTGGCAAAGGCTTGAATGAAGTCAGCTTTATTTACAGCTGACTGGCAGTTCCAGAGTCCCATTGAGAAAGAGAGCGGAGCAGGTGCTGAAGTGCAAAGTGGCCGTAGGTTGTGTGGGTTGCGTTTGGTCTTGCATCTATATTGTGTAAGTGGTCTGTAACAGATAACAGGGATGTGCTTGAAGGCATATGTTATTTGTGAAGTAGACATGTTAGTATGTACAAGGAAAATAGCAAAAGAGATAAAATTAAAAGATACTTAAGTGCTATGTTGAGTGGCGCCTTGTCATGTCCTTGCTCGGTGGACTCACACAGGTAGACTCGCTGGTCTTTACACAAGTAGGTCTTCACACGAGGAGGGCTTTACACAAGGGCTACCACTTCCACTGCCGCTTCCACGTGAGCATTTAAGTCAAATATATACACTATGTTAAGAGCCGTTCAGTGAAAAATTCAGGACATGCCGTAATGCTACTCAGCACAACAAAGCTAGTCACGTGGGCAACTGAAACTAAGGGTTGTGTGAGGTGACAAGCGCGGGAACAAACGCAACTTCAGTACACCGCAAATAAATTATGCTGCACTTAGCAATAAATAATACTCGAAAACAAGTGAAGCACTCTTTATAGACATTAAAAACAACGATAATTTTACACACACACTGGACAAACAACTCTAACTCTAGCAGTGAATACCCTGGGACAAGTCAAAACAATATAGCACACACACCAACACACGTTTAAGCGACGCGAGTTCAAGAATGTAAACAAACAGCACAAGTCTAGCAATGAATACCACTCTTCAACAAAGTAAAACAGTGAAATAAACACACTTACACGCAACTGCAGATTCTTTTAGATCGTCTTCTGCCCATCCGCCATTAGGTTCAACACGTTGTGCTATTCTGCTCACTACAATTGTACAGAGTGGTTATCTGAGTTACCGTAGTCTTTTTGTCTGCTCGACCGAGTCTGGCCATTCTCCGTTAACCTCTCTCATGAACAAGGCATTTTTGTCTGCAGAAATACCGCTAACTGGACTTTTTTGGCACCATTCTGAGTAAACTCTAGAGACTGTTGTGTGTAAAAATCTCAGGAGATCAGCAGTTACAGAAATACTATTGTGAAAGAAATTATAATAGTTAGGTGTATTAAAACATTGTTATGATTTATGTATGATTAACTTTGAGCTAGCATTTGCAGCATAAGAGCAGCTCAGTAATGTGCTGATGTCCATCCTGTTTTTCAAGTCACCAATCTTGTTTTTAAGTAAAAAAGATAATACCTCCCTTCCTGTTTTAACAAATTCTGCTGTGGTCAGATCTCAGTGGAAATTTGTGAAATGGCAGCAGTGATTTGTTTTTAATTTTTTTTTTACACAAACGTATCGATTTGCTTCAGAAGTCATTCATTGATGGACTGGAGTCTCATGGATTACTTTTATGCTGCCTAAAGATGACTTTTGGACATTCAAAGTGCTGGCAACTGTGTACTTTCATTATAAGGACAAGTTAAGCTAAATCGACAGCATTTGTGGCATAATGTTGATTACCACAAAAATTTATTTTGACTCGATCCACCTTTTCTTTTAAAAAAAAGCAAAAATCGATGTTACTGTGAGGCCCTTACAATGGAAGTGAATGGGGACAATGAAAGTGAACGTGGCCAATTTTTGGAGGCTTTAAAGACAGAAATGTGAAGCTTATAATTACAAGTACTTGCATTAATTCTTCTGTTAAAATGTGTGTGTTATTTGAGCTGTAAAATTGTTTTAAAAACATTTTAGGGTTTGTAGACATTACATCGTCATGGTAACAAAGTTGTAAAATTGGCTCCAATTTTATACAGAAAAGGTTTGTAAGTGAATTTATCGCACAAAAATCATGTTTACACACATATCCTTTGTCTTGTGGTTATACTTTTGAAAAAGTGAGTAAGCCACACTTAAGAGGCACAATCACAATTTTATCTGCTGTATGCAAAAAAAAACAAGCAGCAGAATCTGAGAAGCGATCAAATAAAAAGCAAGATATTATTCTGTTTGCCCACAGTTCTGTGAGTATCTAGATGCTTGACTTCCAAAGAATGAGCTTAAAGATGGTGTGCTTTTGACTCTGAAACACTGGATTCAACATGTTTCTTAGAGAAACACTATGTGATGCATTCCTCTAATAGGTTATTCATATTAATGGTTGATGGATAAGGGGTTTTGAGTGGTCTATTTCTAAACCAGTACAATACTTGTAAAAAAGGGTATAAACCAAACTATTGGTCCAGTGTCGGATTCCAATAGAATGGCTGAAGATTTCTGTGTTGTTCTTTTCTGAGCACAAAAACACTTATTAATATAAATGTAATATTATATAAAATCACCAGTTCCGTTCATAGTCAGCGGTTGCAGGGTTTACTAATATCATCTGGTTCGGCCGCCTACTGCTTGCTCATAACCAGATGATAGTTTTATTTAGTCATGTTTCATACAGCTTTGCTAAGACGGTGATAAGCAGTGACTGGTAGTCTTACGTGGTTTTCTCCTATTCATAAGCTCCAGTAATGATCATTATCCTTAACATAAGTTTGCGGTAACAAAAGGCATCCCTCGAATCTACTGATGATAAATGATTTCTGAGGAATACAGAATAAATAAAAAAGTAACAATTTATTTGCCAGGTAGGATTTAAAACGTAAATTACAAAAATCAAAGCCAATTTCACACATGATCAGAATAAACAAACATTCCTAAAAATAAAAGACAAGTCAAAGAAACATACCTGGCAATAGAACACAGCACAGCAGTGCTGGATATCTGACTACAGACTCGCTGATTCCTTTGTCACCTCTCCTTAAATACCAAACGATTCTATTGTTATTTCAGATGTGTGTTTGATGTTATTCGGGATTTGGTTTACAATTTAGGGGTTTGAAGGTAGACCTTTGAAACTTGTGATTGAGTAGGTCGTTTGATGTTTACAGAGAATCCACCTAATCTGCATACAGCATCTGGTCCCTGATAGAGTGCAGTATTTTACTAAGTTCTTAAATCTTACTTGTGATTTGACTTTGCTGAAAGGGAATGAGACCGTTTTACCAGTTGCACTGAGACCTCCTGAATGATACCAAACATGTATGATCAGAAAACCTTTTACATTACAGAACAGGATAAGTCATAACTTAGTTTTTGGTGACCCGAAAGTGACCTGAGGTGAGAGAGGAGGCAGATGTGAATGAGATTTGCATTTTATGGTCGTTGATCAGTAGGGTGTGTTGTCTCAGGTGGAGATGCTCTTCTATGTGAGAGAGTTATGATATTGGCTCTCACAGAGCCTTTTGGGTGTAGACATCCTGGTGCCAGCCTTACAAATGTTAATAAAACATTTATTTATTTATTTATTTTCATATTTATTGTATTAGTGTTTATTAAAAAGCGGGAAATAAAAAAGCATATTCTTTGTGTTGGCATTTTAGAAATGGCTATAATGTATCGTAACATGAATATTAATAGTAATAAAAGTATGTCATTACATAAATGTGTTATGGATGTGGGATTGATTATTTTGCAATCCCTTCTGTTTTAGTTGATGTACTTGCAAAACAAACAGTCTCAGACAGCTTGCCTATGGAATAATCATAGACCATTCATAGCAAGCATTATGCATATTACAGCAAAAATGGCACGAGCTGGCAGAAAATCCATTCTGATTGTCTGGCTGCAATGCAACTCTTGTGAGACCGGGGTGTACAGGTTTTTATCAATTCATCAGGTAACAAAATTTTGTTTAGAATTTACCAGGCTGTTGTAATGAGCACATTTGAGGAAGAACTAGTCAAAAACTATTTTTATTTTATTTTATTTTTTTTATTAGATTTGCCAAAACTTTCAAAGTTTATGGCATTGAATCTTTGAAAGAAATTTAATTGTTTGAAGCAGATGATGTGATGAAGTGATTATTTGAATAAGCTACCACTTATGTTGCATATCATACCACAGTAATTCATAAAAACAAGTAATGGTAAAAAAAAAAAAAATTCACATAAATTTTTGTTTTAAACCAATATGTTTTACAACAGACACCGATCAGTCTGTGCAGCCCCGAAGTCAAACACACCTATTATAAAATCAATTACAGTTGACGTGGTCGCTATAATGTGGTTCTCGCTCTCAGTGGGGCACGTGGTGAGTTGTGCGTGGATGCCGCGGAGAATAGCGTGAGCCTCCACATGCGCTAGGTCTCCGCGGTAATGCGCTCAACAAGCCACGTGATAAGATGCACAGATTGACGGCCTCAGACGCGGAGGCAACTGAGATTCATCCTCCGTCACCTGGATGTTTTTTCATTATGCATCATCACCTTTACAAAATTGTTTCATGATTTTACATGAGTAAAAGTTATATTTTGACAATGTTATAGTTTCATATTAAATAATCTAAAGGTAGTATCTTTTAGACCTCATTTTATATCAACAGTGGCATTTCTCAAGATGTATTTCAGCTAGTACTTGTTTTTTCATGAATACTATAATTTGTTATTATTATTACTATTATTTAAGATTAGCTACACTGACCTACACTTTTTTTGCTTTATAACATGTTATAGTTACATGCTATTTTTTTTATCATGTTTATAATTTGGTTTATTATAATTCTGTTTGCTTTCTTATTCTATTTATTTTATTTATTTTCAAAAGTGAGACTTCAATAAAAAAAAAATGGTTTCAAGTTTCAATTATAATAAAGTGTTTGTTCAACCAAAAAAAAAAAAAAAAAACCCTGCTGCTTTCGCTCCTTTAAGGGTCATTGTAACCGATAATAATAATTGTGTAATACCATATACCGTGAAACAGTTATATTTTCTGAGACGGTTATCGTACAGTGAAAATCTCATACCGTTGCAATCCTACTGCCACCTCCATGCTTCACGATTGGGATGGTGTTCTTCAGCTTGCAAGCCTCACCCTTTTTTCTCCAAACATAACAATGGTCATTATGGCCAAAGAGTTACATTTTTGTTTCATCAGACCAGAGGACATTTCTCCAAAAAGTAAGATCTTTGTCCCCATGTGCACTTGCAAACTGTAGTCTGACTTTTTTATGGTGGTTTTGGAGCAGTGGTTTCTTCCTTGCAGAACAGCCTTTCACGTTATGTCGATATAGGACTTGTTTTACTGTGGATATAGATACTTGTCTACCTGTTTCCTCCTGCATCTTCACAAGGTCCTTTGCTGTTGTTCTGGGATTGATTTGCACTTTTTGCATCAAACTACGTTCATCTCTAGGAGACAGAATGCGTCTCCTTCCCGAGCGGTATGATGGCTGCGTGGTCCCATGGTGTTTATACTTGCGTACTATTGTTTGTACAGATGAACGTGATACCTTCAGGCATTTGGAAATTGCTCCCAAGAATGAACCAGACTTGTGAAGGTTTTTCTGAGGTCTTGGCTGATTTCTTTTGATTTTCCCATGATTTAAAGCAAAGAGGCACTGAGTTTGAAGGTAGGCCTTCAAATACATCCACAGGTACACCTCTAATTAGCCTATCAGAAACTAATTGGCTAAATTGCCTATAGGCTTGACATAATTTTCTGGAATTTTCCAAGCTGCTTAAAAGCACAGTTAACTTGGTGTATGTAAACTTCTGACCCACTGGAATTGTGTTAGTCAATTAAAAGTGAAACAATCTGTCTGTAAAGAATTATTGGAAAAATTACTTGCGCACAAAGTAGATGTCCTAAACAACTTGCCAAAACTATAGTTTGCTAATATGAAATCTGTGGAGTGGTTAAAAAATTAGTTTTAATGACTTCAGCCTAAGTGTATATAAACTACTGACTTCAGCTGTAATGGTGTGAGCTACTCTGAAGTAAAACTGATGTTTACATTACTGCTATAACATTATAGTTTTAGTTTCCAAATCAGAAATATGTTTTGTAAGGGGAGGGTGGGCCTCCAAAATAAAATTTGCTTGGGGCCTCTTAATGTCTAGAACAACCCCGGACTGAAACAGCGGTAATTATATGCATATGCAAATAAATTGACATCATCTCTTACAAATACAGAGTGTGATAGGTGAACAGTACAGATAATTAAATGATGCATGTGGACAGATGATTTTCCTTTGCTTATATGATAGTATATTTGTAATCAATTATAATCCGCTATTAAGCAATATTCATATCCATTTTTATATATTAATTTATCTATGCAGTCATATCATCAATGAACTCAATTATGTTTAAACCTGTATGCTAGAACATTGTGTTCCTCTCATTGCATGAAAGTTCGTGCAAACTCTATGACCTCCAGAGACCTCAGAGTTGGTGACCAGGGATCTTAGTGTCTGGGTTTTATGCTTAATTGTCTAAAACTTTGCTCAATCGAGACAGACAGAGGATGTCTCAGTTGCTTTGCTTACCTTGTTGAGCTCAGGAATAGACCTTTTTCACAGACAGTGATGCATTGCAGCCTTATTTATCAGCTTAAATCTAGCAATTTTTTTTTATATTATTGTAATAGACATTTTAATACTGTATACTAAGTAATGTGTAATCACAATCATACATTAAGTCTTGAATGAATATACTGTGTGTGTTTCTGTGTTTCTCTCTGGGTGCATGACTAAAACTCACACTCCCTGGAGACAGAGTGGCCTTGTACCACTCCCACATGTTTTTCTTTTCTAACAAATGGCTGGGGCAGGTTGGAGTTGGGTACGGCTGGCACCAGAGAGAAACCAATTATTCGTTGAGAGTAAGTCTGTTATCAGGAATGCTGAATAATGAAATCCAGCTGTCTCCTAGGGCCCATATAACCAAAGAATTTGGAGGCTCATTGCTCACCACCATTAGAGTCTCCATATGGTTTTGAGTCCACCTTGCAAGTGTGTTCATTAAATACTTATTAGAAAGTCACATCACTCTGAGTCGTTATTACAGAACTTCCACCACAAACATTCATTTTTTAAATATTGAGTGTAAATTTAAAACATTATCCTTTGTGTTATATTACCCTGGAATTAGTTTAAAAAAAATGAATTACCACTTATGCGAGGTGGTTTCTATTACAGCTGCTGAGAGACTGACAGTAAATTTGGCATCTTCTCCCCGCTCTTTTCCTCTTCTGGAAAGACATTCAAATGAAACAGTGGATTTTTTCTTTTGGTCTTGGAGCAAATGAGTAAGTGGAAAATAATATTTGCTGTGATCTCCCATTCACCGCTGTCGAAGTTTACCCTGCAAACGTTTACTTCCGCGTTCCAAAACCCGGAGGGTGAAAAAGGTCTATTTACGATACCTAGCCAGAATAAACATGCAAGAGGGTTTGTTTTGTACCCTTAGACTTAACCACAATTTTTGCACTCGATAGGTCAGAACAGCCTGACCCGACACCTTGAGTTATTGCATGACATCATGCAGAACTTTTGCATCAACAAAGGAAGTGCTTTTAGAACCTACACAGAGGGTATAAAACCCCTAACGAATTTTTAGGCCCTTTTTCACCTACAGTCTCGGTACTTTTCCTTTAGTAACTTTCTAGATGAGAACTCTGAGGAACGGATCAACCGTGGAGACTTTTCCTCTTTCACATTCCAACTCACAAAAGTACCCTCATAGTGATGTCATCTTGTTAAAAGCACTATAAACCTATTTATCAACACAATCTTTTACAATAAAGGCATTTATGACTCTATAAATTACTGTACTGAAATACTCACTCATTGTTTGACTATAAAAAAAAAAATAAAAAAAGTCATGATGCAAGTTACCACACAGTAACAGGCACGCAATACTTCCCTCATGTTCACTAGATTTCAGGACAGTTTAGTGTATAATAGAGTTCAGTTACCTGCTCTCAATAAACATCTGATTATTTATATCCATCATCCCAGGAAAAAAAATAGATGAACTATAGTTCCTTAGGTGCGAATGTGATAAAGTACTAGTTCCTGGGAAAAGTACCTAAAACAGACTTTAGTACCTGCAGGGGGAAAGGGCCATTTGGGTGATATACTAACCTCTCTGCTCTTTTGCCCTCCACATCTGACTCCAACTTTGAGGCCTCAACTCTACTCAATTCATAGTTTAAATTTTATCCATTTACTCAACTTAGTTCATTATACAAGACAATACTCTGTACTATTAGTTTCGCTCAAAGACTTAGTCCTTGAATATATCTTTAGATGTATTTACTCAATTTATAAGCAAACATTAATTTCTGTAATTTTACTTTTGTTCATTATTCATTTTATTTCATTTTTATGTCTTAATTTTACAAAATTAAAGTTTATTCCTTCTACAATTCATCTGAGTTATTGAAGTTATTTTCCATCTGCTGGATCAGCCTGCACCATTCCAGAAATGTCCAAACATAGTGTTTAAAAAAAAAATATTTTGAATTATTGCATTTGTAAGGGAGAAGGGGAATAAGGTAAAGGAGGAATAGGGAAGCCACCCAGTTGGCCCAAGGACGGTATCCAATAGCGTGGCTGAAGGTCACCCGCGCGTTCTTTCTTATCGTGGGCATTCAGTTTGTTATTTTGTTCCAATTAAATACCTATATTATTCATTTTATGATCCCTGTTTATTTTATCTGACTCCAGTTATAAAAGTTTCCAAGGTTATATTAATATTCCAATCTTTATTATTATTATTATTAAATTTGGTTTAACATTTGATCATCGTATTTAACTCTATTTTATATTATACTCGTTCATTCGGATTCCTGTCGCTTAGAGAGTCTCGCATCGGCCGTGTACACAGATCTCACGGTCACACATACGCCAGTATTGGTCATTAAAACACTAATTGACTAAATACTAATTAGATGGCTGCTCATGCTTGCCATTTTATCTAAAAGTATTTTGTTTAGTCCCCTTATATAGTAAACACTTAATTAGAGTAACATTATTTCTACCCAGAGGTCATGACCACTAAATTTACAAAGATAGATCAACAATACCCAAGTTAAAATAGCTTTATATAATCATGCCATAGTATCCTATGTACACTTAACTAGAAAATATTACAATAACCAGAGGTTTAGACTTCACTTTAGGCTTGGTCGATCAACTTCATGTTGTACTAAATGGAAATTCCATATCGAGCCTGTACACTCAAAGTACACTTGAACTAATGCCAATTTGTTAGTCGGAGCTCTAAAGTCTCAGTCGGTGTGTGCCCCATGCTCCACTCAGAACTGAGCATTAGTCCGCTACTAACCTGGTCGTAGATTTGTAGAAACATGGACTTAACGTAATCTACTAAAGACACTAATTTCAGAATAAATCAGAATAAACTCAAATGTAACAATTTATTTACCAGGTAAAATACATTCATCAATTCTAATTAGACAATAATAAGTCAAATTCCCTGAGCTCCTCTGCCATCCTTCCTTAAGTACCAAACGATTCTATTGTTATTTCAGATGTGTGTGTTTGATGTTATTTAGGATTTGGTTTACAATTTAAGGGGTTGCAAGCAAGTTCTTTGAAGCTTGCATTTATGTTTACAAAGAATTCCATATGGTTCCTGTGGGAGGGACATACTGATACTTACAGAATTCTACTAAACTCTGAAACCTTACTAGTGACTTGATTTTGCTGGAAAGGAATGAGACGGTGTTACCAGTCGCAATGAGATCATTCAAACGATACCAAATATGCATGATCAAAAACCTTTTACATTACAGAACAGGATAAATCATAACTTAGTTTTTTGGTGTCCTTAAAGTGACCTGAGGTGAGAGAGAGAACAGATGTGTGTGTGATTTGTGTTTTATGGTCCCTAATCAGTGGGGTGTGTTGTCTCAGGTAGAGATGTCTTCTGTGTAGAGTTTTATGACATTGGTTCTCGCAGAGCTCTTTGACTTACCGGAAGTGATGCAGATAATTTTGTGCCAGTCTTACACATTCATGTAGTTGAACAGTCAAATTGGTCAGCCGATAAGTGTGCGAGTCATAAATCAAGAGGTTATTCTCCTTTTATGGTAATGGAGCTCAGTTCATCTGGCTTATTCGCATCAATCTCAAAACTCCAAATAATCCCTGCAATGGCATCATTAGACAGAACAAAACAGAGTGGCTATCTTTCCCTCAAGATTTACAAACATGAAGATGGAACAGATCGTTCAAATGCAACAAAGAAAAGTTAGGCTGAAATATACTTTTAGTTACAAATATTAAGAATGCATTTGTTTCAGTAAATATATGTATGACCTAAAACTTAAACGCACAAACTCTTGCTTTAATCAAAATTTGATTGATGAATAAAAGGAATATTCCGGGTTCAAAACAAGTTAAGTGCAATCGACAGCATTTTTGGCAATGTTGATTACCACAAAAATTAATTTCGACTCGTCCCTACTTTTCTTTGAAAAAGCAGAAATCGAAGTTACAGTGAGGCACTATACAATGGAAGTGAATGGGGCCAATTTTTGGAGGGTTTAAAAGCAGAAATGTGAATCTTACATTTTTATAAAAGCACTTACATTAATTCTTCTGTTAAAACTTGTGTATTATTTGAGCTTTAAAGTTGTTTAAATCATCATTTTTACAGCCATTTTAGTGTTTGTTGACATTACATCGTCATGGCAACAAAGTTTTTAAAATTGGCCATAACTTTACACAGAAAAGCAGTGAGTGATTTTATCAGACTAAATTCAAGCACATTGTTTATTTCTTGTGTCTATACTTTTAAAATAGTGAGTATTTAAACATTTACAGATTGGCCCCATTAACTTCCATTGTAAGTATAATTGTCACTGTAACTTTTTAACTTTTTTTTTTTTTTTTAAGAAAACTAGGGGCAAGTCAAAATTAATTGTTGTCATCAGTATTATGCCACAAATGCTGTCAATTAAACTTAAATTGTATTGAACCCGGAATATTCCTTTAACTACAACTCGCATGCATATTTGTTCTCTGGGAGCCAAACTAAATGAGCAAGCAGTGTTACTGCATTCCTGACATGGGTCAGACCCTCAGTCACCCCTCAGAGATGAAATACACAAATGACATGTAATATTCATAATTATACACACAACCTGAATAAATGCACAATGTAAGAGGACTTTTTTTTTTTTTTTCTTGCCTCCCCAATTTGGAATGCCCAATTCCCAATGCACTCTAAGTACTCGTGGTGGCGTAGTGACTCGCCTCAATCCGGGTGGCGGAGGACGAATCTCAGCTGCCTCCGCGTCAGACCGTCAATCCACGCATCTTATCACGTGGCTTGAGCGTGTTATCGCGGAGACGTAGCGCGTGTGGAGGCTTCATGCTATTCTCCGTGGCATCCACGCACAACTCGCCACGCGCCCCACCGAGAGCGAGAACCACACATAATAGCGACCATGAGGAGGTTACTCCATGTGACTCTATCCTCCCTAGCAACCGGGCCAATTTGGTTGCTTAGGAGGCCTGGCTGGAGTCACTCAGCACACCCTGGATTTGAACTCGTGACTCCAGATGTTGTGGTCAGCGTCAATACTTGCTGAGTTACCCAGGCCCCTTGTAAGAGGACTTTGATTACCTTTTGAATATAACAATTGCTAGTGAATGAATTCAACTCGAGACCAAAGAGACAGGGCTGAACCCACCCCTGTACTAGTCTGGTGGAAGTTCCAGAATAGCTGAAATAACCTTTTAGAATCTCTGTAAAATTGTTTAAAAGTCATTTTGATCTCCTCTCTTTATAAATTTAAATAAGAAAACAGCCAGTGATGACAGCTGTCAGGATCTTTCCTTTTTGAGTGTAAAGGTCTTGGACAACCTTTGGACAACAAAACCCTTTTTCCTCTGAAATTAACTTTGCGAAATTAGGTTGTTGATGCTTGTAATGTTGGTTTGTGATTTTATTAAAGTTGATCTGTTTGATGTAATGAGTTTTAACATCTCCATCAGATGAAGTCACACGTGATTATGCATATGGAGAGACAAACTCTCTTGTGAGGAGATGCCGCCTGTTACCATGGATACCTGATGACCTTGAGGCCGTGAGCGAGGACATCCAGGAACCATCTGACCTTTACTATGAAGTGAGTTTAATCCCATTTTAAATGTTTTTGTGTCATCTGTGCTGTTTTGGAATTGTTTTTCCATGTAAACGTGCTAGACGGACGTCTCTGACCATCGACACCTTTGCCTTTAAAACGTGTGTCAAGTTAAAAGAACTTTGTGATAGAGGCCAAGGCAGTAACAAGGAGAATCACACCATAGAGAAGGAATGGCATTCCAAAACGATGTTTACTTTGTCCATGAGGTGCAAATAAATAGTGTTAAGAGCAAATAAAAACAAGGTCATTTAAAAACAGTCTAAAAACTAGAACTGTTGGGTACTAAAGCAGTACCAACTCCCCTCCTTCAACAATGGAGGCCGGAGTCCTAGGCACTCAAGCAGTGCAGACAACCTTGTTTCTCCAAACACAATCAATCCATCATCCATATTTTTTCCTCTCCTCAAGTGGCGGCTGGTTTAAATACACAATTTTCCCACCTTTGCTAGTTGGAACAAACCATTATTTTAAATAAAATTAACCCTCACCTCCCCATTCTTAAATACAAAATCTTTGAATAAATACATAAGAATGAGTTAAAAAGAACACCAATGAATTCAATAAATAGGACGCATAAAAACAGTTGCACAATTAAACCCCAATAAATATTGCAAAATGTGGAGTAAAACAATAAATAAGTCCATGGAACACAGTAAAATTCTGTGATGAGACCAATTCACAGGCTCTCCATCACAAACTTGAACTTTAAAAAAAAAAAAACGCATCTCGAGACGCATTCTGTTCTATTTGATGTGCTCATTTGTATGTGAACGGCCCCTAAATGCTTCTATCAGGGTGTTATTTGTGGACATCATATTTCTCCTGGAAGCAGCTTAGATGTTTTCTTAGCAGTTTACATGTTGAATAAAAATCTATTTTCCGTTTGCATCTTTGCACTTTTCTAGACCATTCTACAGGAGAACAAGGAGAAGCTTCCTGTGGACATCCATCCTTACTGTGTACCAGATGGTAAAGTTATGAAGTAAGTACTGTAATGGCCTTTTATTTACAGATTTGTTGGATTGTGACTCCAAACCTCACCAAACACACGTGAAGCAGTTAATCAAGGTGTTCAGGATTACTTGAGGTAGTTGGAAATTAACTTTGCTGTACTTGGCCTTCCAGGAACAGAATTGAATAGCCCTGTTCTATGCTATTCTCTAACCTTTAATTATCTTTGCACCCATATGTACCCTCAGTATATCCTCTCCTCTCAGCTAAAACCTCTAACCGCAGCAGTTTCTCAACCCCCCTAAATAAACAAACAACTTTATCTATTGTGTAGATTAGGGGTGCAATGGTATGAGATTTTCATTGTATGATAACCCTCACCGCATTAATGTGCATTGCTAATATATTATTAAGTTTTAATATTTTGTTAATAAATGTAAATATAAATTTATTTTTATATTTATTTACTAAAAAGTCATGTTCCCTACTGCAATTTAATTGTATGCCATACTATAAAACATAATTTCAGAATTAAGATTTATGAAATTGAATTTAGCCAAAAAAAATAAATAATAAAACTAATAATTTGTAATGATTACTGCCCAGGTTAACAGTTCAGATACAGATACAGTTTGTAATTTAGTTTGATTCTAAACAATACCTACTAAAACATTAATGATTATTCATTTGTAGTTTATGTATTGGTGTTTTTTTTTTTTTTTTTTTTCTACAGTACGGTCCTTTCTACAGGTAATTTCCTGTATGCACTTTGTAAATTCTATTTAGTACTTTACAAATAAACATTATTATTATTAATAAACACACTGTAGGCTTACTGTTGCGCTACAAATAAATGCATGAACAAACAAATGGCCCATCGTAACATTGCTTATAACTGCTTAAATCCATTTGCTGCCTTTGTGAGTGTGACAGAAGCACAAACATAACATTAGCCTTAAATGAACAAATCATCATTTGGTCATTACAAATCATGTAAAACTGTATTTTATCCTATAAACTTTATTTTACTTGCATTCATCTCCACTAATTCTGCTTTAGGTTTAAAATGTTTCCTGCCTGAGCCAGCTTTTTTTTCTTTCTTTTTTTCTTCTCATGCCCTGGATTCGAACTCACAACTCCAGGGGTGGTAGTCAGTGTCTTTACATGCTGAGCTACCCAGGCCCCCCGAAACATGAAATACCTGCATTTGAACAAGGAGCTTGCGAACTGGATTGAGCCTCGTCGCATTTGGAGTGTGGTGGTTGCTATTTCACACATTGGGTGCACATAAAAAAATAATGAACGTTCATAAAATCACTCATGGAAAATGCTCTTAATAGCCAAGATCAGTAGTTAGTGGGGAAACGAGGACCAGAACTCTATGAATGTGCGTGTCTTGGAGAAGCGCTTTCATTGCACCCATGAATTGCAGAGCTCACTGCGCACATATCAAATCAGACTCACATTGGCGGCTTTTCTTTCATCTGTTCTTCAATATATTGTCACGTTTCGTCAAACGCGCGACTTTGTGTCTAATTTCTTGTAATATATCACTCCGAGACGTCTTACAGGTCGCCTTCCACAGTGGCTGGTACATCAGCAAAATACTATGCATGAAAAATCTGCATTTGGCGGGTGTTCGTTTCAAATCTTGTTCACCAGGATTAGGCTGTATGACAAATTCGGGAGAAAGGAAATCAAAACAGTGTCATTGACTTCAAGCTTTGCAATTGCATCCATACTTTTTGCAGGAAAATTATCTCTAGAAAGTTTTAAACGATCATGTGTTGGTGAATGGTGAGACACCCGGCGAGCCACTTGATTTTTAACAAAGAGCCACTTGTGACTTGCGAGCCATAGGTTCCTGTCCCCTGAACTAATCTAACATATACAAACATGAAACAGGTTGGTGAGTAAAGTGAAAGAGTGACTTGCATGGAAATGATCTATACAGAGAAGAGGAACTTTATGGAGTCTGTAGACAGTGCCTTAAGAGCCATTAATACTTAATTCAGTCTAACTCGATTTGCAATCGGGTAACCCGAATTATATTAGAGAGACACCAGCACTTTCAGCAAAGTCTGGAGATGTACTTGCATGTCGTTGTGTTTCCTTGCTGGGTGGTTCCATCGATGTTTTGGACATCTGTTAAGATCGTGTATAGTTGTTGTCTGTTGCGTCGATGGATGATGAGGGCTTTGAAGCGAGGCCTTCCGCTGGGAGGACCGTAACTTGTGTGTGTCATAGCGCAGAGAAGAGAAGGGCTTCCTGTTAGCTTTACTCTGAGCCTTTCTGGACTTCTACATTGCATGGAGGCTGAAAGCCATGAGGGCTAGAGCATGGAGGAAGAGGAAGTGGAGCACGGAGCAAGAGCAGAACTCAAACTCCAAGTCAAACTGGGGGTTGTTC